>NC_080681.1:6537880-6846247 GCF_030445035.2 Dasypus novemcinctus
TGCTGAGTTTTCAGGCCATCCAGTCCCATCAGTATCAGTCTTTTCTTTAACCAGATGCCAGTTCTCCTCCCACCTTGAGAGGGAGCCGTTCGGCTTTTTTTGTGAGGAACCTCAGAATGCAGCTCTGAGACCAGCTTCTGAGCACGTCAGCTGGGTGTCCTCGGGAGTTCTTGGGAAAGCCCAGCACATTTCTGGTCAGTTTTAAAAGCTTATTCTTGTTTCTAGAGGAGTCCTCACCGTGCCCCACAGCCGCTGCCTCCAGTCAGCCACTGGCTTCATTTTCCTTTTTATTTTCTGTTGCTATCTGGAGGCGCAGGGAAAATACAGCTCGTGTTCGTTCTCCCCTAAGCGTCTGAACAGATGAGGGTTGCGCACCGGAGGCAGCCGCTGCTGCGCCCTTTGGCTGCGCGGGACCCCGGCACTCTGGGCAGGTGGTCCAGGGGCCCGGCGCGTCGGGGTGGGCCTGCGATCGAGGCTGGGCGGCCGCCCGTGGGCAGCGCGCCCCCGCGCTCGGCTGCCCTCTGGCTCACTGCCCGCTCTCTCCTTTCCGTTGCAGACAGCCGCCTGAAGCTCAGCCAGGCGCAGGGCAACCTGTCGGCCCTGGAGACCCAGCAGGTGCAGCTCGAGTGCGTGGTCCTGAACCGCACGGGCCCCGCCTCCCAGCTCGTGGTGGAGTGGTGCGTGTGGAGGCCCAACCAGCCCGAGCAGGAGGCGCTGGCCCGCCTCGGCCGCGACGCCACCGTCCACTACGGGGAGCAGGCCGCCAGGAACCTCAAGGGGCGGCTGCACCTGGACAGCCCGGCCCCCGGCGTGTACCGGCTCTCCATCCAGAACGTGGCCGTGCAGGACAGCGGGACCTACAGCTGCCGCGTGGAGGAGTGGCTGCCCAGCCCCGGGGGCGCGTGGTACAAGCGGGCGGAGGGCACTTCCGGGCAGACGGCCCTCACGGTGGTGAGGCCAGGTGCGGGCTGGGCCCCGGCGGCGTCCCTTCCGTGTTGCCCCTTTCGGTGTGATGCATTTTTATTTTATTTTTTTTAGGGTAGGCAAGGGAGTAAAGAGTTCATTAAGACACAAGAAAAGAAAAAGTGCCCAATCCAAGACATGGGTTGCAGGTGTGGGACAGGATGAGCGGGCAGGGGGGGATGTGCTCTTTGATTCGCTGGATAAAATTATTTGAGTATTTATATTGTACTTTTGTATTCAAAGCTGTCTTTTTTTTTTTTTTTTTACCTCGTGAATAGAAAATTGCACATCTGGCTTTGGGCTACAGATATTCAGTGTAACCAGAATAAAATCTGGCAATGATTAATTATTCCAGACCATAGAATATCTTTTAAAAAAAAAAAACATTTTAGATTTGGACAAGCAGTGGAATATAACAGAAAATCCAGAAACACCCATGTGGTTTAAAGAATTCATTCAGTAAGCTATGTTGACTATGGATTTTCAGTGGAAAGTAACTGATTCACATGCTTTAAATTTGAAAAAAAGATGAAGCCTCTGAAACCTTCACTCTTTCATTTCTTAATTTCTCTGATCCTAATGACTTCTAGATGACTTTTGCTTTCTTTCTTGTCTTTATCACTCTTTCTAAAGTACCTAAGTGCATATAATTGCTAGGTATGTGTCTTGACACACATTGCAGCATATAATTAATAACTAAGATGCGTAGGATTTCTGTGTCCTTCACGACATCACAAAGCCATTCACCCGTATCAGGGCAAGAAGTCAGCGTCTCCCCAAGGACAGAGGACATACATGAACGTGCCGCCTGCGTCATGGTGAACCTCGCCTTTTCCTGAGTATCTTGGTGTTCCTGTTTGTGGTCTTTGGTACCATTAGAGTTTTTCGGAACATCCTTGCATTTGAATAGAGCGTCTCTTTCCACCCGTGGAGCAAGGGAGCCTTTCACTGTGCCTGACGCCCGGCACCCTGGAACACGTGTCAGTGAGGTGAACAGAGCCTTTGTTACAGGAAGAGGGTTTTGTCTTGCTCGTCTGTTTTGCCTAAACTGGAGGGAAATCACCCCGACATTGAGTTACTCATATTTCCCATGACCTAAGGAAAGATCTCAGTGTCCCCGGAGCCTCCCTCTCCCCTCCGAAGGTAACATTGTGACAGTGTGGCAGCTTTGTCCCCATTTCCCCCAACTCCCACCCGTTTGTAGATAACCACACTGAGGCCCCTGGGATGGAGTGAGGTGGACGCTGATTGAGTGCCAGCTGCATCCCTGCCAGAGTCCGTGCTTTATGCGCAGTCCCTACACCTACCCTGGATGGGAGGTGTTGCCGCCCTCTTTTGCTGATGCGCAAAACGCCCGCAGCTAGTTAGAGCGAGGCTTATGGTCAGCCGAGGTGCCTCCCCACCGCACCAGGAGCTGCCAGCGTTGCCAGTGAGACGCCGCTGGTGCTCAGCCAGGTGAGCGCGCCTGGGCCACCGCCTCCCTCCCTCTGATTATATTAGCTGACTGTGCTAATTACAAAACATTTGGAAAGCAGAAAAGTATACTTTTGAAATGAAGCCACAGATCATCTCCCCACTAAAACAGACTGTGCTAATAATTTGGTACTTGATATATATTCTTTGATCTTTCCCTCTTCGTATCCTGAGTCTGTCTGTCTCTTCCTTGCTCAGTAAACAAAGTCAGGGTTTCACTCTTTTATTGAACTTTTTTCACCCACTCACCATTCCTTTTGGGGCCCTTTTCCATGTCATTAGAACCATTTCGTAACTACCATTTTTACGGGTTGTGTAACGTTCGTTGTTTGGGTGGACTTCAGAGTTCTTTTCTGAAGTGAAAGTTGAACCTCTAAAGGACTTGAAATAATAGCACTCTGAAAGTCCCGTTAGGAGCACCGTTACTTCCGCACACCTACTGCAGTAGCCAGTGTAGGAAACCAAGGGCCCCGACCCCCGGGACAGCAGAGCTGAGGCCTTGGGGTCTGCTCAGGCCCCTGGGCGGAGGGGAGCCGCCTCCAGCACACGGGCCGGGAGCCCACCACCCGTGTGGGCGCGGAGGGGAGCTGCTCCCCTGGGCTTACCCTCGGGGAAGGCGAGGGAGCCACAGTCAGACCAGGAAGGAGGGTGGCCCCTTCCAGAAGATGACAGCCACAGCGACCCAGATGGGGGAGGAGGTGTGCTGGTGGGAGGCGAGGTCGGGGGACAGCGGGGGCTCACGTCCAGGCAGCTTGGCCGGCGTCCTGAGCGCAGGCAGGGTACTGGCTGCGGCCCGGCTGGAAGGAGGCCAGGCGAGCGGACGGGAAGCGGGCCCTCTGGAGGAGCTGAGTGTGAGCAGGTCCCTGGCCGCCTTTCTATTATTATTATTAATTTACTTATTTTCAGGAGGTACCAGGGATGGAGCCCAAGACCTCGAGCATGGGAAGCAGGCGCGCAACCCCCGAGATACATCCACTCCCCATGACAGCTGGGTGGAGGTCCTGCCAGCGGGGCACCCTGAGGCTCCCCATGGGCCCCCACGGATGTGGAGGGCTCAGTACAGGGGCCCCGGCTCTGCATCCCCCAGCGAACTCAGGCCGCTGCGGATCCTCTAAGAGAGAGGCAGACCCGGCGGCCCTAGGTTTGCTGGTGCGTGCTGGCGTCCCCTCCAGCATTTCAGAAAGCCGGTGAAGCGCCCTGCGGAGCCCGGGATCGGGATTTTTGCTTAGCACCCTCCAGGAGTCCTGGGGTCTGAGGAGCCACTCACCTGCTGCTCCTCGCGGAGGTGATGCCGCGTGCCCCCTCGGCCTGGCAAGACCCCTGCTCCATCCACCGTGCTCAGGGCCATCGCTTGGCCTTTGACCAAGGTCCCTGGAGAGAGAATTTCTCTCCTTGGGATTCGCTGTGGCTCAGGCAACAATGTGTGTGCACACAGCATAAAACCGAGAGGCCGTTGGGGAGGCAGAGGTAGCTCAAGTGGAGGGGCACCTGCTTCCTGTGTACAAAGTCCCTGGTTCGAACCCTGGTACCTCCTAAAATCAAAGAAACCAGCTCTCATTGGGGAGTGGATATAGCTCAGGGGTTGAGCACCTGCTTCCCATGTCCGAGGTCCTGGATTCAATTTCTGGTACTTCCTAAAAAAATGTTTTTTAAAGCTATGGAAGGGGTTCCAGTGACTGCAAATAGGTGCCCCTTCTTCCCCAGACCCCCATAAGCAGCCTCGTTACCTGCTTCTTGTGTTTCCTCTCACAGATGTTTTACGCAAGTATAGCAGATACGCCCGTATAAATACAACGCAGGCATTTTTTCCGCATGCAGGGATGGACTAGAGTCTCCTTCCCCACCCTGCCCGCTCGCCGCCTCCTTCCTTCCAGTCGGCGTGTGGTGCTCTGTCTGATGGGTGTGCTGCCGCGCCGTGGGGGTGGGTGTTTAGGTGGTTTTGAGCATGGAGCTGCGCGGCCCCTTCACCCTCTGTCCCTCGTCCCCCCAGGTGCCGCCCTGCAGGTGGACACGGTGGCCCCCAATGCCACGGTGCCCGAGAAGGCCGCCTTCCAGCTGGACTGCAGCATCGCCTCCCGCTCCAGCCAGGACTCCCGCTTTGCCGTCGCCTGGTACTCCCTGAGGACTAAAGCCAGAGCCCAGAGGGACGGCCGGGAGGAGGGAGAGGAGGAGGAGGAGGAGGAGTGGGACGAGGAGGAGGAGGCGGCGGAGCAGCGCGGCCCGGCCGAGCGCACGGCGCTCCTGCGCGTGGGCCCCGACACGGTCTTCGGCGCCGAGGGCGGCCCCTGGGAGGGCAGGCTTCGCTTCCAGAGGCTGTCGCCGCTGCTCTACCGGCTCACGGTGCTGCAGGCCAGCCCCCGCGACAGCGGCAACTACTCGTGCCGCGTGGAGGAGTGGCTTCCCGGCCCGCAGAAGGACTGGTACCGGCTGACCGAGGAGGAGGCCGCCCCCGTCAGCATCCGCGTGCTGGACGCAGGTCAGTCGCCTGCCGCCGTGGCTCCAGCCGCGTCCGGGCGGTGGAGCGTGCCTGCGGGTGTCCTGAGCGGGTTTCCCAACTATCCTGGGCATTTATGTATTAGCAGGATTTGAGATACGGTAGGAGGACATACCAGCGGCCAGTTCAGAGTCGATCCTTGGTTACCCATGCGAAACATGGGGACAGGAATTAAAACGATAATATTCCATATACGCGTTATTATTTTTTAACCAGGTACCAGGGCTCAAACCCAGGACCTCGTATGTGGGAAGCAGGCGCTCAACACTGAGCTACACCTGCTTCCCCCATCCACTCTTTTTTTTTTTTTTTTT
Source organism: Dasypus novemcinctus (assembly GCF_030445035.2). Classification (NCBI taxonomy): domain Eukaryota; kingdom Metazoa; phylum Chordata; class Mammalia; order Cingulata; family Dasypodidae; genus Dasypus; species Dasypus novemcinctus. The sequence goes on from NC_080681.1 coordinate 6,543,125, forward strand.
AAAGATTTATTTACTTATATATTTAATTCCCCTCCCCTCCCCCGGTTGTCTGTTCTCTGTGTCTTTTTGCTGCGTCTTGTTTCTTTGTCCGCTTCTGTTGTCGTCAGCGGCACAGGAAGTGTGGGCGGCGCCATTCCTCGGCAGGCTGCTCCCTCCTTCGCGCTGGGCGGCTCTCCTTACGGGGCGCACTCCTTGCGCGTGGGGCTCCCCTACGCGGGGGTCACCCCTGTGTGGCACGGCACTCCTTGCGGGCATCAGCACTGCGCATGGCCAGCTCCACACGGGTCAAGGAGGCCCGGGGCTTGAACCGCGGACCTCCCATGTGGTAGACGGACGCCCTAACCACTGGGCCAAAGTCCGTTTCCCCCCATCCACTCTTTATGAGAAGCTTTCTGCTCCACCAGATTCTGTTTTAGTAAACTTTTATTACACAAGTCTATGGTTAGATGTTACCTTGTTACTCTTTAGTGTACGACGGTCTCTCTTTATGAGCGACTGTCTGAGAGTCATAAAAGGAAGAACAAAATGAAGCTTAAGTACCCCTCTCTCTCTTTTGCAGCCTCCTGGATCGTTTTGCCTCGTGTATTATTTTGGAGGCAGATGCAGGGGTTTGGGTGGATTTGGCACGATGAGTGGAGAAGCCCAGCCTAGAAAGAAGTGACGTCACAGGAGAGCTGGAAAGTGCCTAGGTGCAACCCAGCTGCCACCAGCTGGTCCTGCAGAGCGGTCGGCCACTCAGAGTTTTCATCGTACTGTGGGACTTTATTACAATACCACAGACAGAGATTGGTGGAAATAGTTGCCAGCCCAAATTATTTGTTTTAACAAGGCACTCGTTTGGTTGGCCTTTTGTAGAATGGGGAACACATCAGACAGAAGCAGTGCTTGAAAGAGTAGAGTTAGCCTGATAATCTTGATGTGAGTTTTGTCAGCTTTTCCTTCACCGCCTCCTGTCTACACTGTATGACAATTGCACCATGTGAAATTGAATTTTGGTAGGTCAAAAGCAGTTGACTATCAGCAATTTCATGAACTGCAGAAATCTACTAAATGTGGTGTGTGTTGTTCTCTTAGTACTGGCGAGATGTGTAGTAGGAAGGAAAGCAGGACACTAAACCATATAAGGGCCACCTGACAAAATACCCAGGGGCCACTATCCAGAGGTCAAAGGGAAGGAGATCAGGCCACATTTTACTGCCCATTGAAAACGGCCGGGTTTATTAAGCTTCACAGAGCATAGAGATTATCCAGCAGCTGTACTTGACAGAAGAAGTGCAGATTCCCAGAGGCGGGGCACCCCAAGGTCTAGTAAGTCATGGAGCTGTCCTCAGCCTGGGTCTTTGGGCGCCTGGTTTCTTGCTCCCCCATATCCATAGATATACTGTGGCCACTTAGGAGTGGTCAGCAAGGGCATTTTAATTGATAACATTAATCAAGTAAGCACCGTTCCTGGTGAGACGGGCAGCGGAAGCTGGCAGGGAGGGTGTGCATTATATTCCCAAAGAAGGACCTCTGTGGCAGAGCTGAGTGCAGAGGGGCGCGTCAGATAGACCGCGCAGGTTTCGACGGAACTGCAGCCAGCTTCCTGAGCACCAGAGATGCAGCTGGACTCACGATCAATAAACTGCATTTTATTAGGTGGCTCTCCAAGCAGTAATAATGGATCACAATGGAAAATGCAAGCATCGCTTTGTTTGCACTTACCATTGGGTTTGAACTGGAAGAGGCAGTGCTGTGGGAGGGAGAGCAGAAGTGTCATCTCCCAGCCAGTTGCGACAGGGGGGAAAGGCGGCTACGGGAGCTCGGCCAAGGGGCCTCCCTTGGGCCGGGCGAGGCCGTCGGGGACAAACATCTACGGCCCGGGTTCTGAGCCCTCCTTGTCTTGTCTCCCTCGTGGTCCTTTCCAGGTTCCACCCTGCAGTCCATCATCTGCTCCAACGACGCCCTCTTCTACTTCGTCTTCTTCTACCCTTTCCCCATCTTTGGCATCCTCGTCATCACCATCCTCCTGGTGCGCTTCAAGAGCCGGAACGCCAGCAAGAACTCTGACGGGAAGAACGGGGTGCCCCTTTTGTGGATCAAAGAGCCGCACCTCAATTACTCCCCCACTTGCCTGGAGCCCCCCGTGCTCAGTATCCACCCAGGAGCCATAGACTAAGGGGGACTCGCAGTGGACGTCAGCCGTGAGGAGCCGGGGCTCGCGCCCCAGCCTCTGTTTCTGTGTTTGGACGGTCGACGGCGCCCAGACTGTAGTGTGCCCTCGCTGGAAACTGCCAGACTCGAGAAGTTGCCGATGGGACAGACTGCCGTGAGCCGGCGCCAGCAGAGAGGCCTGTGCTGTCCTCCTCCGGGTTGGTTAGGCGTTCACGCACAGATGTTGTGATCATGCCGTGCTAGGTTTCTCGGTTTTGTTTTTGGTAACGTTGTGAGTAGCTCCAGGTGCCACGTCTACTCACTGATTTATATAGTATTCTCAGCTAGATATTTCAGGGGTTCTTATTCTTTGTAATGTACTCTTTTTAAATCCCTTTGGTTTACCCTTTTTGGATTTCATAATGCCGCGGACATATTTCTCTTTACGTGCGACTGATTGCAAAAGGAAGGATGTACCTTATGGGGACAAGGAATCCCTTCCAAGACTTTTTTTTTTGTTTTTGCACACTTGACAATGCCGCCCGTGGATCAAAATACACCCAAACATTTTTCACTTTCTTAATGAGACTTGAAAATTGTGTGTAGCGTGGGCCCAATTTGTATTTTATCTTCTCCCTCAGCTGGAGTTGTTGGAACCACTTTGTAATCAAGATGAAAGCCTTGAATTTTGCTTCAGAGAACTGCATATGTAGAAGAGAAATTCTGCATAACCCTGTTAGGAGTAGATGGTGCATGGCCAGCCTGTCTGTCAGGAAGGGAAAAAAAGGGAGAAAAAAAAAAAGATTTCATCCCAACCAGGCCAAAAAATAAGAAAACTTTCTCAGAGAACAAGTCAAAAGCTCCAAACAGCACACATTTTCCAGGCTAGTGTGTGCGCAAGCTGCTTTTAGCCACTGGCAGCGTTCAACTTGGTCAAAGTCGGTGATTGCAGAAGGAAAGAAGGAAAAGGCTGGGGTTTGGTTGATTCGTTCCACAAGGAGTCTGCACCTGGTCACTTGGTGCAGGTGGGCTTTTTGCCGTAAGGTGCTTTGCCAAACGCTTCAGGGAGGATGTCGGGTGAGCCTGGCCGTGGGACGGCAGCGAGCTGCGCGCTTGGCGCCAAAGCAGCCACCATATACAGCAGAACAGGGCAGCGGGGCCAGCCGACAGCTAACTTTGGTAAAGAGTGGAGGGCGAGGGGTAGGAGGGGGCTTCCCAGGGCCCGGCTTTGGAGAATGGGGAAGAATAACAAACTCCTGCAAGTATGAAGACCAGGCTTTCCTTCCTTCTTTCAAACAGACTTTCCTCAAAGAGACTGACATCTCCCTCGTTCATACCTGTCCCTCTCTGACACTCATTGCCGTCAGGATGTCAGGAAGGGGAGGTCCAGGGGCAGCCCCCTCAGCTTACCTACTCGCAGCAGGAAGTGACCACAGGCCTTCCCTTCCTTGGGGCTTGTGTGTGGTTTTGGATTATTTGGTTGTGATTGCTCTGATGGCTTTTTATTTTCGTGCCCCTTAAACCCAGTGCCACCCTGTTATTTCACCCTGTTGGGCAAGATGCTTGGCTGCCGTGGAGCATCTACTTCCTTTCGCTCACCCCACGAAGGGCTTTGTATGCCCTTTGCCTTCCCATATTCTGCCGGTCAGTACCGCCATCTCCCTTCCGCTTTGCACTTGCAGCTTGAATATCAAGAGAGTTTCCAGAAAAACCCTTCCCTGAAACTGAAGCCCCCAGGGGAGGCTGTGGGTTTGCCCCAGCCTTGTGGGTCCTCTCAGAGGCCTCAGGTGTGCAAGGGCCTTGGGGAAGCAGGGGACCGCTCAGCTCTTTCTGAGCAGCTTACAGAGACCCGCCTTTTTTTTGCCCTCCCAGATGCACATACTCATTGTCATTTATTATGCTGCAGCAATATTTCAGAGGTACAGAGCGGGTTTAGATGTAAGGAAAGTCTTTCGCCCCTTTTCTTCATTTCAAGGGGCCAGCTTCCAGTGAGAGAAAGCTGGCTCCTGCTGTATAGACTGAAATCAGCGAGGAAGGTAACTCTTCCTCTGTCTGAATGGGACTGGGATGTGTAGCTAAGATACGATTTTGTATTGGTTCACAATTGTAGAAAAGTAGTTGCTGCACGTAATTAAATATGTGAAGCAGTTTCAGGATATTTGAAAGGGAAAAAAACCGAAGCCAGTATTTTAATAATTGTGTTTTTTTTTTCTGTATATTTTCTGTTGAGCTGGGGAAAACTGTCAACAGTTGAGCTTTTCTAGCTTTGAAAAACCCCAGGCTCTTCTTGCTTTGGCCATTTCTATGGAAATGTGGAGTGTCCGATGAATGGGAATGGCGTCCTCTTGTGGCCGAAAGACCTCATTGCATACTGCCACCCGGAACTTAAGTCCTCGGGAGCAAGGAGAGGAAAACTGCTGAATACTCTTTGACTGATCTACGTGTCCAATGTTGCATTTAGGAAAAACTACACTGTGCTAGGCCCATTTCCAGGGCATGCATATCACCACACCCTCTTCCACCAACAATGGTTTCACTGAGTTAATTGTTAAAGAAGAAAGAGATGGGGTAAGGAAATTACCCAAGCATGATGTAGAGAGCTGTTGATTTAACCATTTGGGGTTTTTTGTTTTTTTAAAGGAAAACTATTTGTAAGATGTTGCACTAAAATGTTTTATATACACTTCAGAGACCGTAGTAAATTATGTTGAAAATATGGCTGTTTGTATTTCCTGGAGTGTGCTATCCTTTTTCTCCACTCACTTGCGCAACTATTTTGTTGTTTGGAATTGTGCCCTGGGAGCTTGAGTTCTGCCCTTGGCATTGGCCTGGTAGGCTCACAGTTCATAAAATTGCAGCCTTTTGAACTTATTGCTCCCTGCCCCTCAGCCAAAATGGTTCCTTTACTCAAATTACCCAAAACACCCTTTACTCAAGACATTTTACTGCCATCTGCTGAAAATGCATCATAATAAATATACACGACAACCCTGACTGCAAGCCATGCTTCCACTAGAGTCATGCAGTGCATGACCTGCCTGGTGGCCTGATGGGCAGGTACAAAGTGTAGAATTTTCTTTTACTTTTTAGGAGGTACTGGGGATTGAACCAGGACTTCATACAGGGAAGCAGGCTCTCAACCACTTGAGCTACATCCACTCCCCAGAAGGTAGAGTTCATAACTACCACTACCAGCCTTTTGTTTTGTTTTGGGGGGGGCGGGGATAGTGGCAGAGGAGAGCAGGAATGCAGGACATCCTTGGCTGTCAAGGACCTCGACAGCAGGACCTCAGTTTTTTTTTTTTAACAAGGTGACTTTTTTAAGATTTTATTTTATTTATTCCCTCCCGCCGCCTCTATTTGCTGCCTGCTCTCTGTGTCCATTAATTGCACATTTTTGTGTGTCTGCTTGTCTTCTCTTTAGGAGGCACCAGGAACCGATCCTGGGACCTCCGACGTGGGAAGAGGCGCTCAGTCGCCTGAGCCACCTCAGCTCCCTGGCTTGTTGTGTTTCTCATTGTCTCTCCTCTGTGTCTCTATTTTGTCTTGTCATCTTGTTGCATCAGTTCAAGAAGCAATGGCGAGGGTCAGCTTCGCCTTCACCAAGACACCCCGGGAACCGAACCCGGGGTAGACAGGAGCCCAATTGCTTGAGCCACATCTGTTTCCCTACACCGTCTTTTCCAAACTATGCATTATTGCCATGACCATAAAATATTCTTCAAGCATTTGTCAGGACCGAGGTAAGAGCAAAAGCTGTGGGCTCCTGCTCAGAGGCTGCCCAGCACACCAGTCTGTTCCCTCCACAGCCTGAATGCTGTGATGTTTCAGACGACTTCACCGCGTCTGCAAATTGAGGAGACTGGCAGAATGGTTCAAGTCATAGCAATGATACATGGTTCGTCAGAACCCGTTTGTAATCCCTTAAAATTAACAACATGCCAAAGGAACTACAGGGTAAAAAGCAGAGGGTAGTACTTCTCTTCTTTTTAAAATCCAAGCCTTTGAAGGGCTTAAGTGTGTGTTTTCCTCTGCTCCCCTGTCCTATTTACTGCATCCTTATCAACTTCTTGCAGCTGCTGGCTTGGCCAGGAGTTGAAGGTTGTTTATCTCTTGGGTACACAGAATGGCTCTAAGTTAAGTCTTATGCATTATTTTTGCCTAATTCTTTGGAATGTTCTCTTTCTGCCACAGAACACTTTAAAAGGGGAAACAGATCACCCCTCTATGTCCTTGGTGCAACTCCACCCAGGGTTTCTATAGATGGAGCTTAGGTATGCTTGCCGGTGAGACAAGGGCGCTTTTCATTCACACGGCTAGGAACAGTGTTTTGCTTACTACGGTCTGGGATTCCTAAGCCTCCTGGGTTAATTCCAAGAGTTAGTAGAAACTAGAGCTAGAGGAGTGGAGTGGCATGCCGGGAAGGGTGGTAGCCCCTGCCTACCTGAGCAGGCTGCACGGGCCCCTTTCTTACCTCTACCAGGAGGTTCTTTACCTGTTTTGTTCCACGGACCCCCTTGGCCAGTCAGGTGCAATGAATACGACTGGAATTTTTTGTTGGATACATTCATAAGTGAAGGAAATGCTAGATTTCAGTGAGAGGTCAGAAAAAATAATTTTTTTCAATTCAATCTCACGGACCCCCTGGCATCTTTCCACAGACCCTTTGGGGGGCTGTGGACCCCTGGTTAAGAACCCCTGCGCTACAGAGGACAAGGAAATCCACTTGGGTCTCTCAACACTGGTCACAGGATGCAGAGCAAGTCCAGCCCTCCTTTTGGGGCGAGTTCCTGGTACGGGAAAGGGGTGTCTTTGGCCTTCTGCCTAAGGCACTGCAAGTCTAGCTTTTCTGAGCCACTTTTGATTGATTCCTTCTGCCAGAGCGGGCATATAAGCCCTTTCAAAAATGCCTGATGGGAGCGTAGCCTCCCTGGTAAAGACGCGCCAGCATGGCTCGTTCGTCACGAGAACGGCCTTCCAAGGAAGGTCCAGGTTCTCCGTCCTCAGCCAGTTCCTGGCTGGCCGAGCCCAGGGGACTGGCGGCCCCTCCTCAGCCCAGCTGAGGCGGGTGGGTCTGAAAGCGGCCCCTCATCACCTCCTGGGAGCGTAAGTGTGGTGGCCTGGGTTCGAATCCCAGTTCTGTCCCTTGATGTGTGTCCTGTCTTTAGGCAAGTCATTTGCCTCCTTCGAGCCTCAGTTTCCTCATCTGTAGAAACAGGGACAATAGGATTAAATCAATCCACTTAACACAGCTCAGGGAAGCAGACGGCAGAGAACACCTTCAAGCAGGCCAGGCCAGGGTGGGCGGGGCCAAGCAGGGGTGGGGCCAGGCCGGGGTGGGGCGGGGCTAGGCCGGGGGTGGGGCCAGGCGTGCGCAGGCAAGTCGGGGTGGGGGGAAGCCAGGGCGGGGGTGGGGCCAGGCCGAGGGCGGGACAAGGTCTGGGCGGGGCCAGGCCGGGGCGGGCCAGACCAAGGGCGGGGCCAGGCGGAGGCGGGCCAGGCGGGCGCGAGCCGGGCCGGGGGCGGGACCATGTCGGGGCGGGGCCAGGCGGGGGCGGGCCAGACCGAGGGCGGGGCCAGGCGGAGGCGGGCGAAGCGGGCGCGGGCCGGGCCGGGAGCGGGCCCAGGTCCGGGCGGGGCCAGGCCAGGGGCGGGCCAGACCGAGGGCGGGGCCAGGCCGGGGGCGTGGCTAGGCGGAGGCGGGCCTGGCCGGGGGCGGGGCCAGGCCGAGGCGGGCCAGGCGGGCGCGGGCCGGGCCAGGGGCGGGGCCAGGGCGGGGCGGGGCCAGGCGGAGGCGGGGCCAGGGCGGGGCGGGGCTTAGGGGGAGGCAGGCCAGGCCGGGGCGGGGCCAGGCCGGGGCGGGGCCAGGCCGGGGGCGGGGCCAGGCCGGGGGCGGGGCCAGGCGGGAGCGGCGCAGGGCGTTGCCGCCACCCTTTGGGGTCGGGCGGAGAGTGAGGCGGCGCGGGGCCTGGCAGCGCGCAGAGGCCGCCCCGCAGCGCCATGGCCGCAGGGCGCGTCCCGCGGCGGCTCCCGGGGGCTCTCGGCGTGCTCTGCCTGCTGCTCCGACTCGGTGAGTGGAGGCCGGCCCGGGGGCGCGCGGGGGCGGGCCCGCGCCGGGCAGGTCCGGGGGCCTGGGAGCCTTCGCCGCCCGGGCCGGGGCCGGGGAGGAGCGCCGCGGGCGGGCGGGCGGGCGGGGTGCCGTTTCATCCGGGCCGCCGGCGCGGGTCGGGAGGAGGCTGCGGCCCGAGGCGCCTGGGCCCTGGCCGGGGCGGGGGCGCCGGGCCCGCGCCGCCCGGAGCTGCCTGGCCTGGGGCCCCCGCGGGCCCGCCCGGGTGCTCTCGGGAAGGGCGTGGCGCCGCTCGGAGCCGCGGGACGGCCTGGTGACTTCCCGGGCGGCGCGCGCGCCTCCCAGCGCCCCCCCTGGCGCCGGCCTCTTCCTCGAGGGCTCCCGGGATTGGAGCGCTCGGCACCTGACTGCACAGCCTTCCATTCTCTGCGGTCAGCTCCGTTCCCGCTCGTTGCGTGCCCTGGAGGTCCGTTCATCCGTGGAGGGCCGCCCAGCGCGGGGGCTGGACACCTGCTCCCGAGCACCTCACTCTAAGGTCAAGGGTCAGCGTTGTAGAAGGGCGCTGCGAGGGCAGAGAAAGAAGAGGGCGCTGCGACCGAAACCTCAGGAAAGGGAGGGTATTTGATCCGACTCTGAGGAGGAAAGAAAGGTGGGAGCAGCGGTGTGGGGGCTGGACCAGGGCCCCAGAAGGCCGGGGGGAAGGGGAGCTCCCCAGCCGGAGCTTGGGAGCTGGCCTCTCCTGCAGCCAGAGGACAGCTGCTGCTGGCCCTGACAGGAGCGGACCTAAGAGTCAGACGCCTGGCTCCCCCGTCACCTGTTACCCACCCGTGCACGTTCCATTACCTGAGTTATCCACCTTTGTACGGTCCGTCACCTGAGTTATCCACCTGGGCAACTTAGGTAGCCTCTGCGTGCCTGGATGTCTTCGTCCTTCCTGAAATTCCGAGATGGCGCATGAGAGAAAGGATGATAAGAGCGTCTCCTTGCTGGAATGTGGACAGCCAGCACTCGGCAAGCAGTCACCTGTGTCAGGCGCTGTATGGGTGGTACAGAGCTAGGAGCAGACAGCCCCCTGCCTCATGAGGCTCACATTACAGTGAGGGAGAGAGACGGCAAATAATAAGCCAGTGAAAATGTAGGTGCTGGATGGTGATAACGTAAGCACTTACCAAATTGAGATTAGTAAAGCAGAATAAAGCAAAGTGCAAGTGGTTAATACTACTTTTTTTTAATTTTGAAAATTTTAAAATCTTTAGAATACTTGCCAAAATAATACAATGATACTTGCATACCTTTCTCCTCAAATCACCAGTTATTAATATTTTGTCACATTTCTTTTCCTTCTTTCTTTAAACACAAATACAGGGTTTTTAAAATTTTTATTTTTTGCTAAACCATTTGAGAGTGCAGACCTTACATCACCTCACCCTTAAATTTTTAAGAATGAGAGCATTCAACGAATCACAAAATTATCACCCCATCCAGGAACTTTAGCACTGATACAAGAGTGTTTCTAATATAGAGTACAGAAGCCAATTCTGGATCACTCTCTGCATTTAGTGCCCTTGCTTCTTCAGTTCTCTTTAATCTAAAACTCTTACTTCCTCCCCCTCTTTTTTTTTTTTTGGTACTTTATGCTATGGCCATTTTTTTTTAAAAAACCTAGGTTAGTTGTTTTACAAAAATGTCCCTCAATTTAGATTGTCCGATTGTTTCCTCATGATTAGATTCTGGTTAGACCTTTTTTTGCAGGAATATTTCATAGAGGATGTGTTCTTCTCAGGGCGTCACCTCAGAAGGCAATTGCAGGGAAGCGGACTTGGCCCAATGGATAGGGCGTCCGCCTACCACATGGGAGGTCCGCGGTTCAAACCCCGGGCCTCCTTGACCCGTGTGGAGCTGGCCCATGTGCAGTGCTGATGCGCGCAAGCAGTGCCCTGCCACGCAGGGGTGTCCCCCGCATAGGGGAGCCCCACGCACAAGGAGTGCCGTGCCACGCAGGGGTGTCCCCCGCATAGGGGAGCCCCACGTGCAAGGAGTGTGCCCCGTAAGGAGAGCGGCCCAGCGCAAAAGAAAGTGCAGCCTGCCCAGGAATGGTGCCGCACACCCAGAGAGCTGACACAGCAAGATGACTCAACAAAAAGAGTCACAGGTTCCTGGTGCCACTGACAACAACAGAAGCCGGACAAAAAAGAACATGCAGCAAATGGACACAGAGAACAGACAACTGGGGGAGGAGGGAAGGAGAGAGAAATAAATAAAATAAATCTTAAAAAAAAAAAAAAGGCAATTGCAGGCAGTTGTTCCATTATTGAAGATACTGTGTTTGGTTATTTGGTTATGATCAGGTCCACCAGATTCACCAGATTTATGCATGTAGAGGAACTTTTCCCTCTTGGTAGCTAATAACTGATTTATTAAGTGATGCTTTGTGAATATCCTGTCCCCTACAACCTTGCCCCCAGTGGTGTTATTCTCCATTGGTGATTCTTCCCAGGATCCATTGCCATATTTGTACATAACAATTTTCTTTTTCTATTTTTATATACTTTTATAAGTTGGCATTCTTCAGTAATGAAATTTTTCACATCCCCTTTTTATTTTATTTTTTATTAATATGGATTTATGGATATATTTTTAAAATGTGCCATAAGCCATACCTGTCATTATTCATTTTGCTGCTCAATTATCCAAAATGTGGTGGGTGAGACCCTCATCAAGCTGACATCACTGTTTTTTATTTTTGTTTCTGACATGTTCTCATCAGTTTTCCTTCCTTTCTGGACATGTTTTATACTTTTCCTCCCTTGTCTTCATTAGATTCCCTGGCTGCCTTTCTTGAGGAATGGTATTTAGAAAGCAAGATCTGGGTCCTGGTGTGCTCAGCTGTGCCGGGGTTATTGCTTGTAGGCGAGCCGCCTCCTGGAGCTGGGACACCAAGCTGCTACAGTGTCATGAGCTGATCCTGCTAACCTTATGTCTTATCCAAGCACTCATGGGCGTCTGTTCAGCTGCTCTTTGGTGATTAATATTTTTCAGTGTCATCAGGGAGGATGTCTTTAGTAGGGTGGCAGTTGACCACAGGAACTGAAAGGAAGTGGGGGAGCAGGCCCGTGACTCCCCGGGGGAGCAGGATTCCAGGCAGGGGAGCCCTTTGAGGCAAAACCCCCGAGAGAAGCTTGCCGCGTAGAAGCCAAGGGAGAGCCTGGGGAATGGGTTGTGAAAGGAGTCAGGGCTGAGTCCTGTGAAGTAAAGGCTTCGACTTTTTTAAACTTCCAGTGAAATGGGAAGCTCTGGAGGGTTTTGAACGGGGAGTACCTTCATGATGACTGGAGCTATTAAAAGAATTCTGCTGGCTGCTCAGTGGAGAACCGTCTGCAGAGGGGTGCAAAGGCAGAAGCCGGGGCACAGTTTAGGGAACTCCAGAGCAGTGCTGCTGAGAGGCCTGGGGGCGCTCGCGGGGGAGGAGGGGAGAAGGGGGAGGAATCTGGATGCCTTTATTTTTTAATTTATTTCTCTCCCCTTTCCCCCCCCCCACCCAGTCGTCTGCTCTCTATGTCCATTCGCTGTGTGTTCTTCTGTGACCGCTTCTATCCTTATCAGCGGCACCAGGAATCTGTGTTTCTTTTTGTTGCGTCATCTTGTTGTGTCAGCTCTCCTTGTGTGCAGTGCCACTCCTTGGGCGTGGGGCTCCCCTACGCGGGGGACACCCCTGCGTGGCAGGGCACTCCTTGTGTGCATCAGCGCTGCACATGGGCCAGCTCCACGCAGGTCAAGGAGGCCCGGGGTTTGAACCTTGGACGTCCCATGTGGTAGGCAGACGCCCTATCCATTGGGCCAAGTCCGCGTCCTCTGGTTGCCTTTTGAAGGAAGAGCTGGCAGGATTTGGTACTGGGTTGCACTAAATAGAGGAACGTGGACATGGCTTAGGAAGTGCTGGGCGCAGAGGAAGGCTGTTTTTAGCAGAGCCTTACTTATTCTGCCTTCCTTGACCTTTTATAGATCTTTTGTCTTGCCAGTTAGCTCCCCAGCTGAATTTAACTTCCTTGTACGCAAGAACCAAGTCATAAACTTAAAAAAAATTTTTCCTTTCATTGTTTCCGAGCTTTTAATAATCCAGATGGTTAAGGCTGCACTTGCGATGTTATCGTCTCCATTAGAGCACAAGGATGTTATGTAAGGCTTGTTCATGTGTTTTGCTGAATTCAAGATTCAGATTCCTGTGTTTTTATTTAGGAAAAAAAAAATCCAAGTGAAAATAGTGTTGGGAGTATTCCAGCGGGAAACCCAGACACATTGTTACATGGGGGCGGGATTGTTTATAAGGCTTATATAAGCACATGCCGTATGGCAGGCACCAAGCTTAATGTTTTAGATGGTGTCTGTGGGTTTTTTCCCACTTAATTACTCTACCAGTTTTAGTAGGGAGGGACGTTAAGGAGGCTAGGAACGCTGAAGTAGGTTAAGAAACTTGTCCAAGTTCACACAGCTGGTAAGTGACAGGGCATTTGACCCCAGGTCTGTCTGAGTCAAAACCTTCGCTGTGCCTTACCACTAGTTTACATACCCAACAGCAGATTCCCCATCTTTTTGTAGAAATTGGTATAACTGTAATTGGTTATAATATAATATGAATAACATGTATGTATTATACAGTATAATTTTGCTAAAGTGTGTGAATTATATAGGTTAGCACAATTACCAAGCGTATAAGATTGTATTCAATATCATAGTCTATAATAGAAAAATTAGAAAAAAAACTTTTTGGACCATGGACTTTATCTATTTATCATTATTGATATTTTTCCATATTTATACTCTCCCAACAGATATATATACTTCACTCCTGAAATATTTGCATAGTCCAAATAACATTATACTTTATCTAAGAAAATTAACAGTAATCCCCCTAATATCATTTAATTTCTCCCCTTATTCAAATTTCCTCAACTGTTACAAGAATGTCTTTAAAAAAATTTTTTTTTTACTAAAACAGGAACCAACGAGAACCAATCAAGTTTCACTCAGTGCATTTGTGGCTGTTTTTGGTTTAATTTTGATAGGCACCTTGAGATTTAGAAACCCCTTCTAAGATTTTAAGAACTAGTTCCAGGAATTTGTTTTACTGCCCTCTTTTTAATTTTTTAAAATACATTTTTTATTTATTTTTAAAAGATACGTAGATTACATAAAATGTTACCTTAAAAATATATAGGGGATTCCCATATGCCCCACTCCCCATACCTCCCACTTTTCCCACATTTCCCACATTAACAACTTCTTTTTTTTTTTTAAGATTTATTTTTTTTCCTCTCCCCTTCCCTCCAACTCCCACCCCAGTTGTCTCTTCTCTGTGTTCATTTGCTGCATGTTCTTTTGTCCGCTTCTGTTGTTGTCAGCGGTACAGGAATCTGTGTTTCTTTTTGTTGCGTCATCTTGCTGTGTCAGCTCTCCGTGTGTGCGGCACCATTCCTGGGCAGGCTGCACTTTCTTTTGTGCTGGGTGGCTCTCCTTACGGGGTGCACTCCTTGCGCGTGGGGCTCTCCTATGTGGGGGGCACCCCTGTGTGGCACAGCACTCCTTGTGCACATCAGCACTGCATGTGGGCCAGCTCCACACGGGTCAGGAGTCCCGGGGTTTGAACTGCGGACCTCCCATGTGGTAGACGGACGCCCTAACCACTGGGCCAAGTCCACTTCCCAACAACTTAGGTATATTCATTGCAATTGATGAACACATTTTGGAGTATTGCCACTAAGCATGGATTATAGTTTACATTGTAGTTTACACTCTCTCCCACGCAATTCTGTAGGTTATGGCAGGATATATAATGACCTGTATCTGTCATTGCAGTGTCATTCAGGACAATTCCAAGTCCTGAAAATGCCCCCATATTACACCTCTTTTTCCCTCTCCTTGACTTCAGCACTTCCAGTGGCCCGTCTCCACATCAATGATATAATTTCTTCCTTTCTTAGAATCACAATAAGTCTATTGTAGAATACAGTAAGTGCATTCTAGTCCACAGTTCATTCCCCAACTCTCAGGATTCTGGGGTGGCGATGCCCACTCCTGCTCTAATTGAAGGGCACTGCCTGCTTTTTGCTCATTAACGTTTCCTTTGAAGACAGGCTGTGAGGTGGGTATCGGTTTCTCTATGCTTAAAAGCAGAAATGTATACATTGCCTTTATTTATACCAGTTTTCTATCTCTTGATGTCTTCTCATGTTGTTTCTTCTTAAGTGCAAAAGGATTTCTGAAGCATTTATTCAAGCAGTGAGGAGAAGCTATTTTTTAAGTACTTGAGGACACAGCCCCTTAGTTCTGCTGTTACACATCAGACCTACCAACTCAGGTCTATAACTGAAACTAGGATACAGCTTTTTTTCTTATCTCAGACAGGTGTAGGTGTGCCTGTGAGACTGCGCCCAGAACAGTGCTGGAAAACAGCTTGGCGGTTCCTCTTTGGAGCTGGCCTTCAGTGCCTGCCCGCTAGCCTTGAAGGAGAATACCTTTCAGTGACTTCACAGGCTCAGGATCTTCTTCTTTGGTCTCTTTCCTCTTTTTTTTTTTTTTTTTTTTTTAATGTTTACTTTTATTTTTTAAAAGAAGCTTTAGATATCATAAACGATACCTCTAAAGTATAGGCGATTCCCATATACCCCACCCCTCCTCCCCCGCTTGCCCCCGATTAACAACCTCTTTCATTCGTGAGGTGCATTTGTTACAATGGATGAACACATGTTGAAGCATTGCTATGAACCATGGCCCATAGTTTACATTATAGTTTATGCTTTGCACAGCACAATTTTATAGGTTTTGACAAAATGTGTGATGGCCTGTATCTGTCATTGCAGTGTCACGCAGGACAATGTCAGTGTCCCCCAGATGCCCCATGTTTTACTTATTCTTCCCTCTTCCTCCTCTCAGAACCTCTGGTGGCCACTGCGTCTATATCAGTGATACAAGTTCTTCCATTGCTAGAACAATAAGAAGTCTACCTTAGAGCATAGTTGCATTCCCCCTTATGTTTGTTCATTCCCCAATCTTGAGGATTTGGGGGTGGGGATGCCCACTCTGCTTCTAACTGAGAGGGGGCTTAGATCCCATGGGCAGGTGGATGGGGCTATCCTGCTTGCAGCTGCAGACTCTCTCTGTTCCTCGGGATGGGTGTTGTCCATCATCATCTCGTCACTTGTCTAGGGTGAGTCCAAGGAAGTGAAGAGTAGGTGTTGCACCTCTGCTGAGATTCAGGGCTCAACCAGCATGTGAATGGACCTAAGGTTCAAGTCTCTGAGGCGCATATTTAACAAGTACAGTGCTAAGTACAGTTTAAATAAAAGGGGCAGAAGAGCCATCTGTAGGGAGCCCCGCTGTTTGAGGCTTTCCCAATTGGGGTGCTGGTGTCTGGGCTGGAGAATTTTTAGCCCAAGGGCTCAGAAGATCAAACAGATACCTGGAGGGCAAACTTTTGCCGAGAATCACTGGAATAAACTCTTGGGAGCCAGATGTAGTGAGTGCTGGCTTCCCACATGTAATGCCCGGGTTCAATCCCCAGTTCTGGTACCTCCAAAAATAATTGAATGAATGAATGAATGAATGAACTAACTAACTCATGCTGCTCATTGCATCATTAGTTCAGACGTCTGTTGGTGCCTTTGATCTATTTGACAGCTATCCACTAAGTATCCATCAGAGGGAATCAACTTATTTTGATTTATTTGTCCTTAGGAGATGAAACAATATTGGGTTCTAGTAACTTCACCTCATTTTCAAAATATTCCCCCAAATGTCTATTGAAATTAGTGCCTGAATTTCCATCAGGCTTACTGGTCTGTAGTTCCTGATTATTTTTCCCTTATAATGGTTAAAACTAGAAGTTTAATACACACATTGAGGAAATAAGTTCAGACGAATAAGAAACTAATAAGGCTGTGTCACCTTATTCCCTTTTAAAGCGGGGGATCTTAATAGGCGGTCCATGAGCTTGAATTGAAATTCAAAAAAAACATTTTTCCTATGGGGACGCATTGGTGCAGGTGTGATATATTTATTAAATATTCATAGTATAGTGTGGACTTAGCAAGGGGTCAGTGGTTTTCATCTGACTGGCAAAGGGGCCTGTGGAATAAAAGCTGTTCAGAACCCCTGCCCTAAAGCAAGATGTGGGTCGCCAGCAACAGTGAAAGGAAAATGTGACTTTCGAGCACTATTTGGGTGTCTTGAAAGCACAGGCTAGACACCTGTGTAAATCTAACATGAGCCACCTCTGCAACTTCAAACTTTCTCAAAAATTTTCCCAAAAAACAGGAACAGGTGAAATTAATTTTGATAACAGTTTGTTTAACCTAAGATAGCCCAAACAGTTATGTGTCAATGTGTGGTCAGTACAAAGAGTTATTAATGAGCTGTTTTACATCCTTTTTTCCCCTACTGAATCTCCCAAGTCCGCCGTGTCCTTTGTGGCCACAGCAGTCTGGGCTCAGGCCGGCCGCGTTTCCCCAGCTTAACTGCCCAGAGGTGGCCTCTGGCCGCCGTACTGGCCTGCGCGCATCTAGAGGGAAATTTTGGGGGTAAGCAGAAGGACTCTTAAGTGCAAGAACAAGGAATTATAGGAAATAATTTTAGTGTGACAAAAGCTAGACACCCTCACAAAGGACGTTGCTTTAGAGAACCAACATCGTAATCCTGGCGAACTTGAAGTAGCACGTGAGAGCACAGGTGCGGTCAACGCCGGGGAGTTTCTGGAACCAGGAGACGGGAAGGTTGATGGCCTGTGGGAAGTTAGGTGGGTGCGGCGTCTGTCCGAAACGGTGCAGGTGAGCCGAGGCTGCCTTCAGCAATCGTGGGGCTATTCAGTGGATGAGAAATAGCCGATGGGACTGAGCTAGGGTGGGACAAGCAAGGAAAGACAGAAGGATGGCCCCAGCCACGGGAGGCATCTCTTGCCGGCTTGCAGTCCAGGCTCGGCCCTTGGAGTGCCCGCGCCGAACGCCAGCCAGCTGTGCTCTGTGCAGCTGTGTGAGCTCGCCAGCTCCTTCACCGCTCTGAGCCCGTTTCCTCACCTGGTGGTTCTCACTCTGTGGAATGCTCTGACCCAGATCTTCTCCAGGCTCACTGCATTCCCCCCTCAGGGTTCTGCTCAACCGTCACCTAACGGCCTCCCCTTAAACAATAGTGAAACCCATCTGCTCATTTCGTTAAAAAATGCCCCGTGTCCTTGGGGTTGAACTAAGCTCTAGCCAAATCACATTCGGGGGAAATACTAAGGCTTATATACTTGGGTACTGAAACTGTTAGGGGATTTTCCTCTTTCATTGAATGAATCTTTACCTTAACTGCTAAAATCTGCAGGCAATGTGCAGTCTTAAAAATAGTGAGAGAGAGAGAAGTATTTTAAAATCACATTGTTTCTAAGAAAAACTCAGGAAAAAAGTTCCCTTCAAACCCTGAGAGGGTGGTTAGCTCATCTCTAAGAAAGGGCATGGATGACCAAGTTACATCGCCTCAACCTCAGACAGGCCATTAACCGTCGTTAGAGGACGATGTCCCTGAGCTGGTGCAAGCTTACCTGGTGGTGCCCTGCATCCACAACACTGAGGTGGCACCTGGCTGGACAGCAACAGCCGTGGGCAGAGGGGAACATCTCAGAGGAACAGTTGTGGGGCTGGGGGTTGGAGGGGTAGCTAGAGAAGAGGAAGCCTGCACAGCCTCTGGTCTGGTTCTGGTGATAGAGGCGGTCATTGCGGCTGAAAGGGATCTGTTTTGATTGTGTCAGTCAGGGTTCTCCAGAGAACGCTGGAGTTTTTTTGTTTGTTTTTTGTTTGTTTTTTGAGGTACCGGGGCCAGGGATTGAACCTGGGACCTCGTGTGGGAAGCTGGCGCTCAACCACTGAGCCACATCGGCTCCTCTGCATTGGTTGTTTTTTTTTTTTCCATTTGTTTTGCTTGTTGTTTGTTTTTGTTTTTAGGAGGCATCGGGAACCAAACCCAGGACCTCCCATGTGGGAGGCGGGTGCTCAACTGCTTGAGGCACATCTCCCTATTTTTTCTTTTTCCCTTTTTTTTAGGAGGTACTGGGATTGAACCTGAGATTTCATGCAGGTGAAGTAGGTGCTAACCACTGAGCTACACCTGCTCTGATGATATGGGTTTTAATATCATTCAGCGAGTACGTATTTGTAAGGCTCTGCCAACAATGTCTGGCATATACAAAATGCTATATAAGTGCTTGCTAGATAAACTAATTATAGCTGTCAATCTCAATCTCAGGACCAAAGTAAAAATTTGCCAAGGAAATTGTGGCTCGGAATGGGATTTCTTTCCATTAGCCCCGTAATTATGGCATCCATGGTCTCTAAACCAAAAATCAGTACGCCTCATGTATAAAAAAAAATTGGAGCCCACTTACAAGATCAAGAGATGTAAGAAGAACTATCAAAATTGGAGTGTAACGAGGATGTTTTATAAGAAGAGTGAAGCAAAATTTTTGAAATTGGAGTTGTTTTTCAATGTATGATCATTCTAGATGGAGGATTGATTAGGTATTAGGTACCTTTGTATCTTTTCTTTTTTTTTTAAGATTTATTTATTTCTCTCCCCTTCCTTCCCCCTGTTGTCTGCTCTCTTGTGTCCATTCGCTGTGTGTTCTGTGTCCACTTGTGTTCTCGGTGGCACTGGGAATCTGAGTCTCTTTTTTTGTTACGTCATCTTGCTGCGTCAGCTCTCCGTGTGTGCAGCATCACTCCTGGGTGGGCTGCGCTTTTTGCGTGGGGCTACTCCCCTTGTGGGGCGCACTCCCTGCATGAGGGGCTCCCCTATGCAGGGGACACCCCTGTGTGGCATGGCACTCCTCCTGCGCATCAGCACTGCACGTGGGCCAGCTCATCACACGGGTCAGGAGGCCCTGGGTTTGAACCCTGGACCTCCCATGTGGTAGGCGGATGCTCTATCAGTTGAGCCACATCTGCTTCCCCCTTGTATCTTTTAAATAAAAAAGATCATTCTTTAAAACACATAGATCTCCCAAAAATGGTTTTGGCTATCATGGAAAATCTTTTTAGGCAATTACTGCTAGATCTCCTCCTCCTCCTTTTCCTTCATTCTCTTTCCAGGACCCCATCAGGGCCAGCCTCCTTTGGAATGTCAGCATTTGAAGAGCTCAAGTCACTTGAGTTTACCCGTTCCCCCACAAACCTGGCTTGGTTAGCCTGCATCCTAGTGGCCCCTTTGCTGACTGCTCTCTTTCTGTTATCTGCAAAGCTGACTCCCTTACTTTGCTGCGGTTTGTTTGCTTGTAGATTCATTTTTTAAATTATTGTGTCCCTATTTCACATCTCTTCTTCCCTCTCCCTGCTCTCAGCAACTCCTGTGGCCACTGTCTCCACATCAGTGCTACAGTTTCTTCCATTGCTAGAGTCAGTGTGATACCGGAGCATTTTCAGGACTTGGAGTTGTCCTGAATAATATTGCAGGGACAGATGCTGGACATTACATATCCTGCCATAACCCACTGGTTGGACTGGGGGAAAGTGTGAACTACAATGTAAACTATTATTCATGTGGTGCAGCAGTGCTCCAAAATGTATTCCCCAAAGGCAATGAATGTGCCACAATGATGAAAGAGGTTGTTGATGTGGGGGGAGTGGGGCGGTGGGGGGTATATGGGGAACTCATATATTTTAATGTAGCATTTTGTGTGATCTATGTATCTTAAAAAAAAAAAAAAGATAATAAAATTTAAAAAAAAATTATGATGTGTCTTTGCCAGGGCTGCTCTAAGAAAGTGCCACAGACGAGTCTTCTTAAACAGCAGAGATTTATTACCTCCCGGCTCTGGAGGTGGAGGCCAAGGTGCCAGGAGGGCCCTGCTTCCGCTGAGAGGGGGGATCCCCTCCTTCTCTCCCTGGCTCCTGGCCGTGGCAGCCAGCCGTGCGTTCTTGGCTGGAGGCTCTGGGGCTCACCTTCCGCTTCCGTCAGTGGCTGTTTCTGCCCCTGCCTTTGTCATGTCCAAATTTCCTCTTCTTATAAGGGCACTAGTCATAGTGGACTAGGGCCCCCTGTATCCAGTTTGGCCTCGTTGTTGTTGTTTTTTAAAGATACTTGGATTACATAAATGTTACATAAATAAAAAATATAGGGATTCCCCTCCGCCACGCCCCACACCGCCCACATTTGCCGCATGAACAACATCCTTCATTAGTGTGGTTCGTTCTTTGCAATTGATGAGCACACGCTGGAGCACTGCCACTCAGTGTGGATTAGAGTTTACGTTGTAGCACACTCTCTGCCACTCCGCTCTGTAGGTTATGGCAGGATATGTAATGGCCTGTGTCTGTCGTGGCCATGTCATTCAGGACAGTTCCCAAGTCCCAAAAATGCCCCTGTATTACACCTGTTTTTCCCTCTCGCTGCCTTCAGCACCTCCAGTTGCCACGGCCTCCACAAATTTTTTTCCATTGCTGGAATCACAATGAGCCTATAGTAGAGTTTGGCCTCATTTTAACTAGTAACTTCTTCACCTGTCCTGTTTAAAAATAAGTTCACACTCACAGGTCGAGGGGATTGAACTTGAACACATCCTCGTTTATTTATTCATTTATTTTTGAGGCACGAGGGCCAGGCGCTGAACCCAGGACCTCATGCTTGGGAAGCAGGCGACACGTCGGCTTCCCTGAGCGTATCCTTTGGGGGATACAATTCAATCTGTAAAATGATATAAACACGTAATATTTGAGCCCAAGCGCTGGAGACTTAGTATTATGCTAAGCATTGGAAATAAAGAGGTGGATAGCGAATAATCCCTTTGCTTGGTGAAATTAGAACTTGATTTGGGGAAGTCTGGTGAACTTTGAGAAAAACTCACTCTCCTTTCTCCACTTCTCCTTTCCGTTAGAAATTATATCAGCAACTAACTGTAGCACTAGTCTTGGAAGTACAACAGAAAATACCACTGTAGGAAGGAAATGATAGACTTAGCTATGCTTAAAAATTTGTCATTAGCTTTGTAGACAATTCTCAACAATTATTCCTCTTGGTTGAATACGTCTATTTTTTTAACTTACGTAATTTTTTATTATAATGGTGAAATGAGGTTTGTATGAAAAAGTAATGCTCATTTGTCAAAACTAAAACACAAATATATATAAAGTATTAAGTGAAATCTCAGTCAGCACAATCTTAGTCTTTAAAAGTAACTACAAAAAATATTTTTAAAATATAAAAATATATGAAAAATAAAAAATAAAAGTAATTCCTCCGGCACTGGTGTAGGTTCGTAGTTAACTGCCTGTGTTGCAGGTACGAGGTTCCAGGTTCAGTCCCTGGTAACTTCTTAAAAAAAAAAAAAAGTAACTTGTACAACAATTTAGCATGTCTCTTTCCAGACTGAAAAGTGGAGGTGGGTGTGAGATATATATGTAACCATATATCTCTCTCTAGTTTTGTTTTTTTTTTAACAAAAACATTTTTTTAGGTGTCCTGGGGCTTGAACCTGGAACCTCATACATGGGAAGGAGGCACTCAACCCCTGAGCTATACCTGCTCCCTCAAGTTTTGTTTTTAAGACCTATTTCAAACATATTCTGACTTTAAAAAAATATTAGGTTATTTTCCAACTTAATATATGTAACTCTTTTTTTTAAAAAATTTATTGCAATGTGTCACTCACACACAAACATACATAAACAATAAGTGTATAGTAATAGTTGTGAACTTACAAAACAAACATATATAACATCATAAGGACTCTGATAACTCACCCTACCACCAACACCTTACATTGTTGTTAAAGCTTTTTAACTAATGATTAAAGAGCATTGTCAAAATATTACTACTAACCAAAGTATTTTTCCCCAACCCTTCCTATTATTATCTTTGTCATTTATATATGAACATACATAAACAAGTGTATAGTGCAAGTCGTGAACTTACAAAGCAAACATGCATAGCATCATGCAGGGCTCCCATACATCAGCCCTCCACCAACACCTTGCATTGTCGTGAGATGTTTGTTACAAATTACAAAAGAATATTGTCAAAATCTTACTACCAATTATAGTCCTTATCTTACATTTGGTGTGCTTTTCCCCCAACATACCTTATTATTATTTTTTAAATATATTTTTTGTGACAGAAATTGTAAATTTATAAAACAATCGTGCACACTTGCAAAACTCCCAAGCAACACCCCTCTATCAACACACCACACTGTGGTGGAACATTTGTTACAGATAATATAATATCATCTGATTGTTACCATGTCCATAGTGTACATTTGGCTCACGTTTTCCATACTGCCCCATTATCAACACAGTACATCTTTGGCATAGATGCAAGAATATTATATTATTACTGCTAACCTCAGTCCATAGGTCATTCCAGTTGTATTTTTTCCATGTGTTCCCAACACCCTGCAGTAGTGATATACATCTGCTGTAGCTCACAAAGGACACTCGTGCATCTGTACCATCAACCACAATTCTCTTCCACCTCTTGGTTTACTGTGCTATACAGTTCCTAGCTTATTCTCTAGCATTCTGTCAATTGGCATTTACATACCTAGACTACCTTTTTCAGGAACATCCCTATTTATAAACTAGCTATTACTATTTTTACCATCCATTCTATATATTTCCACACTTTTACAGTAAAGCTAATTAAAACTTCTACATACATTAAACATCAGTAATCCATCTCAGTCCTCCTCTTATCACTTTTAAGAATCCACCTCCTATCACCAGGTCTCGAAGATGTTTTCCTACAATTTCTTCTAGAAGTTTTATGGTACTTTTATTTTTAGGTTTTTGATTCATTTTGAGTTAATTTTTGGATAAGGTGTGAGATAGGGGTCCTCTTTACTTCTTTGGGCTATAGATATCCAGTTCTTACAGCACCATTTTGCTGAATGAACTGTTCTGCCCGAGCTGTGTGGGTTTGACAGGCTAGTCAAAAATCACTTGACCATACATGTGAGGGAGGGTCTGTTTCTGAGCCATCAATTTGGTCCCCTGATCTACGTATCTGTCTTTATGCCCGTACCATGCTGTTTTACTATAGCTTGGTAATATGATTTTAAGTCCAGAGATGAAGGTTCACTTATCCTTTTATGATGTTTCTGACTGTTAGGACCCCTTACCCTTCCAAATAAATTTGCTAATTGTGTTTTCAATTTTTAAAAAAAATGCTGGTGGAATTTTTATCAGGGTTACATTGAATCTGTATATCGATTTGAGTAGAATTGACTTCTAATGATATTTAGTTTTCCAATCCCTGAGCATGGAATCTTCTTCCAGTTATTTAGGACTTTGACTTCTTCTAACATTGGGTTGCAGTTTTCTGAATACAAGTGCTTTACATCATTGGTTAAATTTATTCCTGACTACTTGAGTTTTATCTGCCATACTTTATTTTCACCACTCTTTTGACACTTTGTTACTTTTATTGATATAATCTTCATTTCTAGACTCTCTTCCAGGCCTCTCTCTCCTGTCTTTTCTTTTCAGGCTCTAGCACACCCTTTAGTATTTCCTGAAAATCTGGTCTCTTACTTAGAAATTCTCTCAGTTTCTGTTTATCTGTGAATATTCTAATCATGCCCTCACTTTTTTAAAGACAGTCTTGCTGGAAACAAAATTTTTGTCTGAAAGTTTTTCTCTTGTATTATCTTAAATATATCAGATCACTGTCTTACATCAATGGTTTCTGGTGAGAAGTCAGCACTTAATCTTACTGGGTGCCCCTTATATGTTATGCATTGCTTTTCTCTTGCTGTTCTCAGAATTCTCTTTGTCTTTGCCATTCTGATTAGTATGTGTCTTGGAGTTGGTCTGTTTGGATTTTTTCAGATAGGAGTACATTATGCTTCAATAGGGTTGGGAAATTTTCTACCATTATTTCTTTAAATATTCCTCTGCCCCTTTTCCCTTCTCTTCTCCTTCTGGAACACCCATGACATGTATGTTTGCTCATCTCTTGCTGTCATTTAGTTCCCTGGGACCTTGTTCAATTTTTTCCATTCTTTCCTTCATCTGTTCTTTTGTATGTTCACTTTTAGAGGCCATTTCTTCAAGCTCACCAATTCTTTCTTCTGCCTCCCCAAATCTGCTATTATATGATGCCAGTGTTTTTTTAATTTCATTCATTGCACCTTTCATTCACATAAGATCTGCTATTTTTCTATGTATGCTTTCAAATTCTTCTTTGGGCTCATCCAATGTCTTCTTAATATCCTTAATCTCTTTAGCCATCTCATTGAATTTATTAAGGAGATTTGTTTGAACATCTATGATTAGTTGTATCAACTCCTTTATGTCATCTGGAGGCTTATCTTCTTCCTTTAACTGGGCCATAGCTTTCTGTTTCTTGGTGTGGATTGTAATTTTTTGTTGGTGTCTTGGCATCTGGATTACTAGGGTATTTATTCTGGGTGCAGTTTTCCTCTTTAGTTTAGGGCTTCCTGCCCTTTCTCCCTTGCTGGTTGTGCAGTAGGAGCCAAGGAGGTAGTTGGTGCTATAAATTGTGGAGGCTCAAGGTGCCCTCATTGCCCCAGGGATCAATGAAGCTTCTCCCAACTTTCTCCTTTTCCAGGGGTAGGGACAGAGTCACAGCTGTGTGGAGTAATCCAAGTTGTGCAGGCCTAGACTGTAGTTGCCCAGAGAGACTGCGGAAGCTTCATGCCCCTCTCTCCCCTGCCTGGGGCATGGATGGAGCTGCAGCTGTGGGCACAATCTATGCAGTACAGGCCCCAGATGACCACAGTTGCCCCAGTAGACTTTAATTATTCAGTTTGTGACAGCCAAAGGTACCTGCAGTTACCTGGATAGGCTGGTTCAGGGCCTGCCAGCCTCCTCCCTGCCAGAGGTGGGGCTGAAGCCTAGGCTAGGGCTGCAGGCTGATCTAGGTGAAAGAGACTGGTTCCTATGTCACTGCGATACTTGGACAGCCCCGCTTCCCCGCGGGCTGGGGACGGAGTCAAAATGGCGGCCACCGGCCTCTTTTCAACCTGGACAAATTCACACCCCAGCTGTTCCTAGGGTTATTCCTTAGCTACTCGAGTCTACCAATCAGTAGCTGAAATTGGCTGTCAACCGTCTCCTCCCCTATTTCTGGGAAATGGAGCTTCCAATTCTGGTCACAGAGCAGCTCCTGGGGCGGCTTGTGCCACCAGAGGATAGTCACCAGCCTCCGCGGCTTGGCTGGCAATTTCCGGGAGAGGCTGGCAGGGGTCCCCGCTTCCTCCCTGCTGGAGGTGGCACTGGGGCCCAGGCCAGAGCTGCAACGTGATCTGGATGGGAAGAAGCCGGTCCCCACCAGCCCTGGGATTCTCAGTCCGCCCCGCTGCCCCTCGTGCCAGGCGCGCAGTTCGGATGGCGGCTCCCAGCTTCCTCCTGACCTGGACAGGCGCAAACTTTAGCTCTTCTTAGAATTATTGTTTAGCCCACAGAATTTCCTCATCATAGCTGAAGTTGGTGCCCAGCCTTCTCTTTCCTCCCCGTTTTGGGGAAGTGGAGCTTTCAGTTCAAGCCACGGAACAGCTCCCGAGGCGGCTTGTGCCTCCAGTGGAGGATGGGCACCGGCCTCCGGGGCGTGGAGCCTCTATGTACGCGTCTTCTCTGCAGACGGGCGGGCTCCTATTTCCACACCCCCAAGGATGTTGCAGGACGCCCCGGAGCCCCCAGACAGGTGCTGTAGCTAGCTCCAGAGAGCTCGGGGTGTTTGCTAACTGCCCTGCAGCAGGAGCTGACTCTAGGAGCGCCTCACTCCACCGTCATCTTGCTGTAATTCTGTAACTATCTTTTTAAAGAAAAATAGTCACATAGTATTCCATGGCGTATACTGTTACTTAACTATTACATTAAATTGATTTTTTAAAAATGCTACAGAGGATTGTACAATGAATTTCACTGTGCATGCATCTTTATGTAGTTTATACTACTGTTTCAATCTTTATTTTCTAAATAAGTGACACCCAGATCCTGCTATCCAATGATAACCACAGTTAACTTTCTGGTATATTTCCTCTCAGGCCTTTTGCATGCATAAGCTTTAAATAAATGAATGGATGAATAAATGTATGAATACGTGTGACTGTGTATTCAATCTCTCTTACAAGCTTTGTAAAGTCATTTACAGTTTCCTCCGTGTTGAACATTTGAATTTCCTTCTAAACGTTTCCTGTTCTCCATGTGATACCTCGGTGCTTCTGTTCAGCCAGATCTGTGTGTGGTCTCTTCTTGGAGTGAAGATGCCCTCCTCTCCTGATTCTCCTGCTCGGGCTGCTCTCGGTCTCCTTTGCCGGCCCATCTCCCTCCAGACAACCTTCAGACACCGTAGCTCCCCCAGACTGGAATCCAGCCCCCTGTGCTCCCTTCCTGCATTCTCCTTGGTGACCCTGCCCTCGTGGCTGGCTTCCATGGGAGCCACTGGCCAGGAGAAAACTCCTGCACCGTGCGGGGGGAGGCCTCACCTCGGCCCCCGCCACTCCCCGGCGTCTTCTCTGGATGTCTCACAAGCGCCTCCCACTGGCAGTGCCAGGAACGGAAGCCAGCGCCTTCCCTCTCCTCGCCCAAGCCGGCCTCCTGCAGGGTGCCCTCCCGTGGGCACGACCCCACCCCGCCTTGCGGACGGCCGGGCTCGGGGCCATCCCAGCCCCCTCCTCACCCTGAGGCTGCCACCACCCAGTCCTAGTGGCTCTCCCCCCAGACACCTCTCCAGCCGCTCCTCCGAGCGCGGCCGCCCTCGCCGGCCGCTGCACCTGCCCCCTACGCCCCTCTTGCCCCCCGTCCATTTTCTACACCACCACAGGGGCGAGCTTTTTTCTTTCCTCTTCTTTTCTCAAGAGAAGATCTGGAAGCTACAAAAGAAATGACACATTTGATTACGTGAACATGTATCACCTTTGTGTGGAGGGCATCCACTTAATAAAGTCAGCGGACAAAGGACGGAGTCGGGAAAAAAGACACCTGTAATACAGCGAACAAAAAGTCTATCTATGAATACAGGGAGCTTAAACCCGACGAGAGAAAGACAGACGACCCACTGTCACTGATGCCTCTGGGCTCCGGGCTCCTGGGGTCTTGGCTTCTGTCACGTAAAGGATTGAAGGACACGCCACAGGGTGGGCGAGGGAGGAGAGAGCATTTAGAACAGAGGTAAGTGCGCGGTGGAGGGCGAGCCGGGGGCAGGCAGGCCGGGCCCTTTTCAAGCCTGTTTGCTGAAAGCAGGAGAACTGCATCCAGCATCCATGTGGAATCTAAGCCCCTCTTGATGTAGATGTGGAGTGGACACGGCCATTCCAGGGTCCACAGGATGGAGGAATAGACTATGGATTAGAGTGAACTTACTGATATTCTATTCATGAACTATTGTGATTAGTAATCAAAGAAAATGCGGCATTGGTGTGGAGAAAGTGGCCATGGTGGCTGCTGGGGGTAGGGAGTGGGAGGAAGAGATGTGATGTGGGGGCATTTTGGGGGGTTGGTGTTGTCCTGGGTGGTGCTGCAGGGACAATTACTGGACATTGTGTGTCCTCCCATGGCCCACTGGGTGGACTGGGGGAGAGTGTGGGCTATGGTGTGGACCACTGACCATGAGGTGCAGCGGTGCTCAGAGATGTATTCACCAAGTGCAATGGATGTCTCATGATGATGGAGGAGAGTGTTGTTATGGGGGGAGGAGGGGGAGGAGGGGGATGGGGGTTATATGGGGACCTCATACTTTTTGAATGTAACAAAAAATAAAGACTAAATAAATAAATAAATAAATAAAGCAAGCCCGTTTGCGGCTGGGATCGGTTGCCCCACCTGTCGTTTCTCCACGGCGTGGGCTCCTGAGGGCGTCGGGGGTTTCCCTTGGACCTGACCAGGATTCTCACTGCAAACGAGAGTCTCACAGCCGGGACCTCGTGGGGTCCTCGGGGCGGCCTTCCTCTCAGGAGGTCCCGGGCGGGGTCCCGGCCGTGGCGCTGCCCCCTCTCACTGTGCCAAGCTGCCTCACTAACAGAAAACAATGGCAAAGGATCTGAAAGACGGTTCTCAGAAAAGGACATCCAAGTGAACACACAGAAAATATGCTGAAATTGCTAGAGGTCAGGGAAGTGCAAATCCAAATAACGAAATGTCACTGTATGGCCAATAAGTTAAAAGTGCAAAAAAAATCAAAAAATAAAGAAAAAGGAGAAAAATCACCTAATGCAAGAAGGAGTGCAAGGAAAAGGCAGCTCAGGCATTGCTGATGGAAATGTAAATTGAAGGAGTCTTTTTTGTAAGTGGCGTGGCCCCTTCTGTTAAAATATAACAGAGTTTATTTTATTTCTGCTTACTCTTTGATTCAGCCTCTCCCAGCCCACTTCTGGGGCATTCACCCATAGACATGAAAGCATAAGTACATAAGGACGTGTGCACAAGAATAGTTGCTGCAGTGTTACTTGCACTGGGAAAAGCTGGGGACAGAAGGAATGTTCAACAGGGTGAATGGCTGAGGAAATTAAGGTGCACTCACATCCTGGAAAGTGTAGCCATTCAAAAGAGTAGAGCATTGGAGAGCAGATACAGCACAAGTGGTCGAGCCCCTGCTCCCCATGTAGTGTCCCAGGGCTGATCCCTGGTACCTCCTAAAAACAAGCAAACAAAAACAAATGAAGGGAAGCGGACTTGGCCCAGTGGTTAGGGCGTCTGTCTACCACATGGGAGGTCCGCGGTTCAAACCCCGGGCCTCCTTGACCCGTGTGGAGCTGGCCCATGCGCAGTGCTGATGCGCACAAGGAGTGCCCTGCCACGCAGGGGTGTCCCCTGCGTAGGGGAGCCCCACGCACAAGGAGTGCGCCCCGTAAAGAGAGCTGCTGCACACAAAGAGAGCTGACGCGAGATGACGCAACAAAAAGAGACACAGATTCCTGTGCTGCTGACAACAACAGAAGCAGACAAAGAAGACGCAGCAAATAGACACAGAGAACAGACAAGTGGGGTGGGAAGGGGAGAGAAATAAAAAAATGAAGAAAAACCAACCCTCCCTGGGAAGCAGTTGTAGCTCAGTGGTTGAGCACCTGCTTCCCATGTATGAGGTCCTGGGTTCAATTTCCAGTACATCCTAAAAAAAAAGGATATTTATGCTATTGGTTTGGTCAGACTTTTATGAGATATTATTGATGAGAGACACGACGCATCGGGTCATTTTTGTTAAACAGTGGCAAATCCCGTATATATGCATTACGTGGTATATTTATAGACTTGTCTTTATTTGATTATACAAACAAGGAAAAGACCTTGAAGGGTATGCTCTGGGATGTTATTGCAGAGCTGGAGGTTTCCAGGGGTTGGGGGTAAGGCATCCAAGTGGAGGGGGGAAAAAATAAGACCAGGTGAGAAGACTGTGCAGAAATACCTAAGTGACCATTCTGGATTCATGGCAAAGTCTATGTGTGTGTCTTTGTATAATGTTTTTAAGCAACTGTTTATAAGAGTGTTAACCTTTATCTTTCACCACCTTAATTAAAACCGTTCGGTGGCTTTCTTATCTCAAGGTAAAGACCAGGATTTGTGTGTCTAGGACCCCTGCCCGTGACCCAACCCCCTCCGTTTGTCCCCCGGAGCTGCCCTCCCGCAGGGCCCTTCGCGGCTGTCTCTGGACAAGGGTCTGCTCCCCTCCTGCTCCCCTGCAGACGCCAGGGAGGCCTCTCCTCCGCTCCTGCCGGCTCCCCGGGCGCCCGGCAGGAGTAGGTGCATGTGGACTGGTATACGCTGAGCCCAAAGAGAGCCGCGGCTGTGTGGCCTTGTACGCAGGGCCCTGCAGCGACTGGATGCACTAGACACCCAGTGGATGTTTCCTGAATGAATGAATGCATGAATGAATGAATGTGGGGCTTGCCAAGGAGTCCAGAAATCTGTTTTTAGCTCCCTGTGCTGCTGCAGACATGCCAAGTCATAGGCCTCTTGGGGCCTACTTTTTTTTACTAGGAAAAAAAACCACTTGCTGTTGGGTTGGGGATGTGGCTCAAGCAGTTGAGTGCCTCCTTCCAACATGGGAGGTCCCAGGTTCAGTTCCCAGTGCCTCCTCAAGAAAAAAAACTGCAAGCAAAACGAAAAAACCACCTCGGGAGCCAACGTGGCTCAGTGGTTGAGCACCAGCTTCTCACACACAAGGTCCTGGGTTCAATTCCCTAGTAGCTCAGAAAAACAAAAACAAAAACCCTTACTGCACATAGACGTGGAGAGGGTTAAAAGAGCTAAGAATATGTAAACACAGATAGCTGGCAGAGAGTAGGCATTCAGTAAACTTTTCTTTCATTTTCTTGGGGCCCTGTCACTTCACCTGTGAAATGGGGGTTACTTGAATTATCTGTCAGCTTAAAACTACTCTGATTTGAAGTCTGTTTTCTTCTGAGCCGAAGTCTCCCCTGTTCTCCTCCACCAGCCTCCAGGCCTGCTTGTTCTCAAGCCCAGGAAGCACGGCCCCGTCGGACAGACGGGAGCCGTCCGGTGCAGCCAGGCCGCGGCGTTCCGCTCAGTTCCCGTCCGTCACCGCCCCACTCACTGCCGCTCAGGGACCATCCCCTTACTTCTAAGGCCCTCTGTCGTTGCAAGCACTCTGCAGCGGGGGAGAGAGAGTACACGATCAGCAGAGCGGGGCAGCCCCTCCTCAGTAAGAGAGAGCTTCTCAAAAGCCTGCAACTAGAGGAGCGGGAGCTATTTGCTTCTATTCGAATTACTGGACACAGCTGCCCGAAATCGATCTATTTAATGGTCTTGAATTTTTTCCACGCTCTTTCAGTTACCCCAGTTGCTACTAGGCAAACACTTCAGTCGAGTTTTAGTTTACATTTTGGGTCCTTCCCTTAACACCTGCTTTTCTCTCTGAACAAGAAAGTCAAGTCTGGAGCAAGACACCATTGAACGCATTTTGGGGAATATGAAAAATATCCCTGGGGAGCAGATGTGGCTCAGGGGTTGAGCACCTGCTTCCCATATAGGAGGTCCTGGGTTCAATCCCTGGTGCCTCCTAAAAAAAAAAAAGAAAGAAAAATACCGCAGTGCAGTGGTGGTGGTAAATGTTTAACAGCAGCTTGGTGGGGTGGCTTGGAGCACTTGCCGGTTTCCACGGATGCGTCCCCCACCTCAGTGGGTTTGAAGCTCTCGACCAGACTTCCCTGAGCAGAGCTGGCAGAGATGCCGTGTGACAGGCGGCTTGTCGAGTCAGAGTGGGCTCGGCAGCCCTGACTCCTTAGTCTTTGTCGCCCCCTGACTTGCTTGGTGAACCTCTGAGTTAACCAGGACAGAGGCCTGACCGCCGCTGCGCCTCCCTGCGCACGCCCCCGTCCAGCTGTAAACCCTGCCACTCTCTCCCGAAGGTCTGGAGTCTGACCCGCGTGTCCACCCCCCCAGCAGCACCCTGCTCTCCTCCTCCCTGCCCGCTGCTCTGCCTGCTCCAGTCTGGCGCCTGTGCCTCCGTGCTTGCCTGTCACCCACTCCCCACACGCAGCGTCGCCCCGTGGGCTTATGTGGTCAGCTCCGTTTTCTGCTGACACCTGCCTGGGCCCCCCGGGAGCTTGGGGTGACGTTCCCAGCCCCTAGCGTGTCTTCCCTGGCACCTCCCCGCCCTCCCCCCCCAGGCTCACTGCCCACAGCCACCCCTCGCGCGCTCCCCTGCGGCGCTGCTTTCACTTCCTGGGGCACTCCAAGCGTTCTGGCGCGGGGGCTCGGGAGGTGCTGTGCCCTTGACCTCTGGGATCACCCCCGCCGCCCCCTTCCCAGCCTTACCTGGCTAACTCCTCTCGAGCCTTCAGTGGCTCTGCCCCGTGCAGTTGCAGCACGACTTGGGGGTGGCTGCTCAGACAGAGCCCCTCGAAGGCCGGGGCTGCCTGCCCATTGGCTGACCTGCTCCCGGTATCGCCCATAGCCCTCCACGAGTGGAGGATCAGTAGCTTCGATTCCCGTGGGCCCCAGTTCCCTCTTCTTTTTTAAGATTTATTTGCTTTGTGTTCTTCGGTGTCTGCTTGTCTTCTCTTTAGGCGGCACCGGGAACCGATCCTGAGACCTTCTGGAGTGGGAGAGAGGTGCTAGATCTCTTGCGCCACCTCAGCTCCCTGGTCTGCTGCGTCTCTTACTGTCCCTCCTCTGTGTTTTCTTTTTGTTGCGTCATCTTGCTGCACCAGCTGTGCATGCGGGCCAGCACTCCATATGGGCCAACTCTCCGCGCTGGCCGCTCGCCTCCACCAGGAGGCCCTGGGACTCAAGCCCTGGACCTCCCACGTGGTAGACGGGAGCCCAGTCGCTTGGGCCACATGCATTTCCGCCCGTTCCCGGCTAACCAGTCAGCTGTACACGGGCAAGGATGTTTTATTCCCTGTATTTTTTGTTTTGTTTTGTTGATTTTCTCTATTTTTTTTTGTTCCCAGTTTCACCTATTCCTTTTTTTTTTAAACAAATCAATTTTATTGATACATATTAATATAGCATACAATTAATCCAAAGTGTACAGGCAGTGGTATTTGGTATAATCACATAGTTGTGCATTTATAACTTCAGTCATTACTAGAGCATTTTCATTATTTCAATAATAAAAAACAGGAAAACAACATTTTCTACCTCTCAATTTCTCTGTTTCTCCTGCTGTACATAACTGTTTCTGGCTCCCTCTTCATTCAGCAAATTATCAATTAAGCAAAAAAAGTAGCCGATGAATAAATTTTACCCCTAAATTTAACTTTTTCCCCCCAAAGAACATCTCAGAAGATAGTTTTCCAGTATTAATAAACTCATGTTGTTTTTCCAAACCACTTTTTTCCCTTCCTAGGTCTCATCAGCTGTGATTCCCTGAAGTTATTTGGAGCTGTGAACAAGAATATAACTCTCCGTCCACCGTCTCATACGCCTTTTAAAGAGATCTTGTGGAAAAAGCAAAAAGATAAAGTTGTAGAGTGGGAAGAAAATTTGAATATTACCTATTTCCCACCTTTTCAAGATAGGCTTCATTTAGACACTGGATCGGGAAACCTCACCATCTTCAATTTAACATCATCAGATGAAGATAATTATGAAATCGAGTCCCAAAGTGTTACAAATAACGTCATATACTCTCTTTATGTGGTTGGTGAGTATTCCATAAATTGGTTTGTTTAAAATGGCACATTTCCAACCATTTTAAGACACTGATACAAATGAATGGTTTAGGGAAAGAAAATAATTGGATATCACATGTTGCAGGGTTTTCTCTTCTTTCTGGTACAGAGGAGCTACTTCTCAATTGCCTTGCCAGCCTCTGGGTTAGGAGAGACTCAGACTGTGTGGGGAAAACAGCACTGGGGGGCAGTGCTGCTGCCAGCAGCATCACTTGCCTTGCTGGGAATGTTCTGGAAAGGGATGTAGTGGCATCCATTTTCCCCCAACTCTGAGCTCCATAGATAAATTCTGCTCATAGATTAGAGTTCGTGCTCCCTGCTGCAGCCCACACAAGCAGCAGATTTTTTCTCCCCTACGTCTTTAAGCTGGGCAAGGAGGCAGGGCAGAGGCTCTCCTTGCTTCTCCTTGATGTTTCCAAATTATTCTCTTCTTGTCTCTAATGCCACTTCCTTGTTGCAGTCATTTCTAGAGCCCTGGGTCACACCTCAGTCTTTCTTTCTTTCTTTTTTTTTTTATACAGATCAGTTTTATTGGTCCATGTTAATAAAGTACACAGTTCATCCAAAGCGTCCAGTTGATAGTATTTGGTATAATCACATAGCTGTGCATTCATCACTTCAATCATTATTAGAGCATTTTCACTCTTTGAATAATAGTAATAAAAAACAAGGAAATTCTTCACCTCTCAGACTCTCTATGCTCCCCCTAATGTATATAGCCAGTGTTTCTGGCTATTGCATATTTATTTATTTATTTTAAAGCAGTTTTATTGAGATTCATTCACATACCATACAATCTATCCAAAATGAATAAATCGATGGCTTTTAGTATAGTTGCAATATTATGCATTCATCTCTACAAAATTTTTAGTACAATTTCATTATTCCAAAAAGAAAACCTCCACACCCCTTAGCAGTCGCCTCTCAATCCCTCTATCCTTTCCTAGCCCTACATGACCACTAATCTAATTTCAACTTCATAAATTCATTTATGTTTACATTTTATATAAATGGAATCAGACAATATGTCTGGTTTTCCTTAGCATAATGTTTTTCTTTTCATCTGACATTAATGTCTCTTAGTATTAATATACATTTGTTCAGTTTCAAAGAAAAATGGCCTTATATATATGCAATTTTACCAATATTCATATTTCACATGTGGTTTTACTATGCTATACAGTCCAGTGTTACATTTTTTAGCTTTCCTTTTAGTAATATTCATGACGTTAGACTTTCCCTTAATCCAGTTATACCCATATAATAGCACGGCTCGTTACAAACACTATGCTGTGCTTTCACTTTTCTATTCATTTCCAAATATTAGCACAGATCCTTTTTACAATGCTGCACAAGTTAACCCTCAGCTTTCCATTCTCTAGCCTCATTCTATTTTCTGGTGGCCCGTATTTGAGTTATTAACTCCATGAGATTACACAATATCTTTAATTCATAGTAGCGCAGTCAGACAGTGTTTGTCCTTCTGTGTCTGGCTTATTCACTCGACATGTTGCCCTCTAGGTTCATCCGTGTTGTCATATGTTTTATGAGTTCATTTCTTCTTATAGTTGTATAATTTTCCATCATGCGAATATGCCACAGTTTATCAGTTCATTGGTTGATAGACATCCGGTTTGTTTCCCACTTTTGGCAATCATGACTAACAGTCCTGTGAAATTGGTGTGCAGATGTCTATTCATGTCACTGTCCTCAGTTCTTCTGGGTGTGTACCCAGTAGTGGTATTGCAGGGTCATGTGACAAATCTGTAGTCACCTTCTTTAGGAACTGCCAAACAGTCCTCCACAGGGGCTGTACCATTCTACACTTCCCACCAACAGTGAATAAGTGCTCCTGTCTCTCCACATCCTCTCCAACACTTTTCTTTTTAACAGTGGCCATTCTAATAGGTATGAAATGCTATATCATTATAGCTTTGATATGCATTTCCCTAATCACTAGTGGTATTGAGCATTTTTTTCATGTGTTTTTTTGCTATTTGTATTTCTTCCTTGTACAAATGTCTATTCAAGTCATTTATCTTTTTATTGTTGAATTGTAGCATCTCTTTATATATCATAGATATTGAATCCTTATCAGTCTTGTGATTTCCAAATATTTTCTCCCATTGAGTTGGCTGTATTTTCATCCTTTTGACAAAGTCCAGTGAGGTGCAAAAATGTTGAATTTTGAGGAGGTTCCATTTATCTATTTTTTTTCTTTTGTTATGCATACACTGTGTGTAAGGTCCAAGAAACCACCACCTACCACAAGGTCTTTAATAAGTTTCCTAATATTTCTTCCAGTAGTTTTATAGTCCTGGCTTTTATATTGGGTCTTTGATCCATTTTGAGTTAATTCTTGTGTAGGATGTGAGACAGGTCCTTTTCCATTCTTTTGTTTATGGATATCCAGTTCTCCAAGCACCATTTGTTGAAGAGACTGTTCTGTCCCATCAGCATGGCTTTGGTAGGTTTGTTGAAAACCAGGCGGCTATAGAGGTGAGAGCTTATTTCTGGACTCTCAATTCTATTCCACTGATCCATGTGTCTGTCTTTATGCCAATACCATGGTGCTTCGACCACTGTAGCTATGTAATATGTTTCAAGATCAAGCAGTGAAATTTCCCCACATTGCTGTTCTTTTTTAGAATGCTTTTAAAAGGCTATATGGGTGCAGTTTCCTTCCAAATGAATTTGGTAATTGCCTTTTCTATTTCTGTAAGGCAGGCTGTTGGAATTTTGATTGGTATTGCACTGACTCTATAAATCAGTTTGGGTAGGATTCACATCTTCATGATATTTAGTCTTCCAACCCCTGAACACAGAATATCTTTTCATTTGTTTAGGTGTTCATTCTTTTAATATTTATTGAGTCCTGCCTTGTGACCTAACATGTGGTCTATCCTGGAGAAAGATCCTTGGGCACTTGAGAAGAATGTCGAACCCACTGAGTTTGGATGCAGTGTTCTGTATATGTCTGTTAGGTCTAACTCATTTATCATATTGTTCAAGTTCTCTGTTTCTTTGTTGATCTTCTGTCTAGTTGTTCTATCTGATGATGTGAATGGTGGTTGAAATCTCCAACTATTATTGTAGAGATGTCTATTTCTCCCCTCAGTTTAGCCAGAGTTTGCCTCATATATATATCCTGGTTAGGTGCATAGATATTTATAACTGTTATTTCTTCCTGGTGGATTGTCCCTTTATTGATATACAATGGCCTTGTATATCTTTTTTACCTGTTTTGCATTTAAAGTCTGTTCTTGCCTGATTTAATATAGCTACCCCCTGCTCTTTTTTGGTTACTATTTGTGTTGAGTATCTTTTTCCAAACTTTCATTTCCAACCAATTGTATCCCTGGGTCTAAGGTGAGTCTTTTAGGGGCAGCATATGGATGGTTCATGGTTTTTTATCCATTCTGGCAGCCTATATCTTTTGATTGGGAAGTTTAATCCATTCACATTCAATGATATTACTTTAATTTCATTATTTGCTTCCACCATTTTATTCTTTGGTTTCATATGTCATATCTCATTTTTGTCTGTCTTTTTACTGTTTTGGTTATCCTTTCTGCTGTTCTTGTCTTCTATACTCTCCTCCAAGTCTCCCTCTCCTGTCTTTTTCTTTCAGGCTATAAGGTTTTTTCTTTAAAATTTCCTGCAAAGGTAGAGTCTTTTTTTATGAATTCTCTTAGTTTATGTTTGTTTATGAATATTTTAAATTCACTTCATATTTGAAGGACAGTTTTGCTGGATAAAGAATTCTCAACTGGCAGTTTTTCTCTTTCAGTATCCTAATTGTATCATACCACTGTCTTCTTACCTCCATGGTTTCTGGTGAGAAATCTGAACTAAGTCTTACTGGGCATCCCTTGTATATGATGGTTTGCTTCTCTCCTTCTTCTCTGAGAATTTTCTCTTTATCATCAATGTTTGATGTTCTGAGTTTTATGTATCTTAGAACGGGTCTATTTGCATTTATTCTGATTGGGGTACACTATGTTTCTTGGACATGTAAGTTAATTTCTTTTGTTAGAGTTGAGAAATTTTCAGCCATTATTTCCTTAAATACTCTTTTTGCCCCTTTCCTTTCTCTTCTCTTCCTGGAACTCCCATGACACATATGTTGTTACATTTTGTGTTGTTATTCAACTCTCTGAGCCCCTACTAATTTTTTCCCATTCTTTTCTCTCTGTTCTTTTTCTCTCTTCAATTTTGGCTGTTCTGTCTTTGGTATCACTTATTCTTTCTTCTATCATTTTGTGTCTGCTGTTGTATGCCTCTAGTGTGTTTTTGATCACATCCGTCTTGTTTCATTTCCATGAGCTCTGCTACTTTCTATTCAGGTTTTCAAATTCTTCTTTGTGCTTGTTCAGTGTCTTCTTGATGCCTTTTATCTCTTTAGCCATAGTGTCTTTCAACTCATTAATTTGATTTTGGAAATTTGTGTGAATCTCAGTTGTCTGAAATCCTGTGTCTCACCTGGGGCTTTGATATAATCCTTTGCTTGGATCATTTCTTCCATTTTCTTAGTATGGCTTGTCATTTTTTGCTGATGTCTAGGCGTCTGATTAGGGGGGTGAGTTTACTCAGATGCTCAATTTCTGTCTCCTTCCCAGAGATTTAGTGGCAGGAGGCTGTGTGTTACTGCTCTTCTTTGAGTCTTGGTTCCACCTGTTCTGGGTCTTTAGGACTGTCCCTGTTAGTAGCTCAAATCTGGGTCCTGGACCCGGTATTGGGTTGCAGACTGCTTCCAAGGGTCTTGGGGAGGGCAGCTGGAAAGGCTTGAAAACGCCTCTCTTCCCTATTTACTTTTAGTTTCCTCACGTGCACTTCCTTCATCTGCCATCAGATGGCGCGCTCTGGAAAGCCTGGTGGGAGTGTGTTTGCTGCAAGGGGAGTGGATCATTGTGACCCAGGCTCCTGCCTGCAGGCTGAGAGCCTCCAACTTTTGCTGGCAGCCGCCTTCCCTTCTTCCAGATAGGAAATAATTCTACTCCCCTCTGCATCCTCAGCACCCAGGCCTGGTCCACAGGGAGGGCACTTGAGAGGGGCGTCTCTTTAGAGCTGTGCCCGCCCCACCCGCCTGGAGGGGCCCCCGGGACACGGCAGCCCACACCTCGGGTCAGAAGGTGGCTGTGGCCTTCGCTCCCCCGTTCCTGGAGAGCGGATCCCTGGGGCCCCCGTTGTCAGTCGCCGCCCTGAGAGTTCAGAAGTGTTTCTCGTGGGCAGGGTGCTGGCAGTTGCAGCTGCAGCTTTTAACTCACAGTTTTGCTGTCACGTTTCTTTTCCTTGGTCCCTCTCTCCTCTGGACAGTGTCCAGCCTTCCCCTTGTGTCCTAAACCCTGGAACATTTTTTCCAGGCTGCTTCTGCCTGTCTTCTAGCTATTTTTCTGGGAGAAAAGAGAGTCCCATGTTTTTCTAGCCCATCACCTTCCTGCCGGTCCCTCAGCGTTTCTTGATCGTTTAGTTCTGGGACCATTTTTACTGTTTCTACCGCTCCTGCTGTTACGATTCTTGGCGATTTCGCTGTTGGCATAAACGCCCCTTCTAACACGCTGATGCCTCGGTCGTGGAGCTCCTCTCCCGTAACGAGCTCTGCTGCTGTCTGCTTGTCCCCTTCCCGCGTGCATAACCCTGAGTTGTCGGAACTGAAAACCCCAACCCCTGTCGCCCGACGTCAGAAGGACCACTCTGGCCACCGCTCTCTGTACGCACAGCTCACTTCTGCGAGCCTGCCCTCGATAGCCCTCCACCTGCTGACGGCCTCCCTGCTGTCCTTACTCAGCCTAAATATGCTGCTCACGCGTTCGAATCCGCCCCTTGCAGACCCACTTAGCTTCTGTACCCAGATTAAAAGCCGGGCAAATCTGCCTATTCGTTCTCATGCCCATAGAGCTGCAGAAACTGTCCCACCTCCCCAAACAAAGACTCTGTACCGACTAAGCAGTAACGCCCCAGGCCCCTCCTCCCAGCCCCCGTCCCCTCTCCTCTTCATTCTGTCTGTATGAGTTTGCCTCTTCTGGGTATTTCACGTGAGCAGAACCATACAGCGTTGGTCCCTTTGTGTCTGGCTTATTTCACTCAGCAAGGTGTCCTCAGGGCTCATCCGTGTTATAGCAGGCATCCGCGCTTCATCCTTTTTACGACTGAATAATAGCTTATCATATGTTCCTACCACTTTTTTTGCTTATCCAGTCATCCGTTGGTGGGCATTTGGGTTGTTTCTACCTTTTAGTTGTTGTAACAAGTATCTGTTTGAGTCCCTGTTTTCAATTCTTTTGGATATAGGCCTCAGAGTAGAATTGCTGGATCACCTGGTGATTCTATGTTTAACTTCTGAGGAACCACTAAATTGTTTTCCACAGTGACTGCAACACTGCATCTTCCCACCAAAGGGCCCAAGAGTTCCAGTTTCTCCCCATCCTTGCCAATACTTGCTGTTTTCCATTTCTTAAAATAATAGCCCTTGTGGTAGGTGTGAAGGCATCCCCTTGTGGTTGTGATCTGCATTTCTCTAGTGACTAATGACACTGAGCATCGTGACCCGTTGTAGATGTCTTCGGAGTAATGGCTATCTAAATTCTTAGCTCATTTTTCAGCTGTGTTGTTTGTCTTTTTGTTGTTGCATTGTAAGAGTTCTTTATATACTCTGGATACTAGACCTTTATCAAATATATGGTTTGCAAATATTTTCTCCGTAGGTTTTCTTTTAGATCTTTTTATAATGACCTTTGCACGAAAGTTTTTAATTTTGATGATGTCGGATTTATCTATGTTATCTCTTGTTGCTTGTACTTTTGATGTCATATCTAAAAATGCCTTGCCAAACCGAACATTATGAGGATTTATCCCTCTCTTTTCCTCTATGAGTTTCATGGTTTTTGCTGTTATACTTAGGCCATCGATTCAGTTTCACTTTACTCCTGAAAATAGTGGGGGAAAGGAGTCCATATTCATTCCTTTGCGTGTGGAAATCCAGTTGTTCTGACATCATTTCTTGAAGAGCTTATTCTTTCCCTGTTGTATGGATTTGGTGACCTTGTTGAAAATCAAGTGGTCCTAGACATCTGGGTTTATTTCTGGACTCTCACTTTTATTTCATGGTCTATATGTCTGTCTTTATGCCGTGCCACACTGTTTTGACTACTGTAGCTCTGTAGTAAGCTTTGAAACTGGGAAGTGTGAGTCCTCCAACTTTGTTCTTTTTCAAGGTGGCTGCGGCTATTCAGGGACCTTGCAAATCCATGTGAATTTGACAATCCTCTTTTCCATTTCTGCAACAACAACAAAAAAGATGTTGAAATTTTGATAGGT
Source organism: Dasypus novemcinctus (assembly GCF_030445035.2). NCBI lineage: Eukaryota > Metazoa > Chordata > Mammalia > Cingulata > Dasypodidae > Dasypus > Dasypus novemcinctus. The sequence continues at coordinate 6,583,756 of NC_080681.1, forward strand.
ATTGTATTGAATGTGCAGTTTGCTTTAGGCAGTGTTACCTCTAATAATATTGAGTCTTCCACTCCATGGACAGAGGATGTCCTTCCATTGATTTCTTCCAGCAATACTTTGTAGTTTTCAGTGTACAAGTCTTTCACCTCCTTGGTTAAATTTATTCCTAGGTATTTTATTCTTTTAGATACCGTTGTAAATGGACTTGGTTTCATAATTTCCTTGTCAGATTGTTCATTGCTGGTGATCACCCAAATGGACACAGGTGTTGGTAGTAGAATCAAAAGATAACTTCCAAGAATATTTAGGTTTAAAAAAAAAAAGAATAGGTTTTGAATATAAAAAGATACAGACATGAGGAAAAAAAATCTAAAATGACTTTTTTTTTTTTTTTAAAGAAATGAGGAAGTAATACTTCCTTGAGGGTACCTTGGCATTTGTTTAAGTGACTTGGTAATCTCACAGAGACCAGACCTGGTGGGAGAAGTTTAGCAAAAGAAGTAGTTCAGGGGGATTTCCTGGCACCTCTTAAATCCAGGGCATCCACTTCCTTCTGTGTGTAAACTGAGATTGGGCTTTCCCTGCCATCCGCAGGTCCCCTTAAAATTTCCACTCTTCCTGGTGCCTGTTTCTTTCCCATCCCCGCACAAGCCTTCCTCACGTTGGTGATGGTGACACTCCTGTAAGTAGAATGAACTGCTCTGCCCTTCTGGATTGGTGTGTGACCTTTTAATGAAGTTAATGGAAATGCACAAGTGTTTCTAAAAAATGTCATTAGATATGTGTATTAGATATATGTAAGAAATCCTCATTACTTACAGAGCAGCAAGCTGAGTTCATTAATTATAAGTGGACTAAGCAGGTACTCTTAGGGATGAAATGGGCACATCCTTTTTTACCACTTTACTGCTGCTTAAGGTTCAGCTATAACTAATGTCTAGCTGGCATGGGCAGTGAGAGATCATGGGAGTTTAACAGAAGGAAGAAGTCTGATGTGGGGGAAGCTCTCTGCCGCTCCATTCTGAGAAGGAGTCTGTGGTTTTCACCTGACTGGCAAAGGGGTCCATGGAACAAAAAAGGGTAAGAACCTCCTTTTCTAAAAGAACTGTGGCCCGGTGCCAAGGGGGGTGGTGGGCAAAAAGCACCAGAGAGAGCGAAGGGGCAAGGCTCTAGGCTCTCCAGTTTTGAGTCAACTAGACAACCACTTTTCATTCATTTGATGTATTGGTCTGTTGCTTAAGGTTTAATTTGGAAAAAGGTTTCCTCTGTTTAAAAAAAGATTAAAAGTTCTTTTAGTTAAGGAAACTTTAAGCTGGCATGTAATGGGTTGTGTGGGCTCGAGTGAACCTAACACCTGAGGAAGTCCCGAGTGGAAAGGGAAGTCGCTGTGTGATGCGGGGGCCTGACAGTGCAAGCTGGGAAGCACCCTGCACGTGGAGATTTTTGCAATGAAACATGATCATCAATCTTTGAAGTAACTGAGACAAAGAAACACTGTAAATCCTCATGCCAGTTCAGATCAGGATTTGCAGCTAAATGACTAGCTACCAATTTATCAAAAACACATTTTGGCTTCAGAGTGTTGTAGGTCTCAGATTTGAGGATACAAGATTTGGGGCTTGTGTTTATTCTGCTGAATGTGAGCAGGTAGATCTGACCCAGCAGAAAAGAGTTCTCTCCTCTTGGTGCTCAAGGAGTTGGGCTGCTTGTCTCTTTTGAGTTTGTAAAGATATTGAGATCACAACTTGCAGATGATGCATGTTAATATTACTCTTTTTGTACTAAATATTGAACTATTTTTTTTTCCAGAAACTCTTTCACCTCTGGAACTAAATTGTACCTTGGTCAATGAAAGCATTGTAGTTCAGTGTGGTCTCCAGAGACAACCCAACATCCATCCCGAACTGACAAAGTATTCATGGAACTGCCCCTTTGTAAACTGTGAAAATAACTCAAAAACTGAGATGTATTTTATGAAGGAGGATGATCTTTCAAAGGAAGTACAGTGTATTGTTGAAAATCCAGTCTCCAAAAGTGAATCGTCCATCGTTTTGGCTAGCTGTGCTCCAAAATGTGAGTAAAACACTACACGTGGCGTGACGGAGACCTGCGTGGGCCACGGACCAGTGCGCTTGGGGTTCACACTGCAGGGGTGGTCCTTCTCACACGGTCCCCAGATTTGAAACGTAAGCTGGGTCCCGTTTTCACAGAAACCTCCCTTAAGATAGAAAACTTTCATTTTTGAGTACTTTCTGTGTCAAGCACTGTACTAATGCATGCGTTAATTAATTCAATCCACAAACATCCCTGAATTGGGTACCTGTGATTATCCCTATTTTACAGTGAGAAACCGAGACATGGGGAGTTGAAGTTACTTGCCCAAGTTTAAAAAAGCCTGTGAGTGGCAGAACCTGGCTTGGAAATGAGGCCTTCTGGCTCTGATGCCCAGGCACGTAACCATCTGCAAAGCTGCTTTATACAATATTCTTAATAATCACTGTTTTAGTTTCTTGCCTGCTAAATCAGATACCATGCAATGGGTTGCCTTAAACAAAAGGAATTTAGTGGTTCGTGGTTTGGAGGCTCGTACAAGTCCAAGTTCAAGGCATGGTCGAGGCAATGCTCCCTTCCAGGAGACAGCGGCGCTCTGGGGTCACACTGTCACTGAGGTCGTCTCATCACAAAGTCCTGTTGACAGGCGGGCCCACAGGAACGGGCTGAGTTCAAGCCCATGTTTTTCTGGGGCGCTGAGCACCAGCCACCGCAGAGGTGCTTAGAGGCTGCACGTGCGTTTGGTGCGTCTGCCTGGGCTCCACTCAGCCGCAACCACGCCCACCGCGACAGTCGGTCTTGCTTGTGGTCTTAGGTTGTTTAAGTGTCATTCATACTTACAATTTGCAATTTGGATTATCCGTTTTTTTATATTATATCCCCATTATATTTTTTACATTACATTGTAAACAGGAGGATCAGTGGCTTGAAAGTGGTTCATCAAAACCCAAAAGGAGGGATGAAAATAGTAAACATTATGATTCAGAATAATACCTGAATTGTAGCTAGTGAATGGGACCCCAGGGCACGTACGGAAGAGGAGCCCCTTTGGGCTGGAACAGGGCGAGGCCAGACGAGAACAGGATTTTCTTTGACTAGTGAGCCACCCTCCCGGTGTCCCCAGTGTGTTGCCTTTTTCGGGGAACTTTTCAAATAATGACATAAAGCCAATAAAACAGAGGGACTTTTTGGGTAAAACAAAGTTTTTCTCCAACCTGCGCAAAATGAGTTCCAAAGTGTAACTCACAGGTTCAACCCCTGAAGGCCGGGGAAGGAGCATATCCACAGAGGTGTCACTCAAAACAGCACGTTTGCACAAGTCGCACAGTTGCCAAGAAGTGTTTAAAGCCAGGTGTAAAGTTAATGGCAGTTGTTACGGGGGAAGATAAAGCAGAACGAGCTATTGACCAACAGTCCTTTAGACAATGTGCGCTTATTAGGTGTTGTGCAATATCCAAGGCGTACAATGTAGAAATGCAGTCTGTTGGGCTAGTAGATATTTGCTTTACCGTGGGAAAGGAAAAGAACAAAACCAATGTGCTTTCAACATTTGTATGTGCGTGCTGCACATGATCAACAAGGAAGAAGGTGATCATGTATGTGAAAAACAGACAACTTGGAATTTTGAAAAACATCATGTTTGAAGAGCTAAATGCTTTAATAATTTATAAATAAGATCCCACAAGAGAATTATTTGGGATTTTTTTTTTTTTGAGGTACTGGGATTGAGCCCAGGACCTTGTATATGGGAAGCCGGAGCTCAACCACTGAGCCACAGTGGCTCCCCGAGTTGCTTTTTTTCATCCTTTTGCTTAGTGTTTTGCTTTTTAAGGAGGCACCAGGAACTGAACCTGGGACCTTCCCATGTGGGAAGTAGATGTTCAACCGCTTGAGCCATATATGTTCCTGATACGGGATATTTTAAGGAATTTTCAAAGGCTTTGACCTTGCATGGCTTTTGCTTTACTAGTAGAATTGAATGCCCAAGGAAGATGCCCTTCTCTGTAGATGCAGTGGAAATCAACTGATGAATTATTGTTATTAATTTTAAAACAAACTCTTTGTGCTATTAAATAATTCTGATTTGTCTTTTTGGAACATTTTCCCCCGAAATTGACAGTTCACATTACATTGTAGGTATTGAAAGTTTGAGACACGTTGCTGGGTAGTTCTCAGGTCATTCCAAATCTGGAGAAGTATCAACACGTGGGACACATATCGGGATCCTGTCCTCAGTCCCCGCCAATCAAATGTTGAGGGACCTTTTCCTTTTCTGCAAAACCAGGGCCTGAAATTAATGATCTTAATGGTTCTCTACAATTGTAAAAGTCTAGGATGTTTTTTCCCCCATTGATTTCTTTTGAGTGCTTTCATATGGCACTGCTTGCACCATAACAGATAGAAATCCATGAAAGTATAAGAGTTAAATCTTGGATCTATTTTTTTTCCAGTTTCGATTTTTCATCCAAGCTTTGTCAACAAAGCATTGTAATAGTAACTCACTTTCACTCACCTGATACTCTTTAGCAAACCCTTCAAAATAAGTGTTTCATTTACTCCTTATCACTACTTTTTGAGGCTGGATAGACAGGTATTGCTATTTACCTTTTTTTAAAAAAATTATTTCTCCCCATCCCCTCATTGTTTGCATTTACTGTGTTTGTTTGTTGTGTGCTCGTTTTCTTTTTAGGAGGCACCCAGAACCATATCTGGGACCTCCCATGTGGGAGGGAGGTGTCTAATTGTTTGAGCTACCTCCACTCCCCGCTTTGCCATGTCTCTCATTATGTTTTCCTCCTTGTGTCTCTCGTTGCATCATCTTGTTGCATTAGCTCACTGTGCCAGCCCACTGCAGCAGCCTGCTGTCTTGATCATCTTCTCTCAGAGACACCAGGAACTGAACCAGGGATCTCCCATGTGGTAGGCAGGAGCTCAATCACTTGAGCCACATCTGCTTCTCTGCTATTTACCTTTTATTAATAAAAGTAAGGAAATAGATTCAGCCAGGTGGGTTGACTTACCCAAGATCACTTAAGTAATGGAGATCAAATTAAAATTTAGGTTTTAGGATTTCAGAGGTTTTTTTTTTCCATGACACCATCCTGACTCTGTCTCAAAATAAATCTAATTAAAAACTTTTTAAAAAAAACTTATTCACAGGAGTCAGATGTATATAGATATTGGTCAGGTGTAACTTAATTTTTTACCCCGTTACTTTCTATTTCTTGCAACATTTTGTCTGATGGGCTTTTTTGTGATTTGTGGTCATTTTGGACATGAGATTTATTGAGGTATTGTCACCACACCTCAGAAGTGGGAGGAGTTGCTAACCAGTTAAAAGGTATACAGGTTAAAGGGGAGATTTAGAGATAATGGAGCCTGAAAACGGAGTTCATGTCCACCACTGATCCTATCAGGGAAAGTAAAGAAAACCAGCATTTTCTGAAGATCTGCTCCATGCCAGACTCCTAAGTGCCTTATGTAAATACATCACCTTTAATCCACACCACAACCCTTTTGGATGGGTACTATTTTGCTCATTTTATAAATGAGGAATTTGAGTCACAAAAGGGTTAAATAACTTGCCCAAGCACACACATTTATTCAGAGGCACAGCCAGGATTGGACGTCCAACTCTTATCTGGCGCTCATATCTTCCCCGGTGTATCGGTGGAGTGGAAGTGAAGAAATGACTCAGATGTGGAATTATGATCCCAAAATGAGAATCGACAGCAATTGGCAAGCACTTGAAAGGGACAGAGCAGAAACTCAAGGCCCTGGGAGGTGGAGAGGCAGCCAGCGAGCAGTTATGATTCCTGTCTTGGCGTCCTGCTCTGCAGTTTGCTCCTCCTCTACCTTGGTGGTAGATAGCACGGGGACTTCGTGACCCTGTTACAGATGATCAGAGAGGCTAAATGGTTTTCTCAAGGTCAGCAGGTTGGTTTGTCACAGCACCTGACCACGAACAAGCTTATATGGTTTAGAAAACGGAGAAGTCAGAGGCCAGAGGAAATACCGGCTGGAGGAGAACACGGGTTTGGAGCAAGAGGCCTTGATGTCACTGCTCATTGGCACTGTGCACCTGGGCAGCGGCGTGCTCTGTCAACCTCCGTGAACCTCTGCTTCCTTATCCAGACAATGGGGATAATAATACATACTTTACAGGGGCTGGAGGAATTAAATGAAATAATGGATGAGAAAGGGTTTTGACAGTGGTTAGTCACTGTAAAATTGCTAATTTTTTTCTCACAGTACAGGCAGCAAAGGAGGGTTTCATGGGATGATGCTCAGGATAGCACCGCGTACAGCGAAGGGTTCCAGGAGGGCGACACAGAAGTGGTCTGTGGCTTTGACACCTAGGAGGTCACTGGCGACTGGCCTGTGAGTGGGCGAGGACAGAAGCCAGGTGTTTGGACTTTAGGTCGGAAAGGCATTAAAGAAGCCAGTTATATGTTTGGCTATGAAAGGAAAGAAAAGAAACCGAGGACCTCATGGAGTCAACTAAAGATTGTTTCTAGGCAAGGAAACCCAAGGGCCTTGGCCGTCCTTTCTGGGGTCATTGCTGGGGAAAGGGACGAGATGGAGTGACCTTGGCCCAGAGCTCTAAGAGAGCCCGGGCAAGTGTGCGTTTGTTCAGGAGGTGAGTAGAGGATCCTCCCGAGGGCACCAGTTTTCCTGTCTGTCGTCCACATTCATGAATCAGAAGCTCAGAGGAAGCATTGTGTGGCCCCCCTGAAGTCATGCACAGCGAGCGTTATTCTTTTTTTTTTAATGATTAATTATGGTTTTAATTAATATAAAAAGGTGTGCATCACAGAAACAACTTATCATAAATTGAAGTAACACCATTGTAGTATGCAGCAGTACCAAATATTGCTAGTTTGTTGCAAAAAATTAATATCCAGCTATGCCACTATCACTTTGTTTTAAAACATGCTATGACTTTCTTTTATTTATTATTTTATTGCATTCATCGAGCATTATTCTGATGTCAGCTAGGTGGTCTTCTTGCTACAGCCAGGGAGGACGTGGGTTACCAACAGGGAGCCCCCGAAGGGCCTGATGGTAAAGTCTCTGAAAAAACATCCTCGAATGGTTGAGCGCCTGCTTCCCATGTACAAGGTCCTGGGTTCGATCCCCGGTACCTCCTGGAAACAAACAGGTGAAAAAAAAACCACTCTCATTGGGGAGTGGATGTAGTTCAAGTGGTTGAGCACCTGCTTTCCATGTACGAAATCCTGGGTTGCATACCTGGTACCTCCTAAAAACAACAAAACAGCAAAAACATATCGTCTGGTCATACCTGTAAAATAAGTGGAAGGAATCAGGAAAAGTTCATGATAAAAACACAGAAACTTGGGGAGGTAGGACAAAGGAAAGGAGGGAAAGAAATGCAGAACGGGAATTTAGATTATGTAGCTGAGATGAAGAACATTGGGACTTTCTGAACAAATTTTGAATCGGATGCGATGTAGCAGGCAGAAACAGAACAAGGAGACTTTTTGAAGTGGTGTTTATTGGTCTTTTGTGGCTTTTTTGGACTTTCCGCTGAAAAAGTGGTGGTTAAGAATGTAACTACTGCTTTTACAGATTGAGGAGGAAAAGACCAGTGATGCTGTACGAAAATAAAAAGGGCTGGAAATGTGCTCGAGATGTGAATAGACAGTTCACAGAAAAAGAAATGGCCATTAACCTTATCAAAAGAAGTTCAGCCTTGTAATGAGGGACACAGATCAGCCACATACGGAGACATCACAGTCACGGTGCCCTCTTGGCCTGGCTGTGAGAAGCAGGGCTCCTCCTCCAGGACTGGCGGGAGCTCAGAACAGTGCAGTCCCGGTGGAGGGAGATTTATCAATATCCAGCAAAATAACATATGCATGTACTTTTTGAATCAGTAATTCCCTTTCTAGAAATCTATCTTAAATATGTAAAAAGACTATACACAAGACTCTTCATTGGAGAACTGTTTTTAATAGCAAAAGACTTGGGAGGGGAATCGAGTGTCTGTCAGTGTGGTACGGGTTGAATAAAATACAGTAAATCCACACCATGGACTCTGTTAGTTGTAACCAGAAATAGGAACACCTCTATGGTGTGTTTCAGGTGATCGCCAAGACAGAACATTAAGTGACAAAGCCAGGAGGAGGAAACTGCGTATCATATGCAAAGTTTATCTAAGAAGGGCGAGATAACAAGTATATGTGTGTCCTGCATAAAATACATATTTTTATATTTAAAAATATAAGGATAAACTATAATTTTAAAGAAGGTTACTTATAATAGGAGGAAGAACTAAGAAGGTATAAGCATATCTGACTATATCATGTATTCTTGTTTTGATGTCGTAACTAAATATTTTTTATAATTATAAAGTGAAGTTACATTTTTAAAAGTGTTCCCTAAAAATATAAAACCAAATGAAATAAATGAGCTGTGACTCAAGTTGGTCAAATATCCTCAAAGAGAGGAACTATTCCAACAGTCTTTCAAACATAGTGATTTGACTATATATCCCTAACAGGATGCACTCAAAGGATAAAATGAACTGCAAAGAACCAAATCTTAACTGTTCTCAGTAATTATACAGTCAGTGTTAATGCTGGTATTCAGAAGCTATTGAGTGTATTGTGGGAAAAAGCAAATGAATAGCTCTAGTAATGTTTTTGAGAATTGGAATATTTGGCCATGCCAAATAAGATTGATAAGTTAAACTGTAGTCCTGAATCTACTCAAAAGTGATAAGTTGAACCATATGATTGAAATTTCCATTTCTGAGGCAAAAAACAGCTGATTCTTAGCAACTGAACAGGGTTCAACCTAGTATCAGTATGAACTTATAATGTATTTTATCTTTTAAAAATGACATATTTCTTATTTCTTCACTGAAAATTTGTAGAAAAAAATAACCTAATAGCAATTTCTGTGTCCCTTCTGCCCAAATTAGGGTGGCCGCTTTGTCCTGGTTTTCCTGGACTTCCTTAGTGTTAGCACTGCAGTCCCACACCCCGGCGGGCCGCGGGCCGGGAGACCAGCAGGTCGCTCCTGACCCGGGTCGTGGTCTGTACTCACATGCCACACTGGAGCGCATCAGGCTGCTTTGTCCAAGTGCGGACTGGATGTCTGAGACGTGAAGTGTATCAGGATGATACAATCTGATATTCAGTAAGAATATCAAATGCAATAATTTGAAACACATCAATTATGTTCAGTTCACGATTTCGTAATGATACTAAACACAAATAAGAAAACTCACTAGTCACCTTTAGAAGATGCTTGAGAGCCAACTTATTGTTTTAAACTGGTAAATAAAGGGGAAGGTTCTAGAATTTATTCTGCCTTTCTTACGCAAACTCTTCCTCAGAGTAACTATTAATACTTCATTGACAAGGGGAAGTTTTTCTTTATAAAAATATTTTAGCTACTCAGTAAAGGAGGAAAAATAGACTAACCCATTTTTGCAAACCCTTAAAGAAATAATGGATGTGGCCAGTGATTCTCAATGGCAGTTAATATCATGAAAGGAGAAGCAACCGAAAATTACATGCCCCCAGAGGGAAGCACAGAACATTGCTTAGGGAATACAATTGTCAACAACAACCAAAACCCACACAAGTAGGCCCATTTGCTGAATTTGATCAAATAAAGGAAACAATCTGATCAAGTAACAATTTGATCAAATAAAGGAAATGACCCTAGAAACTATAGGGAATTCTACAGGACCAGCGATCAGCTTTTTCAATAAATAAATTATGAGGGGAAGAAAATGAGAGATGATGAGGGAACCTATAGATGAAAGACATTTATGAAAGTATCAGCTAATTGCAATATGTGGACCTTGATTCCGATTCAAACGAACATGAATGTAAAATAAAATTTTAAAAGAAATTTTAATACTGCATATTGATTATATTAAACACTTAATAGCATAATTATGTCTTTAAAATAATCATTACCTTTTGGAAATATATACTAGAATATGCTTGGCTTAAAAATAGTGCTCTCCGGAGTCAGAAAGGCGTTCCCCTCTCTACTGGCTTCATAGCAGTGGGAAGGGAGAAGGAAGAGGGCGGAGCGTGACTTTCCCTGTTTTTTTTTTTGTTTTTTTTTTTTTTTTTTTTTAAAGATTTATTTATTTATTTATTTATTTATTTATTTATTTAATTTCCCCCCCTCCCCTGGTTGTCTGTTCTTGGTGTCTATTTGCTGCGTCTTGTTTCTTTGTCCGCTTCTGTTGTCGTCAGCGGCACGGGAAGTGTGGGCGGTGCCATTCCTGGGCAGGCTGCTCTTTCTTTTCACGCTGGGCGGCTCTCCTCACGGGCGCACTCCTTGCGCGTGGGGCTCCCCCACGCGGGGGACACCCCTGCGTGGCACGGCACTCCTTGCGCGCATCAGCCCTGCGCATGGCCAGCTCCACACGGGTCAAGGAGGCCCGGGGTTTGAACCGCGGACCTCCCATGTGGTAGACGGACGCCCTAACCACTGGGCCAAAGTCCGTTTCCCACTTTCCCTGTTAAAGGCCAGCCCAGTGGATCGTTTTTTCCTTCCATTCTCACCCCCTTGGCTACAGGCGAGTCCATGGCCACACCTAGCTAAGGGAGGTTGGGAGATAAAGTCCTTAGTTGGCTGGCATTGTGCCCAGTTAAAGGAGTAGGCGAGACTGAATATTGGGGAACAGCATAAGCGCCTGCTACTCTATGACTATACAGCCAGTTCTCATTCATGATAGTTACAACGTTCTAGGAAGGTGCCACGGTGCCTGAGTTAGTGAATACTAACCACTAGTGCTCCTAGGAGAGTAAAGGCTCGGTTTCTGCGAGCCTCTGAGCATATTTTCATCCACTGATCAGTAAGTAACTTTGTTTTCTGTGTGTTCCTATTTAAAGCCATCTTATTTGTTATATATTATTCATTAACAAATATGAACTCACAACCAGCAGCACAACTCAAACCCAAGTGCGCACGTATTTTCTCCATGGGGCATATCACTGCCTTCTTGCTCTTAGGAACACTAGCTAACAGTACGCTCAGGGGCCATTTTAAACAGTGACATCAACACCAAAAGTGTGAAAAACGAGGGTGCTAAATCTACCACTAATGGGGCACTCGAGAGCTGAAACCGGAAGGTGGAGTGACACCTCGTTCAGCCGCCGCTGGGAAGGTGCCGCTCAGGCTTTTGCCCCTCTGTATGTCTACAAATGCCCTTGCATACTGACTTGGGGTTAGAAATAAATTTTAGTGAGTAGGCGAATTTGCAATCTATGAATAATAAGGATTGATTATAATTTGTATAATTTTAAAACAAAACAGCCAAGATGGTTCAGTGGTCAAGCACCAGCTTCCCACATATGAGGTCCTGGGTTCAATCCCCAGCTCCGGTACCACAGGAAAAAAAAATTTTTTTGAAGAATGATATAAATATAAGTAGAGATTCTTTTCTTTCCCCCCAAATTGGTCATCTTAGGTACCCTCTGGGATGCACGCACCCAATTTGGAAACTCTTATTCTAAGCAAGAGTTGATGGTTTCTTGGGCTATAGTGGTAACAGTGGAGGTTGGGAGTTCATTTCAGTATATATTTTTCAGGAGGTACCAGGGATCGAACCCAGGACCTCCTGCATGGGAAGCAGGTACCACTGAGTACACCCACTCCCTAAATCAGGATATATTGTGAAAGTAGAGCCAAGAGGATTTCCTTATGGTTTGAATCGGGGGGAGAGGTGCCTAATAAGAAATACTCAAGTGACTCCTAGATTCCTAGCCCAAAGAACTGGATCAATCTATTTACCATTTCCTGAGATTGGGAAGACTGCGGACGAGCAGGTTTGCAGAGGAAACCGCAAGCCGCGTTTTGGAAGTGTGATGTTTGAGGCGCCTGCTCTAATTCAAGTGGGGAGGCACTTAGATTCACGAGTCTGGTCTCAGGTCGGGGGCCAGGGCTGAAGATGCACCTTGGACCTTCCTGGATGGCGCTTAAGGCCATGGAACTAGGCGTGAGGGAGCAGATGTCAGAGGGAAGTGCGCTGGGGCCGATTCCTGGGTACTCCACAACGAGGTGCTAAGAGGAACAGAGCCCAGCAAAGGAGCCTGGGAAGAGTCGCCGAGGCAGCAGGAAGGAAATCCTAGGAATGGGGGCTCTTAGAAGGCAAGGAAGCAGGGGTGATCAGCTGTCGATGCCGCAGACAGGTCAAGAAGGAAGAAGAGAGAATTAAAGCTTGTGTTGACAGTAGAGGGGGCTCAAGCAGGTGAGCACCTGCTGCCCACATGGGAGGTCCTGGGTTCAGTTCCTGGTGCCTCCTCAGAACAAACAAAAACGGACGTGGATATGGCTCAACTGATAGAGCATCGTCTACCATACAGAGGGTCCAGGGATCGATCCCCAGGGCCTTGTGGCCTGTGTGATGAGCTGGCCCACGCGCAGTGGTGCCACACGCGCGGAGTCCCGTGCCACGCAGATGTGTCCCCTGCACAGGGGAGCCCCACGCACAAGGAGTGCGCCCTGTAAGGAGAGCCACCCCACGTGAAAAAAGCACAGCCTGCCCCAGAGTGGCATTGCACACACGGAGAACAGATGCCGCAAGATGACATAACAAAAAAGAGATGCAGTTTCCTGGTGCCACCGGATAATGCAAGCGGATGCAGAAAAACACACGGTGAAGGGACACAGAGCAGACAATGGGGGAAGGGGAGAGAAATAAATAAAATAAATCTTTAAAAAAAACCACAAACAACAAATAAACAAATGAGAAAATCAACTCAGGGGAGCCAATGTGGCTCAGTGGTTGAGCGCCAGCTTCCCACATACAAGGTTCCAGGTTCAATCCCCAGCCCCATACATTAAAAAAAAAAGAAAAAAAAATTGGAGGTGGGTAGCCCTGGGTATATTGCTGCTTTATGAAGTTGCCAGAGACCCAGGGCAGCTCCGCTCTTGCCACCTTCCCTGGGCTGTGGCTTCTAAAGATTAGCCAGCACATGCATAGCAAGGTGCCGAGAGGGGAGATTGCTATGCTTTGACCCTTTTAGAGGGACTTTTGGGAAATAACCATTCACCCCTTCTTGCATCTCATTGTCCAAAACTTAGTCACACAGTCAAACCTAGTTGCAAGAAAGGCTGAGAAATCAGTCTTTTAATAGGGGGCAGTGTACTCTGCTAAAAACCTGGATTCTGTTGTCGAAGAGGAGAGAATGGATGTTAGATGGCAACCAGCAGCTTCTGGGCAGGGTCTTCTCAAGTTAAACTCAGAGGTGACCGCCTCATTGTTCAGCCCATCCCAGCTGGTACTAGAGGAAAGGGCGTGCGTTCATATTCTCATTCTCAGGCGTCCATTCACGCGCTCATTCATTCACAGTCTTTGTATCTTTTCCACGTTGTACTTGCTATTAGACCTGTTGTGTTGTTTTGTGCTTTTCCTCTTAGTGCACGGTTTACATTTTTCCATATCCTTATGTATCCTGCATCCGGATTTTTAAATAGCTGGATAATCAACCACACAGACATACCGTATTTTCCTGTTAAGGAACTTGGGTTGTTTTAGCTTTTCAGTATTGTAAGAAAGGCTCAGGAGTGAGCGCTGTGGCTTTGGGAGGTGGGAGGGGCGCACACTGGTGGATCCCTTAGGATGTCATCTTAGAAATGGAATTGCAAGGCCAAAGGATATTAGTAGAAATAACACGAGCATCTACTGGGTAGATTTATAATAGCTAACATCTGTTCTTTAGTGTATTAACTCATTTAAAGCTCACAGCTGCCCCTATGGGATGAGTATATTTACCAGTCCATTTTCAGTTACCCCATGAGGAAGGTGAGGCACCAAGAGGTTAAGGCATTGGCCCAACTTTTTTTTTTAAATGATGTACCAGGGATTAAACCCAGGACTTTGTGCATGGGAAGCAGGCACTCAGCCACTTTAGCTACACCCACTCCCCTTCCCCAACATTTTTATAATGACTCAGTGCGACTGTAGGCACGTCACTTAGCGCAGTATCTAGTTACCTGATTATGAACACTTTTAAGGGTGTTATGTACATCTGCCAAATTACCCTATCAAACTCGTGATGCTAAATTATATTTTGAGAAACAAACATCCTAGAATATTTGTTTCTTTTAATAAATCTGGACCTGGTCTATATCAACCTTATACGTATTAGTTCATTTAGAAATATCTTTATTTTGATCAGTTCAGCTAATTGTATTTCTTTTCTTTATTTACAGCTCATTTGAGGCACAGGCTTCTAATTATAGTGGCAGCTGTAGCAACAGTTGTAGTGATTCTGCTGTTTGCAAAAGGTAGGAATACTTTTTAAAAACTAAGTTTTTGAACTTAAATTCTCTTTTATTTCAAAGATGAGAATGTGTTTCAAAGATTGAAAAAAGTTCATGTGAAAAGAAACAAAAACTTTCCTGGTTTACTTATTGTCTGGGGTTGCTAAGTGTGTTAGTCAGCCAAAGGATGCTGATGCAAAATACCAGAAATCGATTGGTTTTTATAAAGGGTACTTATTTGGGGCAGAAGCTTAGAGTTACCAGGCCATAAAGCTTAAGTGACTTCCCTCACCAAAGCCTGTTGCCACGTGTTGGAGCAAGATGGCTGCCAGGGTCCAGGCTCCCTCTTCCTCCCAAGGCCGGGGGTCCCAGCTGCTTCCAATCTCAGCCATACGCTGGGACAAGACTTGTCTCTTTCCTGGGGCTGGTTTCTCCCTGCACTCAGCTGCTCTGCTCGCTCCACAAGGCCAGCTGTAGACGCTCAGGCTGACGGCGCATCTCTCTTCCCGGGGTCTCTGCCGCGTCTAACGGAGCCTTCTCTCCTTCCTCGCATGGCTGCTCCTCTGTGTGTTCACTTCCCGGGGCTCCAGCAGTAAAACCCCACCCTCCCTTCTCTGCAGTGCGTTTCTCTGTGAGTCCCCACCCACCAAGGGAGTGGGGACTCAACATCCTGCCAACGTGGCCCAATCAAAGCCTTAATCATCACTGAATCAAGTAAAAGTGAAACCTCTGAATCCAATTCAGTCCAATCTGACATGCCCAGAGAAACAGACCAGTTTACAAACATAACCCAGTATCTGTTTTTGGAATTCATAAACGATATCAAACTCTACAATTATCAATCATTTGACTCCCCTCTAAGCAATGTTATGAAAATCCCCTGTGGAAAGTTTGGAGGAGTCATTACCCAATGAGTAAAATATTTTGGGAGCGCTAATGTTTAAAAAAATTTATTTTTAATCCGCAAGTAAGGATATGATAGTTAATTATCTCCTTAACAGACTGTTCCCCAGAAACCGGAATCATTTTCCCTTGCCAGTATGCCTGAACCAAAGAGGGATGGCCCTGAGTGCCCGTGTGACTTCAAACCATTGATTGATTTGGCTGGCTTAACTTTTTAAAAAGAAGTTCATTCAGTGAAGGAGAAATTATTCCAATAGTCAGTACTGTTTTTTTTTTAAAGATTTATTTATTTTTATTTCTTTCTTCCCCTTCTCCCCTCCAATTGTCTGCTCTCTGTGTCTATTCACTGTGTGTTCTTCTGTGTCCGCTTGTATTCTTGTCAGCAGCACTGCAAATCTGTATTTCTTTTTGTTGCGTCATCTTGCTGCGTCAGCTCTTCATGTGTGCAGCACCACTCCTGGGCAGGCTGTGCTTTTTTCGCATGGGTGGCTCCCCTTATGGAGCTCACTCCTTGCGCATGGGGCTCCCCTATGCGGGGGACCCCCCTAACATGGCATGACACTCCTTGTGCTCATCAGTACTGCATGTGGGCCAGCTCACCACATAGATCAGGAGGCCCTGGGTTTGAACCCTGGACCTCCCATGTGGTAGGCGGACGCTCTATCAGTTGAGCCAAATCCACTTTCCCCAATAGTCAGTACTGTTAACACTCTGTAGCCTGGGGGGAAAAATTGTCCTAAAAAAATAATTACATCAGGACAGATCTCAACCCTAAAGCCACTAGTTGGAAAATTATGAGATTTTTGGCATGGAGCCTTCAGTGAGAGAGAAGGCTGGACTTAAACAGCTCCTCCAAATGGCTAGCTGCAGTAACAACTTTACACATTCTGGTCAACCCTGTGGACTGACTGCTCAGCTGCTAGCATAACTCTGGACTAGAGCTGATGCCCTTTACGACGGGGAAACTGATGCATAAGTATGTGAGTGGGAACATTATCTGCATGTCTAAACCTGTACTATCTCAATTGGCAGTCATATGTGGTTGTTGAGCCCTTGAAATAGGCCGAGTCCAAATTAAGATATACAGCAGATTTCTAAGACCAAGGGTAAAAAGATGAATGTAAAATACCTTAAATTTTTTCGAATTAATTATATGTTGAAATGATAATATTTTGGATATCTTAGGTTAAATAAAATATATTATTAAAATGAACTTTACTCATCTATTTTTACTTTTTAATGGGGCTATTACGAACATTTAGTAAGTTAAGCAGCTTATGTTATATTTCTTTTGGGCAGCACTAATCCAAACCATTCTCACCTGGCCTTCATCTTTAGTCTATGCAAAAGTTGTCATAAAATTAACCATTTTGACAAAAAAATTAACCATTTTGACAACACTTGTCTTTGAGGGGGCAGGTGTGGCATTGTTTTTCTTTGTCTTCTGACCAGTTTTTTTTACAACTCTTTGGACCAACTCCATAGCCCATCTGATTTAAACATTTGGGATAGTAGGAAATATCAGCTTGACAGGGCACTGGTTTGGGATTTCCAAATTCAGGTCACACATCGGCAATCAATAACCCCAGACTGCAGCTTCTTTCTTCAGTTCTTTAATTGAAATGAAATTTTGTTTGTAGGTGTTCAGAAATCTGGCTGAGAAACTGCAGAACCCTGTAAGTACCCTGCAGCCGCAGTGGATGAGTTGAGTATCATGCACTAGAACCAGAACATGTCTGCTGCGAAGTGTCCACGGGAAGTGGGAGCCAGATTCAACTCATGCTGGTTGCCTTGAGCACGGAGGAGGTCACGGCGGGAGTAACGCTGCCCTCCCCTCCCTCTGCACTGGCCGCGCCCTGGGCACTGCTAGCCTCCCGTATCTGACCTCGTTGAGCGCTCTTAATGAGCCGAGACAGGGCGTCCAGCTGTGTGGCCGGCTCACATTGCTGCCCGGTGCTAGATCTGGGGTGCACATCCAGGTCTGAGAATCCCAGGGCTGTATGTCAACTATCACATATATTCCTCCTCCCTTTCTGGAATAGTTGCTATAGTAGTCAGCCAAAGAGGTGCTGATGCAAAGTGCTGGAACCCTGTTGGCCTTTATAAAAGGATATTTGTTTGGGGTAGAAGCTTAAAGTTACAGGCTCTAAGGAGTAGATTACTTCCCTCACCAAAGTCTGTTGTCACGTGTTGGAGCAAGGGGGCTGCCGGCGTCTGTGAGGGCTCAGGCTCCCTCTTCAGCTTCTGTGGGCCCAGCTTCTTCTGGTCTCAGCTGTAGGCTGGCAGAAGGCTCATCTCTATCCCCGGGGCTCGTTTCCTCCCGAGCTCCACTGCTCTGCTTTCTCGACAGGGTCGGCTGTAGACTCTGAGGCTCATTCTCTTCCCCGGGCCTCTGCCGTGTCTACTGGAGCCTTCTCTCTTTCCTCTCCTATCTGCTTCTCTGTGTGTCTACTTCCCGGGCCCTCAGCATCCAAACTCCACTCTCTCCTCTGCCCTGTCATTTTCTCTGTGAGTCTCTGCCCACCAAGGGGACGGGGACTAGACATCTTACTGACTGAATCAAAGCCTTAATAATAATTTAATCAAGTAAAAGAGAAACCCCTGAATCTAATACAATCTAGAGGAAGAGACCAGGGCACAAACATTATCCAATATCTACTTTTTGGAATTCATAAACAAGGCCAAGCTGCTTCAGTCGGCTTTCAGCCAAGGACTGGGGTTCCTTTGAGAGCCAGGGTCAGAGTTTTGCCCGCAGTCGCCAGCAGAGGCTATGACGCGGACACGGTGAACGGCTGGCAGTGCTGGCCGAGTAAAACGGCGGAAGGACGCTCTGAAGGACCCTCTTGGCAGGTCCCAGGGGTGGTCAGGGGGGCAGGGGCCTCGGGGGGAGGGACGAGTAGAGACCTGGGCTGGACAGGGCGGGGAGAGTGACAGGCATCTCTTTGGAGCAGCAGCTGTTGGGGCTGGAGGTGGGGGGTGGCTGGAGGATGATGGGGCTGGGTTGCTACATGGCCAAGAGGTTTGGGTGGCTTTTCTGAAGGCACCGGGAAGCCACGGAGAGCTTTTGAGCAGAGCGCTGCTTGAGAAAGATCGCTGTGCTGGCAAAGCGTAAGATGAGTCATAGACGGGTCTGGCGGTGGGGCGCTGGTGAGTAACCCTGTGGAAAGCACCTGAGCCAGGGTGTCGTAGTAGCAGGAATGAATGGGAAGGGCTAGGTTGAGAGAGAGCGTCGAGGTCATATTAACCAAACTTATCGGCAGAGACTGCAGGCTCTGCTCCCACACTCCCTGGCCAAACCCCAGGCCCTGGACAGTCACTTCAGCTGTCGGTGCCTTAGTTGTCATCTGTGGAAAAAGGGGAAGACAGTGTAATAAAATAGGAATAACAGCATGGGTCAAATAGTACCAACCTACCGTATGTAGAAATAAGGTGACCAAGGCAACTGCTTGGAACAGTGATTGGCGGGTAACTGTGATCGATAAACGTTAGCTGTCCTTACCATTATCATTATCGTTCACGAAAGAAGGCAGAAACAGCAGAAGTGGTGAGTCTTGGTGCCCAGAAGGTGGTCGACTACTGGGCGTAGAGGGGGCCCTTGCTGGGGAGGAGAGCTGAGGAGTGTGGGGTGCTGGCCTGTGACCAGAGGGAGCTGCCCGGCGTCGTGGAGGCGGCGTGAGGGCTGGACTCCTGAGTGGCAGACCGGGGAGCGTCTTCCTCAGGACAGCACAGGGTGCCCTGGCATCTGAGGTACCAAGAGAGAAGAGGGAGGAGCCCGTGGGTGCTGGGAAGAGGCTCAGGAGGCAGGAGTGGGGGAGCTAAAGTCACACTGAGGAGAAGGACTGGCTGGTGAGACAGTCCCCGGAGAGCCGGGGCAGGAGCACACGGCGACGGTTCCAGTGTGGGAAATGCACGGTAGGGGCTGCGACAGTCAGGTGGGCTCGTCGGAGAGGCCAGAGTGGTCATGCGGACTTGCTGGAGGGCTAGAATGCCAGCTAGATTTTCAAAGCAAGAGTGGAGTAAGAAACGCGCTCCAAGTGGGAGACGCCCCCGAGGCTAGGATATGGGGAGGCACAGAACAGGTTGCGGTTTATTTAGCAAATGAAGGTGGCTCACCTAGAGTGGAGGAAACAGGAAAAGAGACTGAACATTTGCAAGGAGATACTTGGGAGTCAGCCAGGGCATTAAGATGGAGTGATATGAAAATAGGGAGCCACTGTCGGTTCTGGAGCAGGAGAGCTTTGCAGAAAAGCCTTGGGATGATGAGACTGGAAAAGAGCACAGCCAGAGACCCTAGAAGGGCTATGACTCATGGGAAGCTCTCGGAACCAGATTCTGTAGCATATCACATTTGAACCTGAGGACAAAATAGCAGTGCATCCAAATATGAAATAGCTCTGGAGAAAGATCAGTAGTGGGGAGGGACCTGGACAGCTTGGCGGGGGGGACTTACTTTTCACTGCATATCATTATTTTCTATTCAAATTTTGCCTCGTGTGCATTTTATACCATTTAATAATAAATGTTAAATTCGAAGACCTTGCTGTGGCTGCAGGGAGAGTTCCCTAAATTCAGTTATTAAAGGGCTAATGTCTATGGTGGAGGGGCAGGGGTCGGGGACAGAGGCAGGAGATGGGTGGGCCAAGCATAGCCAGACGGATGCAAACCTGTCACCGCGGGGTGAGAGCACGTCAGGACGCCCTGAGCCCAGCTAGAAATCCCAGAGGAGAGCCAGGTCGGCACGGCTGAGATTCCACTTCTCCCCCAGACTGTTCAAAGTAGCCAATTCCTGGACGTCCCAATGCCCCTCCTTTCTGTGTAAATGTTCACAGAAGAGATCACAGCACCCACCGCACTGGAAAGGGAGCCGAGACTCTCGTCTCTTTGGAGAAAGGTTTCCAGGCGGAATCTCAGCTTGGCGCCCAGCTGGAAGCAGGCTCGGTGGGGGTCACGGGCGGGCCCGGGCTCTGGCGTGGACGAGGCGACCCCTGGGGAGGCACAGGGCCTGGCAGGCGCAGGCTGCAGCGGGGCTGAGAAGCGTGGCCCCCTTTAGCCCCTCTCAGACTCACAGCCCCCGTGGGTACGTTGGCTGAAGTTCTAAGAAACCCTTGTCAAAAACCCAAGACCCCAGGTTTTGTTGTGATCCATGAGCTCCTGCTAACTCCCACGGAATATGAATGGGTGGGGACCCCTGGACGCCGTGGAAACGCACCCGGACCGTGGCGGGGCTGAAGGCGCGTGGTGGGGCGAGGCTGCGGCTTTGCTCTCTGGTTTCGTCTAGATAACCCGAGACCATTCTGTCATCGCGGAGGTGACTAAGCAGGAAGAGAAGTTGAGGTGGAAAGAACCTTATACCCAGGAGAGCTGGGTGGCAGAGAAGAAAATGACTGTTAGAAACGGGTGACTCATTGCCATGTGGGTCTAGGGTTTGGGGTCTCTTACTTGGAAGTTTCAGCTCTGCTCAGAGACTGAGCTGGACGGGTCGGGCTGTTCCTTCGCTGCGGGCTGTGCCCGCGCCCTCCCCTCGCTGCTCCGCGCCCCGGGCTGTGGCCAGGGTCCCAGACAGAAGGGCTGCCTCCACGTGAGGAGGAGGTAATGGAGACTTTCGGTCTGCGGCACAGACTGCACGCTACAAGTTACTAATATGAAAAAACAATTCTTTTATAGTCTCCCTTGTTGGAAATAGAAGACGATGAGACCATCACCTGGGCGACTGAATTGTTTAAGTAACTTTGAAATGCCATCTGGTCTACCCCTTGAATATTCCACCTCCTCTGCGGGAAGCCTTGGAAGTCTAACCGGAGGAGGCCCTTCATTGCAACTCCTTTTTAAGAAGAGGCATCAACAAATAAAATGGTAGCTCACTTTTTATTCCAGGACTGTTTACGCTGGACAGTTATAAATAACAAATAATGTAATAATTGTAAATGTGTACACAACTGACTAGGTGGTTTAGCAGTGTTTTTCCTAAGTTAGAAAAATAAACGTCACATTTCCCCAGGAAATGTGAAAGCTTTTTAGAATTTGTACTCCATCTCTCTTGTGTTTTGAAGGGAAAACCATTCATTTTGGAATCAGCAATGGAAAGGGAAGAGAGACAAAGAGCTTTTGCCCGATGGGCCCATGGCTGTGGTGGACAGATGGACAGCACGTAAATACTTAGTTCTTTTCTGTTTCTTTCAAAAAGACCAGATCACCGTCGCCCAAGTGCAGTTGTAAACATGGGTGGGGCAGGGAGACTTCTCTCAGCATCTCTTAACCCACGTACTCAAGTCAGTTTATTCTGTAGCTGTTGTATGGGGAGGTGAGAGCAGAGAACACCTGAGTTGTAACGTCCTAAAGACAGAGTGGTAGCCACTCTGGAATACGGAGGCGGGTGGCCGGGGGGAGCTCAGGGCCCACCCGGGTGCACGTGCAGAGGCCTCACCCAGAGCCCACGCCGCCCCTGGAATTCCCACTCCTGGAGAAAGACTACAGCCTGCAAGAGAGCGTTTCTCCACCCCAAGCCGGTGTGTGCACAAGGGGCCTGCAGGTGACGTGTTCTCAGTCAGAGGAGCTCCATCCCCACTCGCCACAGCCGTCAGCAAGTGCGGGAGGGGCCTGGAAGACCCCCAGCCCCCTGCTTCCACCACCAGAATCTCTCAGAATCTGCCTTCGAGACCAAGTTTGTCAAACCCTACAGGAAGCCCAGGACTCAGAACTCCCAACACTTGCAGATTTTTGCCCCCTTTAACTGCGTGTCTCCTTTCTGAGCCCATCCGTGGACCCCAGAATTCCCAGTGACCCCCACCTCTTCTGTGAGTGTCCCCCCCGCTGTTCTGCTCTACCTGGAACCCGGCCTTCCCCGAGGATGCTGCTTCCTGCAGGCCTCTCCGAGTGTCTGCTTTCTCTCCCACCTACCCCTTGTGTGTGTGCTGGGCCTAAGGGGAGGAAGAGTCCTCTCTGCTTCTTCCTCCTTCCAGACTGTTGCTCTTTCCTCAGCTTTGATGCTCAGGCCAACAGATATCACCACCTGACTTCCCTTTTCTAGTTAGCTTTTGCTATTCCCCATCCTTCAAAGATGTTAGCACTAGCTCGGAGCAGCTCTACCACGACCCCAGTCATCGTTCTGAGTGCTTTCAAAACCACAGATCTACTACCCTGGCAGGGCTTCCTCCAAGGACCCTCTCTTCTCCCCTTTCTCAGCTCGGTGGCCCTCCTCCTGGTTTCCCACCCCCAGTTCCTGCAGCCCCTCCATAGCCTCATAGCATCTCCTTCCCAGTCCCACTTCCACGTCACTCCCGAGGGCCCCGTCTCCCGGATTCCTCAGCCCCAGCAAGACCTACCACTGATTCTCTGTCCATCTGGCCCTCAACCCTTCCGGTTCCCTCCATCCTTCTTACCAGGGTTAGCTCCCCAAGGTCCATCATTGCAGCCGCTCCCTGACCACTCCCTTGCCCTTTCCCCTGGGCAGGCTCTTGGCCAAATCTCAACCATGGTTATCGTCTACTCTACCAGTTCCCTCCCTGCACCACTAAACAGGCTGGAGAAAAAGCACACCTCCACGGTGGATTGTTCTCTCCGCAAACTTTAAACGAATCATAGAGCTGCTCAGATTTCCTCATTTCATTGCCCTAGTCCCCTCGCCAGCTCGTTCTTTTGGGCAACCATTTCACATCTTGCCACGGGAATGAATGACTTGCACACCAAAACTCATGCACAGAGGGCCCCGTCAGGTTTATTTCTCTTGCTTATATATCATGTATTTTTGTATTTGGCCAAGGGCTGTGGTTAAAGTTAAATTTCTCAAGGATGTTTTGTCTTGGAGTAAGAAATCTTGTCTCTAGACTCACATCCTATCTAGCAGCAGAAAAGGCAAGAGGAAGCCGTTTTCAGACTTCAAGCAAAGAGACAGCTTGTGCATAGATAAGCAAGGACAGAGCTATTTTTGCTCTGAAGCCAGAACAGATGAGCTTTAATACATCATTCAACCACGGCCCTTGCTGAGGTGGTGGAACTAATCCCCACACCTCCTCCCTTTCTTTTATGAGCAGGTGGCTCTATTTGAGTAGCTGTATATATGGCAGCCAGGTATTCATGGTGTTGTGGTACATTGCCATAGCTGGAAGAAGCATCAGCATCCTATAAATGTAACAAGACAGGAAAATTAATCCTCCTGTTGTTGTCCACCATTTAAAATTTAGATTGGAAAACCATGTGAAGGGTTCAGCCATTGTACCTGTTGAGCTAAGATTTTTAGTGTGGTTTGTTGAGTTAGATTTTTTCAGTTCCAGAATTGCGGCTCTACTTGGACGTGGAGAGCTTCCACTTCCTCTGATACATGAGTGGAGAAGGCACTTTGAAGGTGTTGTTTTGTTTGGTTCCAGCTATGTGGGTGTCGTTCCATTCTGAAGGAAATGGCACCAGTGCTAGAATGCCTCCAGTCAGTTTCACTTATTAGAGGCCCTGCAGGAGGAACCCCGTGTCCTCCTGTCCATGTTGAATCATTTGAGGATAGCGGGGCCCAGGATCCCACCAGGTGGGTCTGTTACATGGGCCCAGTAGGTGTGATGAGCAGTGCAGGGGTTAAAAGACAAGGGTGAGCAGTATGTACGTTTTCCATGTTCCCACCTAAGCAGAAGCAGTAGTGACTACTGCCAAAAAAGGTATTTTTAGGCATCTTAGGGCACCCAACTCGTGCCAAAAGAGCTTGTGCTTGGTTGCCCAGTTTTTTAAGACTCCCCCACGCAACTGGCTCCGCCCCTTGGGCAGTCCTCAGGGGTGCTGGTTGGTTGCGGGTTGAGTGCTTCCAGGCTCGGCAGCGGGCTGGGCGGCGGATTCCACCAGGCCACGGCATGGTCTTACAGACTTTGCCGGAAGCCAGAGAGGACCCCTGGGAGAGAACACAGGCGTACCCGCAGCCCCAGGCCAGTAAGTTTACAGACCATGCCAGTTACCATGAGCTTCTTGTCCATCTAGGGGTTTGTTTAACACTTCAGGATAAATTTTTACAATTCATGTTTGAAAATGTCATTCTGCTGTTGTATAACCATCCTCATTGTGATTTTAAAAATTTAAAGTATATAAGGCTATTTGTATGACGTCCTTTGGACTTGTTTAACCTATCACCCTATTCCCCTTTTTTTGTTTTAAGGTGGAGTGAGATTATTCTGTAAAAATATATATATTTGTTAATATTATTAATATAATGAAGTAGGGTTAAAACTGCATGTGTTTTATACAGTTAGATTTTTGTTATTAGGCTAGGATAGCTGATTGGGTTAGGCACACAGCTTTGGGAAAGCACCGCAAAATTTACTGTTGGCTTGTTCACACATGAATGCAGGCTGGCTTGACTTGCCTAAGGAGATATTAGAGAAACCTTGGGCAAGCTTTAAAATAAAGTGATAGTGACATAATTGGATTTTAATTTTTGTAATAAACTAACAATATTTAGGGTTGCTGCACACAGCAGTGGTGTTACTTTAATTTATGATAGCTTCCTGTTACGTGTCACTCCCTAGCAGCTTTCAGTGTGAATTGGACAAGTATGAGCTAAAGTATTTGTTTTGCAGCAGCTGTTAGTGGAAATTAGAGGAGTATGAGTTTAAGCATTTGCTTTTTGATTTCCAGGTAGGGAGGTTGTTTCTGTGATGTATTATTATTTTTAATAATAATTAAAACCATGATTAACAGCATTATTTTTTATTTAATATTATGCTGGAACATTGTTAAATTTCTAGGAATTTTGTATACTTTTTAAGTATTCATGTGAACTTTTTACTCATTCAATTTTAAGAGGGTTAAAGAATTCCTTTTGAATTTATAACACTTAAATATTGCTCATTTAACATATATTAAATGAACTTAAGTATTTTATTACTTCACTTCTTTCAAGGTAAAAGAACAAATCTTTTGCAACAGTCTAAATAAAAGATACTCTTCAGGATTTGACATTGAGAAAGCATGTTTGAACTTTATGGTCTCTTAAAAGTGATAAGACTTGCAACTTTATTCACAAAAATTCCTTTTCTGTACACCTTCTGCACTTTCTGTGTTCATTTAGGTTTTGTCCTAAATTTTACTCTTCGTTAATAACTAGTCATTTTATCTTAGGACAAAATTATTTTCTGTTTTCTTAATAATAATAAAAAAATAATAAAAACACATCCTATATACCCTACATACATAAGTTACCAAAATGATTTTGGAAACTCTCTCCAAACAAACTTTTTACAACATGCAATTACCATCAACACTAAACAAATTTGTTAAAATAATGATTCAATTTGGTTATATGCAAATATAACTTTTCCTTTTGTTTTCCAAATACCTAGTAGCATGCAATACTAGAAACAGTTTTTTAGAAACAAGTTGGCAGGGGAGGTTGGCTGCCAGTAAGTTTTCTTATTATGAAGTTACTTTTTATTATTATCAATTTAGTTTCTGTTTATAATGTCTTCTTGGAATTAGCTATTTAAATACTTCAAACAATGCTTATACAAACTTTTATAATTATTCATATCCACATAGATTAAAACTACTTTATCTTAAGACAAAGTTTACCTTCACAGAACACATTCTCTTACTGAATGCTACCCCAATACTTTTTACAACTTGCCATATGCATTCAAGTTTTGTCCTGCATATTTCCATTTTGATTTTATGAAAAATAGCCATTTTATTTTAGGACAAGACACACTTTTCTTGACACTGACGCTGAACAAACAGACAAACACAAAAACAATTATAACACACCAACAGTAATACAAAGTTTACAATTTGACCCATAATTCTGGGTCTAGAGTTAATATAATTCAAAATCTAAGGTTCCCTCGTTGGGGAAGTACAGACAAAATGTCTGTTTGAAGCAATATAATAATTTGTTCTTCTTTCACTGTACAATTAGCTGCTTTCAATAGTTGTAAAGCGCGGGGATAAATCTCCTGTTGCTTTGATAATGTATTTCCCCTATTACACTGGCGTCTGCCGTCAGCTCACCCTCTCAGGGCAGCTGACGTCCAGTCTGTGCAGGAGGCGGGGTCCAGACCAATTCCATTACACAGACACGTTCCCGGAGCCCTCCCCAAACTTCCCCTCAGCTGGGGGGAATATCAGCTGCTCCACATTGGGCGCCACTTGCCACAGGAATGAAAGCCTCGCACACCAAACTCACATGCAGGGAGGGCCCCATCAGGTTTATTGCTCTTGCTTATATATCATGTATTTCTGGATTTGGCCAAGGGCTGGGTTAAAGTTAAATTTCTCAAGGATGTTTAGTCTTGGAACAAGAAACGTTGTCTCCAGACTCACATCTTATCTAGCGAGAAGAAGCGGTTTTCAAACTTCAAGCAAAAAGAGATAGCTTGTGCCCAGATAAGCAAGGACAGAGCTATTTTTGCTCTGACCAGAATAGAGGAGCTTTAATCATTTAACCCTGCCCTTGCCAAGGAGGTGGAGCGAATCCCCATGTCTTCTCACTTCTTAGACCCTGAGCCCCTGTCCTTGCTCTCACCTGGCTGCTTTGAGCCCCTGTCCTTGCTCTCACCTGGCTGCCTTGAGCCCACGTCCTTGCTCTCACCTGGCTGCCTTGAGCCCACGTCCTTGCTCTCACCTGGCTGCCTTGAGCCCACGTCCTTGCTCTCACCTGGCTGCCTTGAGCCCACGTCCTTGCTCTCACCTGGCTGCCTTGAGCCCACGTCCTTGCTCACACCTGGCTGCCTTGAGCCCACGTCCTTGCTCTCACCTGGCTGCCTTGAGCCCACGTCCTTGCTCACACCTGGCTGCCTTGAGCCCACGTCCTTGCTCTCACCTGGCTGCCTTGAGCCCACGTCCTTGCTCTCACCTGGGTGCCTTGAGCCCACGTCCTTGCTCTCACCTGGGTGCCTTGAGCCCACGTCCTTGCTCTCACCTGGCTGCCTTGAGCCCACGTCCTTGCTCTCACCTGGCTGCCTTGAGCCCACGTCCTTGCTCTCACCTGGCTGCCTTGAGCCCACGTCCTTGCTCTCACCTGGCTGCCTTGAGCCCACGTCCTTGCTCTCACCTGGCTGCCTTGAGCCCACGTCCTTGCTCTCACCTGGCTGCCTTGAGCCCACGTCCTTGCTCTCACCTGGCTGCCTTGAGCCCCTGTCCTTGCTCTCACCTGGCTGCCTTGAGCCCACGTCCTTGCTCTCACCTGGCTGCCTTGAGCCCACGTCCTTGCTCTCACCTGGCTGCCTTGAGCCCACGTCCTTGCTCTCACCTGGCTGCCTTGAGCCCACGTCCTTGCTCTCACCTGGCTGCCTTGAGCCCACGAGTCCTTGCTCTCACCTGGCTGCCTTGAGCCCACGAGTCCTTGCTCTCACCTGGCTGCCTTGAGCCCACGTCCTTGCTCTCACCTGGCTGCCTTGAGCCCACGTCCTTGCTCTCACCTGGCTGCCTTGAGCCCACGTCCTTGCTCTCACCTGGCTGCCTTGAGCCCACGTCCTTGCTCTCACCTGGCTGCCTTGAGCCCACGTCCTTGCTCTCACCTGGCTGCCTTGAGCCCACGTCCTTGCTCTCACCTGGCTGCCTTGAGCCCACGTCCTTGCTCTCACCTGGCTGCCTTGAGCCCACGTCCTTGCTCTCACCTGGCTGCCTTGAGCCCACGTCCTTGCTCTCACCTGGCTGCCTTGAGCCCACGTCCTTGCTCTCACCTGGCTGCCTTGAGCCCACGTCCTTGCTCTCACCTGGCTGCCTTGAGCCCACGTCCTTGCTCTCACCTGGCTGCCTTGCTGCCCATTTCACTGGCGAAAGTAGAAGCACTTGGAAGAGGCCACCCTGACCCTCCTGATGCTGTGGACACACTGTGTGCTCCTCCTAAAAGCAGCTCCCCACTTGTGCACAGGACCCCATGCCCTCGGCCTGCTCAGGGGCCCTGCCTGTCACTGCCCTCCTCTCTCCTCACCCTCAGTTTTCTTCATTCACTAGATCATACAAGCATATCGTCATTTCCCTCATCTTCAAACAAAACCCCAAAGGGGGCGGATGTAGCTCAGGTGGATGAGCGCCTGCATCCCCGATAGGAGGTCCTGGGTTCCATCCTGGGTACCTCCTAAAAACCAAGAGGAAAACCCACTCTCCTTGGGGAGCGGATGCAGCTCAGGTGGATGAGCGCCTGCATCCCCGATAGGAGGTCCTGGGTTCGATCCTGGGTACCTCCTAAAAACCAAGAGGAAAACCCACTCTCCTTGGGGAGCGGATGCAGCTCAGTGGTTGAGCACCTGCTTCCCAGGTAGGAGGTCCTGGGTTCCATCACTGGCTCCTTAAAAAAAATCAAAAGGCTTGATTTCACCTCCCCCTCCAGCCCCTGGCCCATTTCTCCGCTCTCTTTTATGGAAAAGCTCCTCAAAAGAGTCCCCTCTCTCTTGAACCCTCTTCAATCAGGCTTTGGCCTCCACTGCTTGTCGAGGTCACCAGGGACCTCAGTGCACCGTAAGACCCGCGGTCAGTTCTCAGGACCCGCTTACCCCCCACCTGGGCCCCGGCTGTGCGCCCAGCGCCCCCCACGCGTTACTCGGTGACTGCCGGGGGCTGCGGCCCTCGGGGGTGTGCGGGAAGAGGGCACGGGCCCTGGACAGGGCGAGCAGAGCCGCGCGCGGACGGCGGGTGTGCCGAGGCCCGAGCGCACGCAGGCGGGGGCGTCAGAAGCGGGGGTGGCGGGCGGCTCGCCCTCCTGGAGAAGTCCGCTCCCCCACGGGCGCCGCGCTCCCTCTCGGCCCGGCCAGGCTGGGCGCCGGGGGCGGAGAGGCTGCGTGGGCGCCCGGGCCCCTAGGGGCTGGGCGCCACCAGGCACGAGCAGCGCTCTCCTCGTCAGTCTCAGCGAAGAGCCGCGGAGGCTCCTGAGTTCCACGCGGAACCTTGCGGCAGGCTCCCACGGGGCGCCCCTCCCTGCCGCCCCGAGCCGGCCCGGCCAGCGCCCGCGCGCCCGGCGCGCCTGACCCCGCGCCCGCCCCGCGCCGCGGCGCCTCCTGCCCTCGCCCCGGCGCCCCGCGCAGCGCCCGGGCCCCTGCCCCCTGCCCGCAGCCGGCGCTCGCCTGACCTGGGCTGCAGTCTGGTCTTAGGCCCGCCCCTCTCCGCCCAGGGACGGTGCCGGCCCGCGCGCCCCCCAGGGGAGAAGCGGGTGCGGCACCCTTGTTTTGGGATGGAGGAATCTGATAGGACTTGCGCAGGGCCCGCCACACGTGGCACAAGCAGGGTCCCGCCCGAGGCCCCGCTCCCTGCGCCAGCTCTCCTGGAGAAGCCACATGCCGCACTCCCTCTTCCACCTGCTGTTTGGAGGCCTCTGACGCTTCAGGTTGTGCTTTGTGTTTACTCTAAGAAGGGGTTTATCCTTGATTTAGGTGCTCCCTGCAGAGGGAGCTGTTTTGTTTTGTTTTTTTTTTAGCTACCGGGGTTGGGGATTGAACCCGGGACCTCCCATGTGGGAAGCCAGTGCTCAACCACTGAGCCACGTGGCTCCCCTGAGTTGGTTTATTCGTTTGTCTTGCTTGTTTTTTGTTTTGTTTAGTATTTTCAGAAGGCACGGGGAACCAAACGCCTCCCATGTGGGAGGCAGGTGCTCAACTGCTCGAGCCACATCTGCTCCTGAGAGAGGGCTTTTTAAAAAACTTTTAGTTTGAAATAAATTCAAACTTACAGGAAAATTGCAAGCCTAATACAAAACTATGCAGAGAACTCCAACATACCCCCATCCAGATACCCAGTTAGATACCCAACTATTAGCACTTCGCCACATTT
Source organism: Dasypus novemcinctus (assembly GCF_030445035.2). Classification (NCBI taxonomy): domain Eukaryota; kingdom Metazoa; phylum Chordata; class Mammalia; order Cingulata; family Dasypodidae; genus Dasypus; species Dasypus novemcinctus. The sequence continues at coordinate 6,613,696 of NC_080681.1, forward strand.
GTTATATCATTCTACCCATCTGTCTGTCCATCTATCTATCATCTGTCAATCATCGATCTTATATGTATATATCCTTTAAACCTCTGAGAGTAGGTGCACTACGTGATGGACCTCTAACACTGAACAATTCCATGCCCATGTCCTGAGAACAAAGGACACTCACTTGCATAACCACCGTAAGTACAGCTGTCAAGTTCAAGAAATTCAGCATGATACAAAGCGTGCAGGCCAGATGCCAGCGTCCTCAGCTGTGCCGTGAAGGCCCTTGAGCATTTTCTCCACCGTGGGTTGCGTTTTGCTGCCATTGACTCTTTAGTCTCTCTTTTTAAAATTGGGGTAACATATACGCAACATAAAATTTCCCAACCAGCCACCCTAAGCTTACATTACAGTAATTGTATTCGCGATGCTGTGCCGCCACCACCACTATCCTCGCCAGAACTTTCCACCACTGCCAAGAGAAGCCCTGCCCGCCGCGCACCGGCCCCGGCTGCGCTCCTCCCTGCCCCGGGCGCCTTCGCGGGCTTGCTGTGACCACGCAGGCTGGGTGTGTAGCAAAGGCCCTGGACCCTGGGTGCGCGGAGGTCTCGATGAGAACGCGGAGGCCTGCAGGGGAAGGTCCCTGAGCAGCGTGCCACCGCTACCCCAGCAGAGGACCCGAGGCGGGCTCTCAGGCCTGCAGGGGAAGGTCCCTGAGCAGCGTGCCATCGCTACCCCAGCAGAGGACCCGAGGCGGGCTCTCAGGCCTGCAGGGGAAGGTCCCTGAGCAGCGTGCCATCACTACCCCAGCAGAGGACCCGAGGCGGGCTCTCAGGCCTCGGCCCGGCTTCCGTGCTCTGTCCACACCGCCACCCCCTTAGCCCTAAAACCCGCCCGGGGTGGGCGCGGCTGAGGACGCGGCCCCTGCTGCCGCGGGCCCGCGGGGAAGGGCCGGGCTGGCAGCCCGGCGGCGCGGCCTGCGTCCCCGGCAGAGGAACGGGCTGGCAGGAAGTCGGCGGGGGGCTCCAGCCGCCTGGGCTGGGGAAGAAGGCGAGGGGCCTCGGCTCTCCAGGCTCTTCCTCTTCCTGACCTCATTTCTCGTCTTCCGCCCCCTCGGTTTCAAGATCCTTCTGTGCCAGGGAAAGCTGGTGCTCAAACGGCGTAGGCCATGTGGGTGGATTGGGGGTCCCTGGAAAGTCCCCCCAGCAAGGTCGTCTTCCTCTGCAACCTCCTGAAATGCCCCCACCCCTCATTCCTTTAGATGACAGCGAATCAGGCCGTGGAAAGGGACGGCGGCGACGCGATGTGGCTCAGGCCTGCTCCCCACGTGGGAGGTCCCACGCTCGTCCCGGTGCCTCCTAAAAAAAAGAACAAGCAACATACAGTGTGACTGCGTTACTGTTCATATGGACGGAATACATTGTGTAACATATTGTATGATTCTATTTCCATAAAATGTAAATATAAATTACTTTAAAAAAAAGAACAACACAAAAAATACCACGGGGGGGGCGGGGTTGAGCGCTCATGGAGTGACAGCTCGTGCAGCCACTTAATCAGCACTTACCTGCTGAGAACCAGCACCGGCCGACCCACGTTAGAGTCTGAGGCAAAGGAACAGCTGTGTGCCCCAGCTACATTTTAAGGTTTACTTTGAACGGGTAATTAAGGCAGCTGAAAGAATGTTGAAATATTGAAAAGTACATGTATTAAGACTCATTATTTTAAGTTTAAATATTGTATTTATACCCAAACCACAATTTATTATAATGTTACTTCCCTGTCTTTATTGTAAGAAAACACATCAATAAAATTTTCAAGTCTGCTTCTCTGTTTAACCAATGTTCATTTAAGAACCTTTTCATGTTTGAAGATTTCTCTTGACCCAGTGATGATCTTAAATGAGTTCTAATTAATTTTAGCTCATTGCAACTTCTTTCAGATTCTTGTCTTTACTTAAAATTTCATATTTTGTTCGTCATGGATTTTTCACATTAATTTTTTTTAAAAATTGGTGCATTAAAATATTTACCTTGATTACTGAGTTTTTTGGGGCGCCTTCAATTTTTTAAAATTTATTTTTTATTAGAGAAGATGTAGGTTGACAGAAAATCATGCAGAAAGTAGAGTTCCAATATACCCCTCACACACAATTGTCCCTCTTATTAACACTTTGCATTAGTGTAGTACCTTTGTTACAGTGGCTCAACCAATATCATATTATACTATTAACTATAGTCCATAGTTTATTTTAGGGTTCACTGTTCATGTGGTACAAAATGTTATTATTTTTACTTTTAAAAAACTTCCAGTCAGTGAGACCATTCAGTACTTGTCCTCCCCTTCTGGCTTATTTCCCTCAGCACAGTGTCTTCCAGGTCATCCATGTTGACACGTGTATCAGGACTTCATCCCTTTTCACAACCAAAGAACATTCCATTGCATGTATATACATAATATACAAAACGTGTATTTCATTGACCCATTCATTGGTTGAAGGACACTTGGCTTGCTTCCTCCTCTCAGCAACTGTGAATAATGCCACTGTCAATATCAGTGTGCAAATACCTGTTCCGGGCTCTGCTTTTAGTTATTTTGTGGACATACATAGCAGTAGGATTGTCAGGTCATATGGTAAGTCTATACTTAACTTTCTGAGGAACTGCCAAGCTTTTCCACAGTGGCTGCACCATTTTATATTCCCATCAGCAGTGAATGACTGTTCCTATTTCTCCACACTCTCTCCAACTCTTAGTTTCCATTTTTTAAAAATAATAGCCAACCTACTGGGTATGAAATGGTATCTCATTGTGGCTTTGATTTGCGTTTCCCTAATAGCTAATGATGTTGGTCATGTTTGCATGTGCTTTTTGGCTGTTTGTCTATCTTCTTTGGAGAAATGTCTATTCAAGTCTTTTTTTCCCCAGTTTTTAATTGGGTAGATTATCTTTTTGTTGTTGAATTGCAGGATTTTTCAATACATTCTAGATATTAAACCCTTATATGCAGTTTCCAAATATATTCTCACATTCTGTAAGCTCTCTTTTTATTTTCATGATAAGGTCCTTTGATGTACAAAGTGATTTAACTTTGATGATATCCCATTTATCTATTTTTTGTTTTTTTGCTCATGCTCTTGGTGTAAGGCCTAAACCAAGATCCTGAAGATAATTCCCTATGTTTTCTTCTAGGAGTTTCATAGTTTGGGCTCTTATATTTAGGTCTTTAATCTATTTTGAGCTAATTTTTGTAGGTGGTGTAAGGTGGGGACCACCTTCATTCCTTTGCACGTGAACATCCAGTTCTTCCATCATTTATTGAAGAGACTATTCTTTCCCCACTGAATGTACTTGGTGCCCTTGTCAAAAATCAATTGGAAAAAACATCCGCTGGCCATCGATGTGAAGGTTTATTTCTGAACTCGCAGTTTTATCCCATTGGTCTGCATGTCTGTCCTCGTGCTGGCACCGTGCTATTTTGATTACGGTAGCTTTGCGATAAGTTTTAAAATTGGTCAGAGTGCGTCCTCCAACTCCATTCTTCTTTTTCAAGATGGTTTTGGCTCTTCAGGGCCCCTTACCCATTCATATCAATTTGATGATTGGCTTTTCCTCTCTGCAGAGAAGTCTGTTGGAATTTTGATGGGGATTGCATTGAATCTGTAAATCAGTTTGGGTTGGAAGCGACATCCTAATGACACTTGGCCTTCCAACCCACAAACACAGAATGTCCTTCCATTTCCTTAGGTCTTCTTTCATTACTTTCCACAATGTTTTGTCGTGTCCACTGATAAGCCCTTTACATCCTTGGTTAAATTTATTCCTAGATATTTTATTCTTTTAGTTGCTATTGTAAATGGGAAGTTTTTCTTGATTTCCTCTTCAGAGTGCTCATTGCTAGCGTACAAACACTACTGATTTTTGCATGTTGATCTTGTACCCCACCACTGCTGAATTTGATTATTAGCTCTAGTGGCTTTGTTGTGGGTTTTTCAGGATTTTTTATATGTAAGATTGTGCCATCTGCAAATAGGGAAAGTTTTACTTCTTCTTTCACAATTTGGATGCCTTTTTTCTTCTTACCTAATTGCTTTGGCTAGAACTTTCAGTTCAATATTGAATACCAGTGGTGACAGTGGGCATCCTTGCCTTGTTCCTGGTGTTGGAGGGAAAGCTTTCAGCCTTTCGCCACTAAGTATGATGCTAGCTCTGGGTTTTTCATGTACGCTATTTATCATGTTGAGCAATTTTCCTTCATTTCTAGTTTTCTAAGTATTTTTATCAAGAAGTAGGGTTGGATTTTGTCAAATCCCTTTGTCATCCACTGAGATAATCATGTGATTTTTCTCCCTTGATTCTATTAATGTGGGTATTACATTAATTGAGTTTCTTATGTTGAACTTACCTAGAAAAATCCCACTTGATCATGATGTATAATTCTTAAAAAATATTGGATTCAGTTTGCTAGTATTTTGTTGAAGATTTTTGCATCCCTATTCCTGAAGGATATAGTTCTGTAATTTCTCTTTTCTTGTATTATCTTTATCTGACTTTGGTATGAGGGTGATGTTGGTTTCTTAGAAGGAGTTAGGGAATGTTCCCTACTTTTCAATTTTTTGGAGGAGGTTGAGCAGGACTGGTGTTAATTGTTCTTGGAATGGTTGGTAAACTTCGCCAGTGACGCTACCTGGTTTCCCTTTCTTTGCTGGAAGATTTTTGTTTCCTGATTATATCTCTTTACTTGTTTTATTGGTCTGTTGAGGTCTTCTATTTCTTTTTCTTCTTTTATTTTTAAGGTCAGGAAGTAGTTTATTGGCAGGCGTAAGTCAGGTGAGGGCAGTGCTGGCAAAGCTCTCGTAAGTCCAGGGTCTGCCGCTTGTCCACAGGGCCACGACTGGAGATGTATTTAACCCCAAAACCGTCCGGGATGGGGTGCTTCTCTGCCAGCATGTCTTTGAATTCATCAGCATTGAACTTGGTAAAGCCCCATTGTTTGGAGATCTTCTGGCATCCAGGGAACTTGAACTTGGTCATGCAATGCCTCAAGCCCATGCTCCTAGTTTTGAAGCTTGATGCAGATGGACATGAAGACTTGGCTGATGTTGACCTTGGCTTTCCAAACCTTGCAGATGTGTCTGGGACCTAGACTGGGGACAGGAAAAGTCAGCCTGAACATCAACTGGAAAGGGCCATCTCCAAGTCCCTTCGGTGCTGTGCTCTTTCCCGTGACCTTGCTGCTCGTCGTTAGGATGGGTCCCTCATCCCATCCCTATTGCTGTGAATGTTCTACGGGAAGGACAGGTCTGAAACAGCCAGGAGTGGTCCTGTTGTTGTGGCAAACCCTTGTAGAAACAGCCATCTCATCTGAGAATCAAAGCAATCCGTGAATTAGCTGATGTCACCCACTTGGCAGACGAGGGAAAGATGGAGCAACAGATGACAGATCATGGTCAGGGAGAAGCAGCAGAGCCTGGGCGTGAAGCTGGGCTGGAATCCTGCCCAGCACGGCACTGCCAGGCTCAAGACAGCATCGCGAGGATGCGCTCAGCCGAGCCGCTGAGCCCAGCCTGCTCCACATCGGCAGGTGCTCCAGGACGTCTCATAAGAAGAAGGACGCAGCCCTCCTTGCCTCCCGTGCCCTTCTGCCCCTCGAATCCAAGGATGCTCCAGTCACAGGATAACTGCCAATTAGAAAGTGGGTGTGCCCCGGCTTGGTACCGGCTCACCAGCTCTAAACCTAAGGGTTCTGGTGAAGCTCCAGCTCTCATAACCCACTCACCAGATCCCAGGCCTGGTCCCGGCTCTCTGGAAAACATGTGGGCTACTGCTTGGGGCCCACCAAGTGCTGAGGCCGGAGGCTGCTCAGGTCTGCAGGACAGCCACATCCAGCTGCGCCTTGCGGTCGATCCATGTGTTACGTGCTTGCCCTGGGTGAGTCCCCATACCTGGTTCACGCCGCTGCACTTGAATACATGTCATGTCCACTGATGAGATGTGAATGAAAAGAAGGAGGATAATTGTCTCTGTGAGAACCAAGTTGACAGTTTTGGGAAGCCTTAATAAAAGGGAGGTGCTAATACAAGGTTTGCTGCTGAATTGGATATAGGCAAGACATTGGAAAAAGTGGGGAAGGCATAACATCTAAAAGCTGCCTGCGTTGAAATTTCTTTGCAAGTGATTGTATGCTCACTCCACCCTCCAGGAATGAAAATGAGAAATTATAGACAAGACATTAAGGGGGTGATTTTTGGATGAAAGAGAGGATGGGGCAGAAGTCCTAAAAATGGACTCATTCTCAGGGGAAAGATCTTGGCAGTGGGTTAAAACATTGGTGAAGGAATGTACATTTATATGTTTTAGGTTAACAACAAATGTTTAAGATATGTAAGTATAGTTAAATTTTTTCGTATTACATCAATTTATGCACATGTAATTTTACATTAATGCATAAATATGATTATGTCATATATGTCGTTTTCTTCTCAATGCAGTCTTTTTTGTTTCTTATTTTTATTCTTTTAAAATTTTTAGTCTAGTTTAATGCAGTATTTCTCCCCCCTCTTCCTTCTGCTTGGGTCCTCCCTCATTTTTTCCCGTCCAGCCTCCCAAACCCATGTTAATAGCTTGGTCTCTGTCCTGCCGTGCTTCCCCCGTGCTCACGTGTGTTGGGAGGGGGAAGACTGGCATTATTTGTTATTTTTTAAAATAAAGATTTATTTGTTTATTCCCCTCCCTGCCCCCCCGTTACCTGCTCTCTGTGTCTATTTGCTGTGTGTTCTTCTGGGTCTGCTTGTCTTCTCTTTAGGCGGCACCAGGAACTGATGCTGGGACCTTCTAGAATGGCAGAGAGGGGCTCAATCTCTTGCGCCACCTCAGCTCCCTGGTCTGCTGCGTCTGTTATTGTGTCTCCCCTGTGTCTCTTTGGCTGGTCATTTTGCTATGCCAGCGCTCCTGCACAGGCCAGCTCTCTGCGTGGGCCGGCTCACCTCCACCAGGAGGTCCTGGGAATCAAACCCTGGGCCTCCCATATGGTAGACGGAAGCCCAATCACTTGAGCCACATCCACTTCCCTAGTTGTTCTTAAAATGGGATAATTTTATACCTCGATTTTTGCATTTTGTGTTTTTTTTTTCATTGTATACAAAATTATTTATTAGAGACAAAAAAATTTTTTTAATGTTTTTTTTTTCAATTCCACTCCCCAATCTGAAATGGCGTCCTCATCTGTCTGCTCATCTTCTCCAGGAGGTACTGGGATTTGAACCCGGTATCTCTCATGTGGGAGGTGAGAGCCCGACGGCCCGAGCCACCTGCTTCCCGCGGGCTGCATCCATTGCTGCTGGCATGGTCTGCTGGTTGCCCCATCCACTTGTTTTCTTTAGGAGGCACTGGGAACCAAAACCCAGGACTTCCCATGTGGGAGGCAGGCACCTAACTCCTTTGCATTTTGTGTTTTCTCATCAATTACAGCACTCCTTAGGAGTCATTGGTACAGCTCTAATTTATTACTATTATTATTTTTAAAAGATTTATTTATTTATTTCTCTCTCCCTTCCCCTCCCCCCCTTCCCCCCCCCCCCCCACCCCAGTTGTCTATTCTCTGTGCCTATTTACTGCATCTTCTTTGTCCGCTTCTGTTGATGTCAGCAGCACGGGAATCTGTGTTTCTTTTTGTTGCGTCATCTTGTTGTGTCAGCTCTCCCTGTGTGCGGCACCATTCCTGGGCAGGTTGCACTTTCTTTCACGCTGGGTGGCTCTCCTTATGGGGCGCACTCCTTGCGTGTGGGGCTCCCCTATGCGGGGACACCCCCTGCGTGGCAGGGCCCTCCTTGCACACATCAGCACTGCGCATGGGCCAGCTCCACACGGGTCAAGGAGGCCCGGGGTTTGAACCGCGGACCTCCCATGTGGTAGACGGACACCCTAACCACTGGGCCAAGTCCGCTACCTAATTTATTATTTTTAATGGCTACAGACTATTAAGATATGTCATAATATATTCAGCCATTGCCCTTTTGAGGGATATTTTCTTTGTTTTGAGGTTTTGTTTAAACAAAACCTATAAAAAACCTATAAAAAATAAACAATAATTCATTACCCATCCTTGTGCATATAGCTGTACTTTCTGCTATTTTTATTTCTGTAGGGTAGATTCCCAGAAGTGGAACTCCTAGGTCAAAAAGTATGTAATTTTAATCTTAATAGGTGTTGCCATATTGTTTTTCAAAAAAACTCTAACATCCATGAGCAATTATTACTTTTTCCTTTTATCTCTACCAACAATAGATATTATTAGTCTTTTTCATTTTGGTCATTCTGACATAGGTAAAGCAATATCACATTGCTACTTAAATTTGCATTTCCCTAATTACTAGATTCTGAAACTTTTTCCTATGTTTTTCCTATATTTTGGGTTTGCTCCTCTGTGAATTGCATATTTGTATCCTTTGCCTGTTTTCTTTCTTCCTTTTTTTTTTTTTTAAAGATTTATTTATTTATTTAATGTCCCCTCCTCCCCTGGTTGTCTGTTCTTGGTGTCTATTTGCTGCGTCTTGTTTCTTTGTCCGCTTCTGTTGTCGTCAGTGGCACGGGAAGTGTGGGCGGCGCCATTCCTGGGCAGGCTGCACTTTCTTTTCACGCTGGGCGGCTTTCCTCACGGGCGCACTCCTTGCACGTGGGGCTCCCCCACGCGGGGGACACCCTTGCGTGGCACGGCACTCCTTGCGCGCATCAGCGCTGCGCATGGCCAGCTCCACACGGGTCAAGGAGGCCCGGGGCTTGAACCGCGGACCTCCCATGTGGTAGACGGACACCCTAACCACTGGGCCAAAGTCCGTTTCCCTCTTTCTTCTTTAAAACTAATTTATTGCTTTAATCAATTTTTACAGTTAACCCATCAGCTTCCATTCCTTGTCCTGTAGGATGAGACTGAAAAATGTTGTATATATTGATATATTTTTATCACCAACTGTTGGAAATGAACAGAGAAAATGAAAGCTGCAAAGGACAATGAAAAAAACTGATATAGAAGAAGAGGTTAGAAAACCCAGAGCAAAAGGAGGGATGAAACAAGGAACCAGGATGCTTAAGAAGATAGAAATGACGTGAGCCTTGAGGTGTGTGGTGAAAAATGTAAATGTAAAAAAAAGTAAAGAAAAGGCATGTGTTCGGGGGAGGACAGACTTAAGAAAACACACACGCACGTACACATTATCACTCACTGAGCATTTACTCTGGGCCAGGCACCATGCTTAGTACGATTATTCCCATTCAGCAGGTGGGAAAACAGAGGTCCATAGAGCTCTAGTGACTTGACCAAGGGTGACAGTAAGTTGTCGAGTCAGGATTTGCACCCCAGCCCTCAGCTGGTAGCTGGTGGGGCCAGAGGCCCACCCAGGAGCAGCAGTGTGGCTAAGGCTGGCACTGAGGGAGCTCCGGCCTGGCCCGGCATTCTAAGTTGGACCTGAGAGAGGGTTAAAAGGAAGTGAGAAGGAAGTCAGAGCAGCTCAAGCCTGCGCTGGTGATTTCCTGAGGAACTGGTGCGGTCAGGGGAGCCTTGGGGGCAGCTGTCAGCCCATGCAGAGTCCATGCAGGGTGGGGGGTGGAGCGGAGCATGCAACAGAGCACCCGCCTGATACCACACCACAGCCGGGAGGTAACGTAACTCCCCACCCTGACACCACGCCACCCCCGGTGCTGAAATGAGCGTCAGGGCAGTTGAAGTGTGCCTTTAAGGAACTGTCACTATGATAGGCCGGGTGCCTGGAGAGAAGAACCAACAGTCTTGTACCACTGAATTTGCAAGTGCTTGTACTCTCGAGACCCTGTCAGCCTTTTTGGGGGAACAAGAGCCCCTCAGAAGGAAACACGGCGAGGCTGGGGACCTGCCTGAAGGGGCGGAGGGGAGGCTGCCCCCACTCAGTGCTCCAGCAAGATGGGACCTCCCAGAGCCCGTCCTAGCTGTGAAGCAAGGACACGAGGGCGCGGCCCACCCGCCGCGCAGGTGTGACGCCCGTGATGAGTGGGAGTGGTGGGGCCCTCGGCCAGCCGTAAGCAGCAGCTGAGGGGTGTCCTGGCTTAGGGCACCAGGATGCTGGCTGCTTCCCACAGGCCCAGGCCCCCCACGAGCATGGCCAGTGTCAGGGTGACTATAAAGTAGTCGGGGAGCCTCTCCTGGTGAATTTCTCTGCCGGAGCATCTGCTCCTGATGTGTGAATGCAGCTTGGTAGGGAGACACTGCAGGCTGGTTCAGCAGAGCCAGGTTCACCTGTCAGTTCTTCCATTAATGAGTCGTGTAATGTTGGGTCAGTCACTTCACTTCCCTGAACTTCAGTTTCTTCATCGGTCTAGTAGACTAGCAATACTTATTCTACAGGGTTGCTATGGATATCACATATAAAGGAGTACTTAGCACAGGGCTATATTAAGGAGATTAAGAAAACACTTAGGGAAGCGGACTTGGCCCATAGGATAGGGCGTCCATCTATCACATGGGAGGTCTGTGGTTCAAACCCTGGGCCTCCTGACCTATGTGGAGCTGGCCCATGTGCAGTGCTGATGCATGCAAGGAGTGCCGTGCCACACAGGGTCTCCTGCATAGGGGAGCCCCACGCGCAAGGAGTGCGCCCCATAAGGAGAGTCGCCCAGTGCGAAAGAAGGTGCAGCCTGCCCAAGAATGGCACCACACACACGGAGAGCTGACGCAGCAAGATGACACAACAAAAAGAGACACAGATTCCTGTGCTGTTGACAAGAACAGAAGTGGACAAAGAAGAACACACAGCAAATAGACACAGAGAACAGGCAAGCAGGGTGGGGGGAAGGGGAGAGAAAGAAAGAAAAATAAAATCTAGGGAAGTGGACTTGGTCCAGTGGTTAGGGCGTCCACCTACCACATGGGAGGTCCATGGTTCAAACCCTGGGCCTCCTGACCCGTGTGGAGCTGGCCCATGTGCAGTGCTGATGCATGCAAGGAGTGCTGTGCCACACAGGGTCCCCTGCATAGGGGAGCCCCACGCGCAAGGAGTGCACCCCATAAGGAGAGCCGCCCAGTGCGAAAGAAAGTGCAGCCTGACCAGGAATGGTGCTGCACACACGGAGAGCTGACACAGCAAGATGACGCAACAAAAAGAAATACAGATTCCCATGCCACTGACGACAACAGAAGCGGACAAAGAAGACGATGCAACAAATAGACACAAAGAACAGGGAGGGGTGGGGGGGAAGGGGAGAGATATAAATAAAATAAATCTTAAAAAAAAAATCTAAAAAAGAAAACACTTGGAGAGCATACAGAAGAAATTGTAAACATACTCAAAAAGAAAAGATATGATGGTAATGAACAGCACAATCCAAGAAATCAAAAATACACTCTTAGCAAATAACAGCAGATTTGAAAGAGGCAGAGGAAAGAATTAGTGATGTGGAAGACAGTAGATCTGAAATCAAACAGATAGTAGAATTGATGTATAAAAAGATAGAAAAAATGCAGTAGGGACTTAGAGACCTGAATGACAAAGCAAAATGCACAAACATATGCATCATAGGCATCCCAGAAGGAGAAGAGAAGGGGAAGGGGACAGAAGGGGTGATGGAAGAAATAATGGCTGAAAACTTCCCAAACCTATTGAGGGAGATGGATGTACATGTCCAGAAGGCACAATGCACCCCAAACAGCATAAATCCCAACAGGCCCACCCCAAGACATATACTTGTCAAATTATCCAAAGCACAAGACAAAGAGAAAATACTAAAAGCAGCAAGAGAAAACAGAACCATCACATACAAGGGAGTCTCCATAAGATTAAGTGCTGATTTCTCATCTGAAACCATGGAGGCAAGAAAGCAGTGGTATGACATAGTCAAGGTACTAAAAGAAAAGAATTTCCAAAGAAGAATACTCTATCCAGCAAAGCTAGCACTCAAAAATGATGGAGGGTTCAAAATATTCACAGATAAACAGAAACTAAGAGAATATGCCAACAAGAAACCTGTCCTTCAAGAAATACTAAAGGGAGTTCTGCAGAAGGAAAGAAAAAATAGGAGAGACAGAGTTGGAGGAGAGTGTAAGTTCAACTAAAACAACAAAAAGAGAAAAAAAATCAAACAACATATGACAAACACAAATCCAAAGAAAATATGGCTAATGTAAGTAATTCCTTGAAAGTAATAACACTAAATGTCAATGGATTAAACTCACCTGTTAAGGGACACAGAATGGAAGATTGGATAAGGAAATATCACCCATCTGTATGCTGTCTACAAGAAACACATCTTAGACCCAGGGATTCAAGGAGGTTGAAAGTGAATGGCTGGAAAACAATCTTATAGGCAAACAATAACCAAAAAAAGGGCAGGTGTAGCTATATTAATATTGGACAAAATAGACTTTAAATGCAAAACTATTGTGAGAGACAAAGACACTACATATTAGTGAAAGGGATACACTTTCAAGAAGAAAGAACAATCATAAACATTTATGCCCCTCACAAGGGCATCTCCAAATACATGAGGCAAACACTAGAGAAACTAAGTGAGGGAATAGATGCCTCTACAATTATAGTGGGGGATTTTAATACACCACTACCACCATTGGACAGAACATCTCAAAATAGAATCAATAAAGAAACAAAGACTTTGAGCAATATATTAGAGGTTTTGAACCTAATAGACATATACAGAACATTACACCCAAGTACAGCAGGATATATGTTTTTCTCAAGTGCACATGGATCATTCTCCAAGATAGACCACATGCTAGGCCACAAAGAAAGTCTCAATGAATTCAGAAAGATTGAAAACATAAAAAATAATTTCTCTGACCACAGTAGAATGAAGCTGGAAATCTGAAAGGGCCAGAGACCCAGGTTTGCCACCAAGAAATGGAAGCTAAACAACACACTCTTAGAAAAACAGTGGGTCAAGGAGGAAATCTCAACAGAAACCAATAACTACCTTGAAACTAATGAAAATGATAACACAACATATCAAAACTTATGTGATGCAGCAAAATCTGTACTGAGAGGGAAATTTTATAGCCATAAATTCAAACATCAAAAAAGCAGAAAGAGCTAAAATTGAAGAACTAACTGCACAATTGGAGGAATTAGTAAAAAAACAACAAACTAACCCCAAAGAAAGAAGAAAGAAAGAAAAGAACAAACAGCAGAGCAGAACTAAAATGAAATACAAAATAAGAAAGCACTTGAAAAAATAAACAAAACAAAGAGCTGGTTCTTTGAGAAGATCAATAAAATTGACAAACCAATAGCTAGGCTAACAAAGAAAAAAGAGAGAAGATGCAAATACACAAAATAAGAAATGAGAAAGGGGATAGCACAACTGACCCCACTGAAATAAAGACTATCATAAGAGAATATTTTGAAAAACTATATTCCAACATGAATGACAATTTAGAGGAAATGGACAAATTCCTAGAAACACATAAGCAGCCTACATTGACAAAATAAGAAATCAGTGATCTCAGCAAAACAATCACAAGTAAAGAGATGGAATCAGTCATTAAAAACCTCCCAACTAAGAAGAGCCCTGGGCCAGACGGCTTCACAGGTGAATTCTACCAAACATTCCGGAAAGAACTAACACCAATCCTGCTTAAACTCTTCCAAAAAATCGAAATAGAAGGAACATTGCCTAACTCATTTTATGATGCCAACATACCCTAATACCAAAGCTAAACAAAGACACCACAAGAAAGGAAAATTATAGACCAATGAACCTAGATGTGAAAATCCTCAACAAAATACTTGCTAATTGTATTCAGCAACACATTAAATGAATTATACACCACAACCAAGTGGGTTTCATTCCTGGTATGCAAGGATGGTTCAACATAAGAAAATTAATGTAATATACTACATAAGCAGATTAAAGGGGGAAAAATCACATGATCATATCTATAGATGCAGAAAAAGCATTTAACAAAATACAGCACCCTTTCTTGATAAAAACACTGCAAAAGATAGGAATAGAAGGAAACTTTCTGAACATGATAAAGGCTATATATGAAAAACCCACAGCTAACATCATTTACAATGGTGAAATCCTCAAATCTCCCTCTAAGATCAGGAACAAGGCAAGGATGCCCACTATCACCCCTTCTCTTGAACATTATGTTAGAAGTACTTACTCGAGCACTGAGGCAAGACCCATATATAAAAGGGATCCAGATAGGGAAGGAAGAAGTCAAAATTTCACTATTTGCAGATGACATGATCCTATACATAGAAAGCCCTGAGAAGTCTACAACAAAGCTTCTAGAACTTATGAGTTCAGTAAAGTCAACAGGTTATAAGATCAATGCACAAAAATCAGTAGCATTCCTGTACACTGATGATGAGCAATCTGAGAAGGAAATCAAGAAACAAATACCATTTACAATAGTAAATAAAAAAATCAAATACCTAGGAATAAATTTAACTAAAGATGTAAAAGCCTTATACACAGAAAACTACACAACACTGTTCAAAGAAATCAAAGAAGATCTAAATAAATCGAAGAATATTCCCTGTTCATGGATAGGAAGACTAAATATTATTAAGATGTCTACCCTACCAAAACTGATCTACAGATTCAACGCAATCCCAATAAAAATCAACACAGCATTCTTTAATGAACTAGAGAAACTATGAAATTTATTTGGAAAGGAAAGAGACCCCAAATAGCCAAAAACATATTGAAAAAGAAAAATGAAACTGGAGGAATCACACTACTGGATTTCAAAACATACTACAAAGCTACAGTAGTGAAAAGGGCATGATATTGGCTCAAGGACAGACACACTGACCAATGGAACTGAATTGAGAGTTCTGATGTAGATCCTCATATATACACTCAGCTGATATTGGACAAGGCCACTAAGCCCACTCAAATGGGAGAGAATAGTCTCTTCAACCAATGGTGGCTAGAGAACTGGATATCCATATGCAAAAGAAAGAAAGAGGATTACCATCTCACACCTTATATAAAAATCAACTCAAGATGGATCAAAGACCTAAATGTAAGAGCCAAGACCATAAAGACCTTGGAAAACAATGTAGGGAAACATCTACAGGACCTTGTAATAGGAAATGGCTTCATGAACTTCACACCCAAAGCACGAGCAGCAAAAGAAAAAATAGATAAATGGGACTTCCTCAAAATTAAAACCTTTTCCACCTGAAAGGAGTTTGTCAAGAAAGTGAAAAGAGAGCCTACCCAATGGGAAAAAATATTTGGTAACCATATATCTAATAGGAGATTTATATCCTGTATATATAAAGAACTCCTATATCTCGAAAATAAAAAGACAAACAACCCATTTAAAAAATGGGAAAAAGATTTGAACAGATGCTTCTCCAAAGACAAAATACAAATGGCTAAAAAGCACATGAAAAAAATGCTCAAAATCACTAGCTATTAGGGAAATGCAAATCAAAACTACAACGAGATACCATCTTTCTCCCATAAGACTGGCAGCTATCAAAACAACAGAAGACTACAAGTGCTGGAGAGGACGTGGAGGAATGGGAATCCTCATCCACTGCTGGTGGGAATGCAGAAGGATGCAGCCATTCTGGAGGACAGTTTGGCGGTTTCTCAAAAAGTTAGCTATAGATTTGCCATATGACCCAGCAATTCCACTGCTGGGTATATACCCAGAAGAACTGAAGATAAGGACACAAACTGATATATGCACACCAATGTTCATAGCAGCATTATTCACTGTTGCCAAAAGTTGGAATCAACCCAAATGCCCATCAACGGATGAATGGATAAATAAAATGTGGAATATACATACAATGGAATAGTACTCAGCTGTAAGAAGGAATACAGTACAAGCACATGTGATAACATGGATGAATCTTGAGAACCTTATGTTGAGTGAAGCAAGCCAGACATTGAAGGACAAATCCTGCGTGACCTCTCTGATATGAAACAAGCAAACTAAGCTGTCTAGAGAACTAGAGACTGGGAGATAGGCTTAAAGGAATTTGGGGGGGAGAGGAAGGTTGCAAGCTGATGCCTACATGGGTGAAGTCTATGATAAGCTGGACGTAAGTATTTGTACAGGGAAGGGAAAAGATGGGGACATAGGGGCACATTTGGGTGGGGCTTTGTGGGCTTGAGGGGGGCTAGGGTTGGGAGGATGAGTCAGATGGCCCAAGGAATCGGGGGGAGGACTGGAGGGAACAGTTGAATATGTGAGAATGTCAAGTATATGTTTGAAGCAATAAAATGTTGAGAAAACTCTTTAGAAAATATAATAAAGAAGGATTATGTGTTTAAGGTGCTTAAGGGGGGCATCTGGCAAGGGGCAGGCTTCTAGGGAGTGTGTGAGTGCTCATCTTCTCATAGTGGGTTATATCATTGCGTGGAGACCCATACAATGAGTGTGAAGGTGTACCCCCATCCTGGGGAGGACTGATACTCCCAAATAGAGGGAATTGTGTCTATTGAGAGAATCTAGTATAGTGTCTGAATCTGGGCCCTCAGGTAGTGAAGACTGATTGTCACTGTGGGCCCTGAGGGGAGGGGGAGAGAGGTATAGAATAGATGGAAGCAGGGCAGCTGGGGGGCAATGGAAGAGCGCCACAAGATCATGCAATGATGGATATAGGACATGTTAACTTACACCAAAAGTGCATAGAAGTCTATAAGCTAAAACGTAAACCATAATGTAAAACACAAGGAAGCTAAAAATTTAGAAATTTGTACAATCTAAAATATAAACCATAATGTAAACCAAAATGGAACCATGTTTAATAGCTATGTTTCAACATCCGTACATCAGCTGCAGCAAATATAACATGAACATGTAAAGAGATCATTGCTGGGGAAAGGGGAAAAGGGTTTGATGTTGGATATATGGGAGTCCTCTATATTGTATATGTGAATTACTGTGATCTAAAACGTTTTTGAAGACAAAATTAAAAAATAGAAAAATAAAAGGCTGTAGACCCTGAGGTAGAAATGAAAGAAAGTGCTTTGCCACTGTACATACAGGGCAATACCTGTTACAGTGATGAAAGGCAAAATTTTTTGAAACAAAGCTTTATAATATTTTTCATTTTATTAATACACCAATTAATTTTTACTTTATTTTAGTATTTATAAATTATTATGTATTCTATTTCTAAACTTTAAATCCATCACTATATTTTAATTTCCTATTAATTGAATTTGGCAATATATTAGGCTTCACTATTGAGGAAGTTTTGGACCACAGAGAGGTTCAGCTATGGCAGGGGAGGAACTCTGGTGTGGGGTGTTATTGATGGGGGTACATGAGTGGGGGGAGTTCTCCAGGGCATGTATATAGGGAACATAAAAATGTTCTGATATATGTTGGGTATTTTTATAGTAGTTATAGTCACAAACGTCAACTGAGGGGCTGCTGAGTTCCTACCCAGTGGAGCTCTGTCACATTCCCCAATGGAACAACAATAATCTCATGAGTGCAATGGCAAAGACCAACAAGGAAGAATGGCCCAATATTGAGCCCTTGATACTGATGACTATGCTTATGAGCCTGTGTGCCTGAAATGTGAACTAGGCATAGAGCCGCAGGGTGCCTAAGAGTTACCTCCTGAGAGCCTCCATGTTGCTCCCATGTGGCCACTCTCTAAGCCAAACTCAGCATGTAAATGCATTACCTTCCCCCAAGCTTGGGACATGACCCCTGGGATCAGCCTCCCTGGTGCTGAGGGATTACGACAAATCACTAACTGGTGATGCAACTAGAAATAGACCTTGAATAAAAGGGTCAACTCAGATCAGCAGAATATCTCAGCCTACATGTTGGATCAAGTGTTAAAAACTGCTTTTTGACCTTGAATAAAAGGGGGACATGGCAATGACAAATGAGTTCATATGGCTAAGAGTCTTCCAAAAAGAGTCGGAAGGTAATCAGAGGGGTCATGCTTATGCACACCTCAGCAGGACCCCAGAGAGAGACAAAGTAGATACAACCCTAGGTGCTGGCTCTCCTGAAGGCTATGGAGATCCACAGGGTATATGGTCATGCCAGATGGATTTGGAGTTCTGTGCCATGTCAAAGGGCCCTACTTTGGAATTTGTGCTCCTGAGTGTGATGGAGCTGGACTCAGACGTGACTGTCCTACACATGCCTCTTCTGTCACTTTTACTGAACCCGTGGTTGATGCTAGTGAAGGTCCATACTCAGGAGACTTGAATCTCTGGACCGCCCATGTGCCAGCTGGGCCCTGCAACTCCTACTCTCGTGTTCATTGGACTTAGCTAAGAGGGAGGTGAAGATGGTCAACCACCACACCAGGGAACCAAGAGTGCCTACAACTGCATGCAGGAGGATTGCATCCATCATCCTGTGGAATCTAAGCCCCCTCTTGATCCAGAGGTGGAGTGGATGTCACCATCCCAGGGTCCACAGAATGGAGGAATAAAATATGGATTAGAGTGGACTTACTGATATTCTTCTATGAAACTGTTGTGACTAGTAATAGAAGAAACTGTAGCACTGAGGTGGAGAAAGTGACCACAGTAGTTGCTGAGGGCAGGGAGAGGGAAGAAGAGATGTGATGTGGGGGCATTTTTGGGACTTTGCGTTGTCCTAAGTGATATTGCAAGGTCAGATGCTGGACTTTATACATCCTGCCATAACCCACTGAATGTTCTGGGGGGTGAGTGTGAACTACAACATAAACTATGATCCATGTGGTGCAGCAGTGCTCCAAAATGTGTTCACTGAATGCGATGAGTATGTCACAGTGATGTAGGAGGTGGCTGGTGTGGGAGGAGTAGGGTGGGGGGGGGGGGGGGAATATACTGGAACCTCATATTTTTTAATGTGACTTTTTTTGTGTGATGTATATATCTTAAAAAAAAAATTTACAAAAATGATGGGGTGGGGGGTGGGGAGTGGGATATATGGGAACCTCATGTTTTTTATGTTTTTTAAAAATGTTTTTTAATGTAATGCTCTTTATGATCTACTAACTTAAATTTTTTAAAAATTGTAAAAAAAATTACTTTTTCTACAGGGTTGCTGTGTATATCATGTATGGAGGAGTGCTCAGCACGGGGCAAAGCACCGTTAGTCTAGGTGCTTAAGTCCTTGATGAGTTTGAAAATCTCGAGGTGCCGAATACCTCCAGAGGAGCTGGGCTCCCAATGTGGCCTCGTAGTCGCCCCGTACTCTCCTGCCACCCCGGAAGCCAGCTCTTTGGCGGTTCCTGGCCAGCCCGATCTTTTCTTATGGCTCCGTCTCCGTCTGGGTGGAAAAGCACAAAGTCTTAAAGTGAAGAGACCGCCCAGCTCACCTGCTCCCGCCGCTCCCCAGGGCACCAAGTGCCCAGAGCCCCCGGCTGGAAGCCTGGGCTCCTGTGCCCCCTTCTTGGGAGGCAGGTGACAGAGACGTGTCAAGTCGGACAGCGCCACTGCCTGTGCCTTTTACCTGGACAGCTGGACACCATGGCACCCAGTTTTCTTCAAGATCTAGGATATCTGGTTGTTAAGAAGTTCATCTTTCCCAAGCAAATGGAAATAATAAATCTTTTTGTTAAAAAGAATGGGGAGGGGGAGAGTGGCTGGGGTGCAATCAGTTGGGCTCCCGCCTACCATATGGGAGGCCCTGGGTTCACGTCCCAGGACCTCCATGTGAAGGCAGGCTGGCCCACAGGCCATGGAGTGCCACCGGCCCGCAAGCTCCACAGAGAGCCGACTCAGTAGGGTGACGCAACAAAAAAGGGAGACAAGTGAAAACACAGAAGAGCACGCAGCAAATGGACACAGAGAGCAGACGGCAAGCAAGCCACAAGGCGGGGGAATTAAAAAAAAAAGAATGGGAGGGGAGCGGGTGTAGCTCGGTGGTTGAGCGCCTGCTTTCCACACTCAAGGTCCTGGGTTCAATCTCTGCTGCCTCCTTAAAAAAAATGGGGAGAGAACAAAGGGCACAGCCTGGGAATATGACGGCGCCCTGAATTTGCAGAACCCTCTAGGCTTCTAAGACCCCCGGCTGCCCTGACGCCAGCTCCTTCCCCACATCCCCAGGCCCGCAGCTGGCTGCTTCTTGGCTTCTGTATTCTGTGCTCCCAGGTACCGGGTCCTGGTCCCTGGGCCCCCAGCCTTCCACTGGTTGTTCAGCTGTGGTTGTTCCTTCCATTTCCCTCTAGTTCTCTCTTCATTTTTACTTTGCTTTCTTGTCTTGTTTTTGTTTGCTTGTTTTGTGTTTTTTTTTTAGTTTTTTCTTTTAGGTACCAGGGCTGAGGATTGAACCCTGGACCTCAACCACTGAGCCACATCGGCTCCCCTGAGTTGGCTTTTTTGTTTGTCTGCTTGTTTGCTTTCGTTGTTGTTCTTAGGAGGCACTGGGAACCGAACTCGGGACCTTCCTATGTGGGAAGCAGGCACTCAACTGCTTGAGCCACATCCACTCCCCTTGCCTTGGTCTTTCTTTTTAATTTAATTACCCCCCCCCCCTCCCCCAGATGGTTCTCTTGTCTGTCAGCTCATTGTTTGCTCACCTTCTCCCGGAGGCCCCGGAGGCCCCAGGAACCAAACCTGGGACCTTCCATGTGAGAGGCGAGTGCCCAACGGCCCGAACCACGTCTGCTCCCTGCCTTCATTAATATTGTTCTTTTTCAAGGCTGTGCTGCTTAGTGGAAAGGAATTGAGTTAGGAATCAGGCACACCCAGGTGAAAGCCAGTCCTGCCGCTGAGTAGCTGTGTGACTGAAACCCAGTCCTTGGACCTCAGTTTCCTCATCTGTAAAATGGGGGAAAATAATATCTCTTTGGCAAATTCCGTGTCAGAATCAACCGAGGTGACCTTAAAGTGTCTCGCACATTACAGGGGCTCAAAGGACGGAGACTTTCTGCTGCAAGGGCAGTTACCCAGGAGCTCCCATCCCTGGTAAGCTCAACGGGAGTTGCCCGGGAGCCCAGCTGGAGGGCCCCAGGTAGAAGGCGTCTTCATGTC
The DNA here is from genome assembly GCF_030445035.2 of Dasypus novemcinctus. Taxonomy (NCBI): domain Eukaryota; kingdom Metazoa; phylum Chordata; class Mammalia; order Cingulata; family Dasypodidae; genus Dasypus; species Dasypus novemcinctus. The sequence continues at coordinate 6,634,629 of NC_080681.1, forward strand.
ACCCTTACATGGCCCAGTGGCGCTGCTGCGGCTCCCTGGCACTGTCCCACCTCTGTCCGGAGCCGGCCTGGACGTGCCTGCAGAGCCTGGTAATTTCCAGCGTGCAGTTACTCACAGCCCAGAGGCCCGCCGGGGCCCAGAGGCGGCGCGGTGCAGGAGGAAAGCAGTGTGCCCCCAGCTCTGCGCCGTCACCAGCCCCCCACGGCTCAGGTTCTACACTTGAGCGGTAGAAAAGCAACGGAAATCGCTCCTGGGACAGTTTGAAAAGAATCCCCAGAAGAGGAAGATTCCGTTTTTGTTTTTTAAGGGTTTATTTTTAAAAAATCTATTCCCCCCCACCCCGGCTTGTTCGCTGCCTGCTCTGTGTCCACTGTTGGTGTGTTTTTCTGTGTCTGCTGTCTCCCGTGGCTGGGTCACGTTGCCGTGCCGCTCTCCACTGGGTGGGCCGTCAGCTCTCCACACACACGGGCGAGCCTGCCTTCACAAGGAGAACGGATCCCAGGGCCTCCCACGTGGTAGGCGGGAGCCCAACTGATTGAGCCACAGCTACATCCCTGATTCCATCGTTGAATGAATCCATTCCTTCCGCGTGAGGCCTCCCGGGGACCGCGTGAGCGCGGCGGGCTCAGGGTGCCGTGGGCGCCCCGCGGGCTGAGCGGGGGCGGCGTGGCTGAGCGCGGAGCCCCCAGGGAGCGGCTGGGGCGGCCTGTGCCCCACAGCCGGGGCAGGGCGCGCGGCGGGAAGGCGGCCTCGCCGGGCCTGGGTCGCGCGTGGCGGCCGGGGGGAGGGCGCTCGGCTCCTGGGGCCCTCTGCGGGCCTGGCGCGGCGAGCTCTGGGCGGGCGCTTCCCCTGCGGAAGGCAGTGCCTGCGCTGGCTCGGGCAGCCAGGCCCGGCCCTGCTCCCCCCCCAACACCGGGGGCGCAGCATCCAGACCCCGGGGCGGACAGCGGGGGAGGGAGCGCCCCCGGGCGCGGGTGGAAGGGCGACCTGCGGGCCGCCCTGTGAGCGCAGGGGAGCGCCCCGCGCCTGCGCTGCCTCCTGGCGGGGGCCGCGGGGGCCCGGAGGTCGGGGTGCTTCTTGATAACGCGGGTCAGCCATCAGATGGGCAGAGGCAGTCGCTGGTTAAGAGGGAGGTGCAGAGGGCTCGGCTAGTGTAGGGAGGGCAAGGGGGGGGCGGGGGCAGATTGGGAGGGGACGGGGGGGGGGGGGGCGCGAGGAGGCGACCGGGTAGGCTGGGGGTGGGCGGGGAGGAGGGAGGAGGCCGGGGAGGAGGCTGGGGGGCAGGCGAGGGGGGGGGGGGGCGAGAGGGGAGGACAGGGGAGGACGGCTGCAGGCGCAGGCTGGTCCCCTCCAGCAGTGGTGACCCCGTGACTGGTTTTCAGGACAGGAGGGACACTCAGTAAGTGGTCGCTGGCACCCTTTAGCTCCCAGTTCGTTGATCAGAAGTCATCATTTAACAAGAGCTTGGGAAAACGGAATGCAACCGGGGATGTGTTGGTAGACAGAGGCAGCGGGGGATCTGGAAGATGAGTACTAGCCCAGGTCCCTCGGGGGAGCTCAGTGCACGGGGTTCCTGGCCCCACAGAGCCAAGAGGGTTTCCTGAGGAAGAAAGGGGGAGCAGGGCAGTGTCTTTAACAGCCAAGATACTTTGCTGCCCGCCTCCTTCCTGGGGCCAGGTCTAGGCATTCCTGAAAACAGGACGAGGGAAGTGGACTTGGCCCAGTTCAAGCCCCGGGCCTCCTTGACCCGTGTGGAGCTGGCCCATGTGCAGTGCTGATGCACGCAAGGAGTGCTGTGCCACGCAGGGGTGTCCCCCGCGTAGGGGAGCCCCACGCACAAGGAGTGCGCCCCGTAAGGAGAGCTGCCCAGCACGAAAGAAAGTGCAGCCTGTCCAAGAATGGCACCGCACACACGGAGAGCTGACACAGCAAGATGACACAACAAAAAGAAACACAGATTCCCAGTGCTGCTGATAAGGATAGAAGCGGTCACAGAAGAACACACAGCGAATGGACACAAGAGAGCAGACAACTGGCAGGGGGCAGGGGGCAGGAAGGGGAGAGAAATAAAAAATAAAAATTAAAAAAAAAGAAGAAAACAGGACGAGGAGAGGAAGTCACAGCGATGGGGCGCTGCCTGAGCCCCAAGCGGAGCTCATCAGACAAAGCAAAGCACACAAATCCAGAGCCAAAGTTCACATCGCATTCGTGACTCATAAAAACACACTTCCACAAGTCGGGGGAACCTGACTTCACACTCTCTGGAGGAGTTACACCCGGGCCTGACTGCCTGTGAGTGCAGCGTCATAACCGCAGGGCTCCGTGGGGGTGGCCCAAGGGCATCTGCAGTTATGGGCGTGGGTGAGTACTTGCTCTTTGACCGTGGGCAAGTCTCTTAGGACTTCTGAGCCTCAGTCTCCTCACCTGTCAGTTGGGGATAGCGATGCCTATCTTGCCAGGTTAAATGAGAATGTATGCACAAGGCTGGGCATAGTGCCTGGTGTCTGATGCTGCAGCTGTTATCACGGCATTTTTCTGTACGTAGGGGCTAGGAAGGTAATGTAACCAAATAGCACAGGCAATGAGACAGTAGGGAGTGGGGGGAACTGTGGCAAACTCGAGGATCCTTGCCTTTCCAAAGAGGGCAGCAGCTCCTCAGCTTCAGGCACTGGCTGTCAGGGTGGGATGGAGGTCGGGGGGACTCAGGACAAGTGTTGTCTGATCAGATTTTTCCAGAAACGCTGAAAAACCTAGTTTATAATTTTGGCGTCTAATTCTAATAAAACACCACAAACCATAACAATAAAACTAACAATGCTATATGACACACAACAGGTCTTGGAGCAAAGCTGGAATGAGGCAACTAAAACAAGGCATCACAAAGTACATGCTCTGCTGGGGAGTCGGATTTGCCACTACAGAAAACTTCTAGAAGCACATGGAAGGCCATGAGGACAAGTCCAGAGGAAGCCCTGGAAACCCTCTCTGTGAAACGGCAGCAGTGTCAGAACGCGCGCACACCTGCTGAAGACAGTCGCCTCGGACACTGCCAGTCCCGCCAGCCGCTCCCCAGGCCCCGACGGGTTTTCAGAGCTGCTCTGGGGGGCAGCAATACCACCAGTGACCACGAGGGGCCGCTCTCACACAGGAGATGGCATCGCCAGCCCCAGGTCTGCAGGAAGCGGCTGCCTGCCCCCGGGGGCTACCAGGCCACGGGGGAACATCGCCACAGCCTGGTGGCCCTTCACGGTGACGTGACTATCTTGGGGACGAATTCGGGTTTTGAGGGCCAGCTCTCCTGCCAGCCTGCAGGCCTGTCAAAGGAGGCTTTACCAGGTTTAGGCAGCCCTTGGAGACATTTTCTGCGCACGGGGGTCCCATGGCAATCTTCAGAGTCTGTACAAGGTTGTTCTGTCGCTCTCCATGCCCATCGTTCTTTCAGATGCTGGCTCCAAGAGACCTGCCGCTGCTTCGCTGGCCGGCCCAAGCTAGAGTGTATTCCCGGCTTCACACACCCTGTCTGGAAGCAGCTCCATCTGGTCGAAAAACCCAGCCTTGAGGGCCGGGGGTCCCGGTGTAGGGTCTGGGTCTGCCCTTCAGGAGTTGTGTTACTTTGGGCAAGCCTTAGCCTCTCCAATCCTCAATTTCCTCACCTGTAAAATGGGGCTAATACCAAGCTCAACAATTGCTTTGTGTCTTAAATGGGAACGCATGGGAACTGCCTGGAAAACAAGAATGTGTGTGCATCATTTATACATGATATTTATATTACATACTTAAATATTTGTATATTCTATAATTACGTTGATTATGTCTAATTATATAGTAATAGTCTCTGTATTATGAATTATGTTTATATTATTACCCTAGAGTTGGGCTTGGCAAAGGTTTTCTGGAAAGGCCCAGAGAGTGGATACCATAAGCCGTGCAAGCCACACAGCCTCTGTTGCAACTACTCAACCCTCCTGCTACGGCGCAAAATCGGCCGGAGGCAGGATGCCAGTGGGTGCGCGTGGCTGTATTCCAAAATGCTGTATTTACAAAAACAGCCAGCAGGTTGGATGACCCACTGGCCATAGCTGGCCTAGCCTCGCAGCCCGTTTTTGTAAGGCCTGTAAACTAAGAGCTGTTTTTACCATTTTGAAAGAGTTGAGAGGGGAAAAGTAAAGACTACGCAGCAGGGAAACGGACTTGGCCCAGTGGTTAGGGCGTCCGTCTACCACATGGGAGGTCTGCGGTTCAAGCCCCGGGCCCCCTTGACCCGTGTGGAGCTGGCCCATGCGCAGTGCTGATGTGCGCAAGGAGTGCCCTGCCACGCAGGGGTGTCCCCCGCGTGGGGGAGCCCCACGCGCAAGGAGTGCGCCCCGTAAGGAGAGCCGCCCAGCGCGAAGGAGGGAGCAGCCTGCCCAGGAATGGCGCCGCCCACACTTCCCGTGCCGCTGACGACAACAGAAGCGGACAAAGAAACAAGACGCAGCAAATAGACACCAAGAACAGACAACCAGGGGACAGGGGACAGGGGAGGGGGGGGGGGATTAAATAAATAAATAAATCTTAAAAAAAAAAAAAAAAAAAAGACTACGCAGCAGCTCTGACCCCCGGGCTGCGGGACCTGGCCGGAGAGTCACAAGAAAACCAGCCGGGAACCAGGTGACCTGTGCAGGCCGAGGACTCTGGGTCTCTCCCCAGATGGGGACCCTGGCTGGAAGCAGAGGGAAGCCTCAGCCCCTCGGTTCTCTTTTGAGTTGTCTATTTCCAGTGGGCCTTATGAAAGAGGAAGGAAAAGGCCTGTCAAAACGTGGACCAAAAACCAGGTCCAAGGGGCTTTCATTTCCTGAGTCGTGAGTAGGCATGCCCCTTCGCCTGGACCTGCTGAGTTCTCTGTGAGCGGGAATATTCTGGGGCCCGGGAAAGCCCGGGTGGGGAGCTGGGGGCTCTGACACGGACACGGGGTAAGGGGGCTTCTGTAGGTCAAGGGCTGCCCCGGGGACCAAGACGCTGCCTCTTGGTTCTAGGATCAGTCATGCACGTGAGCAGACACGGGGGTCAGGCCCAGAGAAACAGTCCTCAGGAGTGAGAGGCAGCTGGGTTAAAAGGGTACATGTAAAAGTTAGGGGAGCGGAGGTGGCTCACGCGACTGAGCCTCCAACATGGGAGGCCCCCGCTCGGTTCCCCGCGCCTCCTAAAGAAGACAGCGAGCAGGTGCGGCAAGCTGATGCAACAAGCTGATGCAACGAGAGACACAAGGAAAAAACCACAATGAGAGACGCAACCAAGCAGGGAATGGAGGTGGCTCAAGAGATTAGGCACCTCCCTCCCGCATCGGAGGTCCTGGGTTCGGTTCCCTCCCAGTGCTTCCTGAAGAAACAAGGAGGACAAACAGACACAGCAAGTGCAAACAACGAGGGGGTGGGGAGAAATGAATAAACAAAATAAATCTTAAAAAAAGTTCGAAAGACCAGTCTATTGTACTGATAGTGGTACAAAGGAAACTGTGGAAATTGAAAAGCATTATTGAAAATGTAGAAGAGATCAACTGAAAGAAAAATGTATCCTGAACAGAAAGAAGACAATGTGAAATGGACAAAATACTTATTTTTCAAGTTTTCTCCTCTCTATGAGACAAATTTATGAAAGGATAAAGATGAGAAGATACAAATTAAAATCAATGCTTAGAGTGATGTATAGATTTCCTAATATTAAAAATGAAAAGCAACTTTGACCTAGTTCCTTATTGTATTAGCAAAACTTTAAAAATTGCCTGTGTCCTCCTTCCGGTAGCATTGTATATTAGTTGTCTTGAAAGAACTATTTAGAAGAATACAGTGAGGTCTATAGCTGATCTATCTTTTGACATTCTAATTCTCTTTGAGTAGTATATGCCCAGGTCAATATTTAAAAGAAAAAAAGCCATACTTGTACAAAGAGGTTTCTAGCAATTTCATTCATAAGAGATTTTTTATAAAAAGCCCATCAGTTGGGAAATGGATATGTTTTGGTATATTGTTCTTGCTACCATAGACTAGTATATTAAATATTGTTGATAGATATTAAATTGTATGCAGAAATGTTTCAGGGAGGGAGCGAGTGGATGTGACTCAAGCAGTTGAGCACCCACCTCCCACATGGGGGGTCCTGGGTTCAGTTCCTGGTGCCTCCTAAAGAAGACACTGCACAGACAACGAGCAGACATTGAGCAAAAACCAACAATCAGACAGCAAGCAAAACAAACAAGCAGGGAGCAGCTATGGCTTGAGCAGTTGTGCACCTCCCTCTAACATGGGAGGTCCTGGATTTGGTTCTCGGTGCCGCCTCAAGAAAAAACAGACTAGGAGCAAAACAACAAGGAACAGACAACAATCCAAAACAAGAGCGAAAAAACTAAAGAAACAAGCAAACAGACTAGGGAGCCATCTGGGGGTGGGGTGGGGAATTGCTAAGTGAAATTCAAAAATGTTAATTAGAAATTGTATTTACTAATGATATTTACGTAACAGCTTAGGCCTCCACATTGAAAAGAATCAGAGGACATGTAATTAATTGGACTTTAAGGAGTTCCTAATCTTTTTTGCTGTAAAATGTTAAAGTATGCAATACAAAATAAAAGATTAATTATTAAAGTGAGGAAAAAAAGAGTAAGAGGAGGGGAGTAGTTGCAGCTCGAGTGGTTGAGCGCCTGCTTCCCATGTACGAGGTCCCAGGTTTAATCCCCAGTACCTCCTACAAACAAATGAAAAAACCAGCTCTGATTGTGGGCAGTGGACGGAGCTCAGTGGCTGAGCGCCTGCTTCCCATGTGCAAGGTCCTAGTTTCAATCCCCAGTACCTCCTTAAAAAAACAAAAACGAGCAAGGGGAAGCTTGACTGGGGACAGCGAGCTGGGCAGGTGAATTGGCGGCCCACGGCCAATGCCTTCCACGGAGGGCGCCAGGCAGCCTGCGTGTGGTGGTGCTTGCGTGTCAGGCTGGGGGGCCCATCTGGGGGATGGGGCGGGGCTTGGGAACGTGGCTGGCCCTTTCCCCTTCTCTCCTTCCTCAGTCCTCCCCTCACCGAGCCAGGAGAGCTGCTGGGAGGTAACTAGGGCGGCCTGGCCCCGCCGAGTGCCCGTCCACCATCAGCCACCTGTGGCTCCTCCCATCTCAGGCTGACTCCACGGAGTTCAGGCCAGTCCTGGGGCCACTCAGACCCCGGAGGCTGGGGCAGGGTCTCCCCTTCATCTTCTGAAGTCACTCGACAGCAGCTCTGTGTCTCGCAGAGTCCTGCAGGAATGACTGTCATGGATGGCTTTTTTGTGACTGAAAAAGTGGTACATGTTTACCACAGAGAATTTGATAAACACAGAATGGTGCAAAAAAAGAAAGCTTGCAGAATGATTGACCAAAAAACCAGTCTGATTTGTTCAGGAAGCAAAAGTTTATTGAGTACTGTAGCAGTTTGATATAGTTATGAATTCCAAATATATGCATTGCATTGTTTGTAAACCGGTCTGTACCTGGGCGTGATTAAATTATGATGAGGCCTTCGACTGGGCCACGGTAGCAGTTTGGTAGAGTTGGCAAAGGACAGGGGTGGAGTTTAGATGCTGCGCTTTGAGCTGGAGGACAGGAAGTAAACACTCAGAGAGCTTGTTTGTAAGGAAAGAGTAAAGACCCTGGGAAGAGAAACAAGCCATTCACCTGATAGTCTACAGCTGACCCTGTGGAGAGAGGCAAAGGCTAGAGAGCCTCACAGTCTACAGCTGCCCTTGTGGAGGAAACAGAGGAGCTGAGCCCAGAGGAGCCCAGGAAGCCTGAGCCCTCACAGACGTCGGCAGCCATCTTGCTCCAACACGGGAAAATAGACTGTGGTGAGGGAAGTAACTTATGCTTATGGCCTGGTATCTGTAAGCTCCTGCCCCAAATAAATGCCCTTTATAAAAGCCAACCAATTTCTGGTATTTTGCACCGCACCCCTTTGGCTGATGAATACAAGCCCCTACTATGTGCCAGCACTGTTTTCAGTGCTGGGGATTCTGCAGTGAGCAAGATGAAGGCCTTACCCGCTGGAGCTCACATCCCAGAAGTGGAGACATTAGAGCAGGCTAAGGGGCAGAGCCTGGCGGTGCGGGGCACTCTTCTGAGGGGGTCTCTGTGGACGAACGTCTCCGAAAGAGCCGCAGTGCCCGGCGCTGGGCAGGAGCCTGCCTGGTGTGCTGGTGAGCAAGCAGGAGGCGGCGGGCTGGGCTGTGGGCCCTTCAGGCATGCCGAGAACCGTGGGGTGTATTGAGTGGAGTGGAAATCCAACAGTCTTGAGCAGAGGATTTCTTGACGTGACAGGAGAGTGACAAGTGGCCTTGTGCTTTGAATTGATTACTCTGGACACAGGATGCGACATAGGAGTTGGGCTGGGGGTTGCCAAGAAAAGGAGACTAGGAGCCCAATTATGAGGTTATTGCCGCATCAATACAAAGCTAGAGGGGCAAAGCTGCCCTGGGAAGGTGACAGCCTGCCGCCCCGCCACTGGGCCCCATCTCTGTCTTCTCAGGCCCTCTGAGTCCCGCTGCGGAACCCCGGTGTTCCTAGGAACACAGTTTGAAAACCGCTGGCCTACAGGGTCTCTGAAGGCCCTGCCAGCTCTGGGCTTCTGTGTTCCCGTGCTCGTGCTTGGCAGGTGTTTGGGGCCTGTCCCCATTTCTGTGTGACCAGGTTTGGTCTCCATCAGCCAACTCTCTGAACATGTCACTTTGAAACCTCGACTGTGTCTCAGGATCAGGGAAGGGGAGAGATTTTGAAAAATAATTCCGCTCTGACGTATTGAATGTAAGCGGCCCTGTGTAGGGATCCTTTTTTCTTTTTAAGATATATTTTATTTATTTATTTCTCCCCACCCCCTCGTTGTTTGCTCTTGCTGTATCAGTTCATCTTTGTTTCCTTAGGAGGCACCGGGAACTGAACCTGGGACCTTTGATGTGGGAGGGAGGTACCTTATTGCTTAAGCCACCTGTGTTCCCTGCTTTGCTGTGGCTCTCATTATGTTTTCCTTCTTGTGTCTCTTGTTGCATTATCTTGTTGTGTCAGCTCGCCACATCTGCCTGTCTTGCCAGCCCGCTATATTCTTTAGGAGGCACCAGGGACTGAACCACGGACCTCCCATGTGGTAGGCGGGAGCCCAGTTGCTTAAGCCACACCCACTTCCTTGTGTGGGGATTCTAAAGATGATTAAAATTAAATGTCTGCCCCTAAGAAACCCACCAGCTGGAACGGAAGACAGGAAATCACATAAATGACCGTGAACGTGGTGCAAAGAGGTTTGGGCTCAAGGCCCGTCCTTGCCTTGCTTCCACAGACTCCTGAACCAGTGGCTCTCACACCTGCCTGGTCATCAGGTCAGCCGAGGAACATTAAAATGTGAGATTCCCAGGAGCCTCCTTTTTATTTTTCAAGGAGCGCTACAGGGTTTATTGAATTAGATTATTCTATTTACAACTGAGATCCCATACATACTACTTTGCTAATCCATATGGGTACATTATTTCCAAACCAGTTTAAGACAGAAACACACTCACTCCCGCTAATTGTTTCAAAACAGTAGTGAATATATTATATTCCTCCTAAAAGCCAGCTTTGATTAAAAACCACTGCTTTCAAAGGCCAGTTTCTGATTTTGAAGAGGAACAAAGATACACACCATATGATTCTAAAGTGTACTTTAGCCATTTGGTACACCTCCTATCTCACTGGACTACAGTATATAAGAGGTACTGGGAATTGAACCTGGGACCTCGTATGTGGGAAGCAGGCGCTCAACCACTGGGCTACACCCGCTCCTTGGTATATATATATTTAAAGGGCGCTGATGAGGGGGCACCAACTGGTGTTAAGTTCAACCACAACATTGGCTTCCTTCCCTTCCCTGCCCAGAAAAAACCCTTTGGCCAATAATTCTACACGGTAAAGACTGAGAGGGTCTGGTGAGACTTCAGAATCAGGCACCTGGGAACCTGCACTGTTTAAAGTTCAGCCAGCCGGGCTGGAGCCTGGGGATCTGTCGTGAGAAAGCCCCCTAAGGGGATTGATGAGCTGCTGGGTTTGGGCCCCTTGGGTGCCCCAACCTCCAAGTCTGCTCGCCATCTAACGTCCACAAGCCTGGCTGCCCGTGCTCAGGTGAACTGCTTACTGGCTGAGATAACCTTTCCTGGGAGGAGCCATTGGTCTGTGTGTACAGAAGCACACACAGTCCCGCTCGTTGTTTTAAAACAGTAGTGCCTGTGTTATTTGCCTCCGATAAAGCCAGCTTTGATTAAAAACCACTAGTTTCAAAGATCAGGGTCTGATGTTGAAGATGAACCAAGATACACGCCGTAGGATCAAATGGCCTGGAAATACCATGAGGAGATATCCGACACTGAGAAGAACATTCTTATAAAGCACCAGAATCCTTGTAGGCTGAGATGAGTACAGGATAACAGGAGGGACCCGAAAATTCATTCCAGAACCTACAGAAAATCAGATGCTTTCAGAAAGGAGAGGAGAATGAATCTTATGGGAATGAAGGGCAATTTTCTCTCAATTACCAGGAGGAGGAAAAAAATCAACCAAGCCAGGCCAAGCGCGTCCACAAAGCAGCTCTGTCTGCAGCTCCTTTCCTGGGAGCTCTCCCCTGCAGCAGTCCCCACGCTAAGGCTAAGGCCTTCCGCCTTCCCGTGTCAGCTGGGCCCATGCCCACCTTTCCATCTTCCCCGTGCAGCAGTCACCCCGACTCCAGCCCCCCCAGCTCAGAGGCTCCCACGGATGCAGGCCTTTTCCTCGGGCTGCCTTTCCCCCTTCCCCACCTGCTGCAGCTTTCCCACGCGTGAAGGATGCCTGGGGGGCCCCCCAGCTGCGGGGCAGAGGCCAGGGGCCCTGGTGCCTTCGGGGGGCCCTGCCTGGGCAGCGTGGCGGGGGGCTGGCGGCTGCCGGCCCCCAGAGCGACTCGGCCTCAGGCTAGAGCTGGGCCCTGGTGCCGGCGCTGTGCGCAGCTCTCTCCTAGGAGCCACTCGCTGAACTGCTTCTCTGGAAAAGACAATGCGTCTCGCCCGGAACGGAAGGATCACTGGAAGCTGCCTGTCTCGGGGTCCCGTAGCACTCCTGAGGGCCACTCGGCTCTCGCCTGTTTGTCTCCACAGTGGCTCAGAGTGGCCGTGCTGCCACCGGCCACGCAGGCCAAGCTTCAGCAGCGGCCTCGCCCGGCAGCCGGTGACAGTGTTGGAGAGGGCCCTTGACCCTTGGGTGACTGCGAAGTAAACACAATCAGCGCGGGCTGGGGGGTGCTGGCCCCCGGGGCCGTGCCCAAGGGGCATTTCCTCTTCGCTTTTACAGTCCAGGTGGAGCCAGAAAGTCCCCGAGTGGCCATCCCAGCGCTTCTTGGGCCGCAAGGCCCCGACTGGAGCTTGGCCAGAAGCCGGCGGACCACCGAGGGACGTCTCCTCCCGCCGCGCCGAGCCCGGGCTGGGCAGGACAGGGCGGTCAGGCTGCTGCCCGCCGGGGGCTGGGGCACGAGAGGCAGCCCCGGCCGCGGGCCCCTCCGCCAGGCCCACGGGGCAAGCCCAGCTCTTCAGGACCCCCTGCCCACTGTGCACCAGCCCACCCACTCCGTTACCGTGGCGGGCTGGGGCTTCCTTTGTGAGATCCCCCCGCGCAGCACCAGCTCAGCGCCAGGCACAGGAGGAACCCCCGCTGCAAGGGCCCTGCGAGTGCACCGGCCAGCCGCCCCCACAGGGGCCCACGTGCATGGGCACGCACGCGTGTGCCCTCACCGCCACTCCCCACGCCCCATCTCCACGCCGGAGGCGCCCTTCTCTGCTTTCGGGCCTTTCCAGGCTGGCACCCGTCCTCCTGAGGGCACGGATCCCCGGAGGAAGGGGACAGCTGGGTCCCTGCACTCTGCCGCTGGGCCAGGCCCTTCCTTGAGCGTCCCTGGGCTATGGCGTCCTGCGCCGACGTTGGCCTGCACCCCGGAGCACCCTGACTTCTGCCTCTCACCGGAGGGGGCCACCCTGGCAGCGTGCTCCCGCCTCGGGGACCGAATGGGGGCAGGTTCCAGAGGAAGGAGCCCGGGCCCCAGGCCCACTTGGCCTCCTTGGCCGCGTGGCCCAGCACAGCCCCTGCTTGTCTTCAGCCACGTGCAGCGGGACGGCGCCCACTGCCCTCTACCCAGCAGGCTCGGGACAGAGGGACACGACTGCCCGCTCGGCACAGGGAAGGCCTCAAACCCGCACGCCGTGTCGGTAAGCTTACCCTTGCCCTGATGCGCCTGGAAAAGGTCCAGCTCCTCCCAGCCACGGGGGAGCTGCCATCAGGCTGGGCGGTCTCCAGCAGTCCTTTATGGGAAAATTCAGAAGAGCGTCCCACAAAATGGAAGGGGGCTCATGGGCCCTGGGGAAAACAGTGCCCTGGGTTTGTTCTTGAGATGGAAGAACAACTCGAAACAATTGCATTAATACCTACACAAAATAAAACTTCTCAATCACAAAGCACTGTTTTCTCACTCTTCCTTTAACCTTTGAGGGTACTTAGGCCACGGAAGCTTCAGAGGTTATTTTTTCTTTTGTTAGGTTGCCGACATTCAAAATGATCCCCAGAGCTGCTCACCTGCCTGTTGCTGGATCTCAAGAAAGGAGGGTGAGTAGGTGGAACTGGCCGGGCGGGGGCTGGGTCCACCCATCCCTCTCAGAGTCAGGGAGCGCACTTACAGGCACCTGTGCTCAGCTGAGCCCGCCTGGCTGGTGGGAGGGTGCAGGCGACGGGCCCAGACGGGCCCTGCCCTCTCCCCCTCCCCCACACTGCTGGGGAGATCAAGTCTGACCAGGATAAGAAAAGGAAATAGTACCATGAGCAACACACCACGTGCCAACTTACTAGAGATCACGAGGGTTTTGGATGGGAGGACAGATGAGCCAGGAACAGTTAACCACGACAGGTTGAGGAGGTGAGTTTAAGTCGGATTTGGAGGCAGAGAGAAGCTAAGGGAAGGTTTCCATATTTGGATTGGGGGTGGTTAGTGGCAGTGGAGTGGGTGTGTATGTGAGGTCAGACGGACGGATGGATGGATAGATGGATTGGTGGACAGATAGATAATGATGGATAGATTGACAGATAATGGATGGATAGATAGATGGATATAGATAGATAAATAATGAAGATGGATGGATGGATAGGTAGATGGGTGATAAAGGTAGATGATAGATAGGTGATAGAGATAGATGATTGATAGATGGGTGAGATAGGTAGATAGATAGATAGATAGATAGATAGATAGATAGATAGATAGATAGATAGATAGATAGATAGATGATAGATAGATAGATAGACAGGTAGCTAGAAGCACATTTAGGGTAGGAAGAGGAGCAGCAGGACGCGTTAGCCTGGGAAGCCACGCAGGCTCCCAGCCCCACCCCCGCCGCGTCCAGCACCCTGCTTCCTTCCAGCGCACGCCTGCTGCCTGGGGTGGTACGGTCATTTCTATAGCAACCAACTGTTCCGTCACAGAGACACGATTCTGACTCCAGGTGGGTTGTGAACAGAAGGGACATATGAAACTACTAAATGACAGATCTAGTTTTCCAGTAAGTGCACCTGCTAATAAAGAAGAGAAAATGTACAAACCAGCAGATAAACAGAACAGGGATGAGCAAATGCCAGATTTTCCATGAAGCATCAGCTGTTTGCTAACAACAACAACAACCTAATAGGTCCAACAAAAATGATGCTAGCACGGACAGCTTCTGTCCGTCTGCCTGACTTAAGGGCAATGCAAGGCTGGGGATGCACAAGGCCGGTTTGTGACGAAGAAAGGAGAAGCCTTAAATGCATCTCACGTCTTGCTCACATCCCTAAGGCTTTCGCTGGAAACGCTGCACTGCCGAGACCACGATTCCTGCACAATCCGACGGGATCCTAGCTTTCATTCGTTCGTTCATTTATTCCTGCATCCATTTGTGGAGGACTCATCAGGGTTAGCTGGGGTTGAGTAGCCCACGCACAAACCTCCCTAATTAGAAATGCCTGGGAGAAAAGTGGGCCTGAATCAAAAGATATTTTAGGACGTTATTACTTCAAAGGCATGACTGAGGCGGTGCCTTTGGCAGGGGATGGGAAAGTCTGGTCTGGTAGGGGTCTGCCGCTCACATTCTGAATGACCTTGAACAAGTCACTCGCCTGCCTTTGTTGCCGAGGAGATCGGACTTCATGGCATCCAGAAGCACCGCCAGATCCATCTCATGCTTCCCAGTTCTGTCTAGGCCAGGGACCGCTTTAAATAACTAAACTGAAATGTTAGGTGCGTTTGATGTGTTGGATATTATCATGGTACTCAAAAAAAAAAATAGAACCCATCCGTCATTAACAAATATTTCTTGAGCCAAGAAGTGTGCATGGTGCTGGAGATACTGTGTGAGCAAAACGGGCAGGGTATCTGTCCTCAGGAAACTTCTTAGCCTGTGTGTGTTGGAGGGGTGGGGGGAGGGGGGGTACACACGACAAAAGATAATTATGACTTTTTCCACTCCTTTCGCCAGCCATTTGCATGCCCTTTCACACATGGTAAAAAGGAAGACTTTATCTCTGCATTTGTCTGAATAATTAGTGATGCAAATCAGGAGGTTCCAAATCAAGCTCTTTGTTATTTGGCAGCTGCCTGGAGCCCAGGGGCTCCGCCAGTGTGGAGGAGCCGGCCGGCGACAGCAGAGGGAGCTCAGCCTGCCAAGTGGCGGTGTTTAGACAGGGGAATCGGTAGGGAAGAGCCACCTGTAGTAAAGCTGAGATGAATGTTAACCAGGGAAAATGCAAAGCCGCATCGGCCAGGAAGTAAATGAGCTTGCATTATGCAAAGCAGAGAAGGCGAGATTATGAGTATTAAGTAAAGTTGGACAATTGGTGTATTTGAATGTTTTCTGAGTGGGGGTGGACGTCTTTGTGAACCATCATCAGTATGGAAGATAGCAGAGGTTGATGGGGAGAGGGACAGAGACAAAGATGTTCTTTAAAAACTCCCCTTGGAAAAAAGAACATCAACAACAAAAAAAAACAGTGAAAAAAAAAACACCAAAAAACCCTTGGGCATGGAGGAAACGTTTGGGTGATGGAAAAGTTTTGTGTATTGATTGTGGTGGTGGATAAGTGACTGTGGGCATTTGCTGAAACTGTACTTTTAAAGTAGATGAATTTTATTGCATGTAAATTATATATTAATGAAATTGGTAAGGAAATAAGCAGCGTCAGCAGACGGTGAGGCAGCCACCACATTCACGGGGAAATGAAGCTGTCCCTCTGCCATATTGCCCCTGCCTTCCTTCACCGTGGGGAGGTGGAGGGGGCTGGAGAGCTAGGAGAGGGGCGCAGGGGGATGGGCAGAGGAGAACACGGAGACGGGGGGCCTGCGGCAGTTTGATATTATTTATGCATTCCAAAAAGAGATACAGGTTATGTTTGTAAACTGTCCCCCTGGGCATGATACCCTTTGACTGATTTAAATTCAATGGCTTTACGTCTACTTGATGACATCGAGATTAGGGCTTTGCTTCGACCCCATCTTTATGTCATTAGGGCATGCAGGGTGGAGTCCCCGCCCCCTTGCTGGGCTGTATAAATGGCCACTCAGTCAAGGAGACAGAGGAGGATAGACAGGAGAGGAAGAGGAGAGAAGTTGATGCCCGGGACCCAGAGACAGATGAGCCATTCGCCTGAGAGTTTGCAGCTGAAGAGAGCAGAGCAGCTGAGCCCTATGCCAGCCTACAGCCGAGATGGGAAGAAGCTGGGCCCACGGCGACTTAGGAGGAAAGAGGAAGGCTGAGCCCGTCAGACCTCGCCCGCCATCTTGCTCCAACACGTGGTAACTGACTTTGGGTGAGGAAGTGCCTCTTATGGCACCTTGAGTTGGACTCTTTAGGGCCTGGTGACTGTAAGCTTCTACCCCAAATAAATCCCCTTTATAAAAGCCAACAGAGTTCTGGTACTTTGCATCAGCACCCTTTTGGCTGACTAATACAGGGCCCTAGTGACTTCTTAACCCGTTCCGGGAGTTTGAATTATGTACCTCGGTTTAGACATGTTCTTAGTTTTTATCCTCATTCCTGTGGCTGTGAATCAACTACAAACAGGATCTCTTGAAGATTTTTTAAAACTTAAGGGTGGCCCAACTCAATGAGGTTGGGTTTTAATCCATATTGTTGGAAGCTTTACCAAGAGAAAGAAACTGGAGCAAAGTGAGAGGAAGCCACAGGGAGGGCCCCAAGTTGGAAGTCGACAGAATGTGGAAGAGAAAGGAGAAGGCATGGCATGCGATACGAAGCAGCGCTGCGAGCCCGGGAAGCACGAGGATTGCTGGCCAGCCAGCACCAGAAGGTTAGGGAATTCTGGGAGAAAGCATTCCTTGCTGACACCTCAATTTTGGATTTCCCCTAGGTTCAAAACCGTGAACCCAAAATGTCCTATTGTTAAGCCGACCATTTGGTTAATTTGTCACTGCAGCTTGGCAAACTGAGATGCTCACCTTGAAGAACAAAGAATTAGGCCAGAGATTGCAAATTGTGGGTTAACTTCTATGATCATCCCTTTTTTGAAGCTGTAAGGAAAACTATGACGGTCTACTCAGTGAAGGCTTAGCAAGAACAAATTACAGCTATGGGTGATTGTGATTAATAATACAAATACCGGGATGTTCTTTCATGAATTAGAACGAAAGTATATCGCTATTATAAGGTGCTAATAATAGGGTGTATATGGGGGAAATACAACTCAGGCAAACTCTGGACTGTAGTTAGCAGTTATAACATTCTTCCATCAGTTGTAACGAAGGTACTATGCCAATGCTAATTCTCCATAATAGGGGGATCTGAGGGGCATGGATTTTTCTTTTTGGAGCAATGAAAATGTTCTAGAATTGATTGTGCTCGTGAATGCGTAACTCTAATTATATGGAGAGTCACTGATTGTACCTTTTGGGTGGACTTGTACGGTATGTGAATAAAACTTTTTTAGAAAAGAAAGCAAATTGTAATAACATGACCTTACGTTGTATGCTACTTGACAGTTTATAAAACACCTGAAAGCACATGGCAGCTGAAGTACTTTTTTTGTTTTTAGTTGCTCCTGGAGCTTGAGCCGGGGCCTCACGTGGGGAGCAGGCGCTCGGCCCCTCGAGCCACAGCGGCTCCGCTGGAACACGTCCACCAGGGCGGAGGGAGCCTTGCTCCTGCCTCCGCAAAAGGGCCCGAGACTCGGGCAGTCCCTCAGCTTGGCCCAGATCCCATGCCAGCCTGGGGACAGAGCGGAGCCTGGGCATGTGCCCCTCACCGTGCGCGCCCGCCGGCGGCTGACGCTGACTCTTGCCAGCCGGGCGACTAGCACGGGGCGAGGGGTGAGGCGTGAGCGGGAGGCGCCTTTGGGGTCCCCCCAGACGCGTGGGGGCCGGGCGGGCACCGCTCAGACCCAGGGACCCTGACGCGCCTCCTGGCGTGGCCAGATGCACAGAGCTGGGGAAGGCCGGGGGCTGCTGGTGGGCCATGCGCGTGCCCCCCGGGAGGGGCTGGGAGCAAGGGCAGCCGTGGAGGGGGGCGCGGCGAGCTGGCCGGAGGGGCGGTGCTGAGGAGGCCCCGGATGGCCCAGGGACCAGAAAGAGGAGTGGGAGCGGCCGGAGTGCAGTGTGACCTCCCCTGAAAGGGCTCGGGTGAGCAGAGCCTCGGAGGGGGGCCCGGAAGCTAAGGGGAGAGAAGAGGCTGCAGGTTGAGGTGGGCGGCCCAGAGGGGTGGGAGGCGTGGCGGGCCACGGCCACTGTGCTGGGGTGAGGCTGACGGATGGCACGCTGGGGAGGAGCAGGGCGACGCGTGCCCAAGCGCGAGGTGCCTCGCTGACCGACAGGGGCGTGAGGAGCCAGGCCACCCTAAAGCAGGCAGGAGGGGGGGCGCAGCCTGGGTGCAGGGCAATGCCGTTCTCCTTGGAGGGCGCCGGCGAGGTGGGGGAGACGGCTATGTGGCCTGTGCTGCAAAGGCGGGTGCTGGCCACGGGACACAGACAGCCGTCGCCGGCCCCCGGGTCCATATGCTTGGCTCTTGGTTACAATCTCCCATAGCCCCTCCGAAGCCCCCCAGCCCATCGGTGGGTACACAGCTGCCGGCAGGTACACTGATTTGTCACGCTCGGCAGTCTCGGGGAGCAGCGGGCCTTGTGCATGCCCTCGAGAGTTTGGAGACTAGCTGGGAATGGACGTGTGCACGTGGCAAGTTAACGGAAGACAAGTCGCATGGTGGAAGAGGGCATTCTCTTGGGGTCTGGGGACACGGGCATCTTCACGTGGCAGCTGAGTGATCTCGATGGTGGGTAGGTGGAGAGAAGGAGGTCAGAGCAGAGACGGGCGTGGGGGGCGTGGAGAGCCCGAGTCGGGCCGAAGCGCCGGGTCCGCAGCTGCTACGAAGCGCCCCGTCTCGGCGGACAAGGAGGTGGGAAGGCTCTTCATACCCGTCGCTGTCAGTCTAGACCGGGGCTGGATCCCAGGGGCGCCTCTGGGCAGCTGGGCAAGGCCGAGCAAGCGCCTAACTTCTGCGTGCCTGGATTTCCCCGTCTGTAAAACGGGAAGCGCAGTGACGCTTATGTCTCAGGGTCCCGGGAGGATGGCATTAAAGGTGACAGCCGGTGCACCCAGCATGGCTTCGGGGAATAGGGGTGGCCTTTCCCTTTCTTGGCCCATGGGAATGCTGCATTTGAGATCCCAGGGAATAAATACTCAGGAGTCCTCTGGGTGACCTCGCGGGGGTAAATACACAGGGTGGGGGGAAGCTCTTCTCCTCCCGCCTGTGGGGTGAGTTGACCGTGCCTGCTTGTCTCCGGATGTTTGACTTCCTGAATCTTCCCCGAACAATGCCCATCTCTGTCTTGGCACCCTGGTGAGCAGTGGGGAGAGCCAGATTCAAGTCACGCGTCCCTTTCCTGGAGTGAGTCACAGGTGGCTGGGCTGTAGTCATGACCTTCACCAGCTACGGGAGGTGCAAGTGAGTGGGAAGGAGCAGAGCACAGCCCAACTTGCGGCCTGTTGTTCCCTCCCATTAACGTTTTGCCCCAGGCCTTGACCTTGCAACTCTAAGCAGGAGGACGGCATAATGAGTGGGTAACCCGTGGACCCGCTGGTAACCCACCTCAAGGGGCCGTTCAACAGCCCCAGCTCCAAGGGCTGGTGTGCAGCAATAAAATCTACCCAGTTACAAACCGAAGGGAGCGTGACTGGTCCTCACCCCTACAGAAACCTGGGGAAGTCATTTGGATGCGTTCCCAATAAAAGAGAGTGACAATGAATAAAGAAGGGAAAATACCAATAATGGCTGGAAAGACCGAACAGAATGTAAACTCTGATACTTGATTGCATGCTTCCCTTCCGACAGCAAGCACTGAATAAAATCACCAGCACACAGCTCTACTTCCCAACACTGACCGTGACCTTGGCAATCCACGGAGCCTTTGCCCTGGGCAGCTGGTGCGGGAGAGCAGAGAAAGCAGTGGGCTGGGGCTCGGGACCGTCCAAGTCCCGCCTGATACTCTACCGCTGTGTGTCCTTGGTCCAGCCACTAGCATCTCTGGCACTGAGGGTCTTTATCTGAAAATTGAGTCATCTGACTAGATAATTTACCATCAGCAAAAGCAACGGAAACTTTTGCTTTTCATAGTCCCGCAGACTTTGAGCCTTGGTGGGGAGGGAATGAGAGCAATCTTTACAGTGCCACCCCATCACCCCATAGACCCCTCAGACACAAGGCCAGTAAGGGTGCCTGCTTGTGAAGAGGCTCCATATATTCAAATAGCACCTAAATTCTTGCTCTCCGACTGGGTGCAAATGGCCGTCCAGTTTTCTGAATTCCAGCAGCCTCAGCAGGTCCTCCCATGAGCTGCTCAAGTTCATGTCCAGTTCCCAAGTGTTCCTTTTGTATGGAGCACTAGCATTATTCCTTTTTTATTTTTGAGGTTGGGCCTGGGGATTGAACCTGGGACCTTGTATGTGGGAAGCCGGCGCTCAACCACTTGAGCCATACCTGCTCTCCTGAGTTGGTTTACTAGTTTGTTTGCTGGTTGTTTGTTTTTGTTTTTGTTTCTAGGAGGCACCAGGAACTGAATCCGGGTCCTCCCGTGTGGAAGCAGGAGCTCAACCGCTTGAGCCACACCCGCTCCCTTGCCTTATTCTGCAGCTCAGCGCTCAAATGTTGGTTGTGGGCCACTGACAGTGGCAGGCACTAATGGTAGATACCACGAGGGAACCAAAGCTCAGCAGGCACGCATGGCCCCAGCCCTGCAATAGCTACGAGACCTTACACTCCAGGAGGGAAAGCAGAAACACTTGCAGCGCAAGGCCTTCTAGGAACATTAAGTCCTGTGATAACCCTTTTGAGGATGTGACTCGTTCTAGCTCAGGGGAGAATTCGGGAGGAGGAAGACTCTGGACTCAGCTTTGCCCGATGGGAGGGTTTGGGCTTGCTAATAATCAGGGGAGGGGTTTTGATTGATTACCCACCCGTCAACATCCCCGGGGCGGGGTTGGGCAGTGAAAAGGCCCCTTGAGAATATGCGGGGCTTTTCCTTGGTCCCGGATGATCAAGGAAAATCCGCGCAGGTCCATCCAGCAGCTTTCTAGAGGGGCTCTTTCTCTCGGAGGATTTCCAGGTGGAATTCCATGGCCTTGTGGTTCCCAGCCGTGGTATCTGCCCGGTCCGGGATTCGTCTTCTCCTCCCTAAGCTAGCCGGCCTCGGAGAGTCAGGTGGGACCTGGACCTTGGGAACTAGCCAGCAGTGGGGCTCGGAGGAGACCAAGAGTGAGGCAGGGAGGGCAAAGCAGGTTCTGAGAACAATCCAGGCTGTGGCCACTGCATGTCAGCGGTTAGACCAGGGCTGGAAAGCAGGGAGCTTTGGAAGGGGCTGCAGTGGCTGTGGAGTGGGCTCTGCCACGGGCGGGATGTGGCAGCTGAAGTCACACTGAGGCAGGAGGGGATGTCGCGGGGGAATCCAGCTCGTGCCCAGACGGGGCGCTGACGGTGGCTTGCCCAGAAGTTCCCTTAGGGAAGTGAACCCACAATGCCGGAAACTGTAGGTGTTCCCTAACATTCGTTCTTCCTTTCTAAAAATAGATATTTTTTTACCTGGCACTTGTTTGCCCCCAGCCCTCACCCCCAAATAAAGACCTTTCCCACCTTTCTTGCATCTGGGTGTGGTTGCATTGCTAAGTTCTGGCCAGTGGCTGGCAAGGCAGAAGTACCAGCCTTTTGGGAAACAGCTCTTCCCTGCTGACTTAGAAAGCTGGCTTGATGGCTGGAGCTTGGGTAGCTATCTTGAACCACGAGGTCAAAACTATGAATGAATGATGGAACTATGAGACAGAAGGAGCCGTGAGGAATGTGGAGTCAACACCCCTGTCCCAGATTGCCAATGTCTGGATTTCATTGGCACGAGAGTGAAAAAGATGTCCATCTTGGGTAAGCTACCATTTTATGTGTTCTGCCTTGTGCAGCCAAATCTAATCTTACTGGATACCCCTCTATAACCAAACTTTCTAAGAATAGAAATATTTGTATCTGCTTCATGGTGGACCTTCTTTCAAGGATTTTAGCATCCAAGAAGCCAAATTATTCATCCAAAGATTGAGGGGCAAGTCTGGAGGGTGCAGCGGTCACAGGCATTAGTCTATGAGGCTGCAGAGAAGCCTCACGAGGCCTCCCGGCCACCCACGGGCCCTCGTCTCTTGTAACAGAAGGCTCCTGTCCCCTGGGCCTGCTGTCTCCTTCCACGGAAGAGCGCTCCTCTCTGATTTCCCTATTTCTAGAGTCCTTGCAGATGCTCGCCTCTGGAGACGGTCTTCCTTTCCATCAGGTCCATTACCATTGAGGATTCAAGTCTGGTAGTTACAACCAGACTCCAGCCCTGTCCTTGCTGAACTTAGCTGCCCAGCGAACCTTTACAGAGAATCCCTCAGGCTGCTTCTGCAGGCGGCGGTTCTGTGTCCAACGCTTTGTTCCTTAAAGCTTTGACTTCCAGGTGTTACCTTATTTCTCTGTTGGGTGTGGGGGGGGGGGGCGGGTAACTTACTTCAGCCTGTATTAGTCAGCCAAAGGGGTGCTGACACAAAGTACCAGAAATCGGTTGGTTTTTATAAAGGGTATTTATTTGGGGTAGGAGCTTACAGATACCGGGCCATAAGCATAAGTTACTTCCCTCACAAAGTCTATTTTCACATGTTAGAACAAGATGGCTGCTGACATCTGCAAGGGTTCAGGCTTCCCGGGTTCCTCTACTCCAGGGTCTTGCTTTCCTTTGGTTTCAGGGTTTCTCTCTTCCCAGGGCTTGCTTCTCTTTCCTCTGTGTGCTTACTTCCCAGGGCTCCAGCTTAAGGCTTCAGCATCAAACTCCAACATCAGAAACCCTCCACTCTGTCCTTTGCCATGCCTTTTATCTGTGAGTCCCCACCCACCAAGGGGCGGGGACCCAACACCCTGATGACATGGCCCAATCAGAGCCCTAATCTATAACTTAATCACACCCGGGTACAGACCAGATCACAGACATAATCCAGTATCTATTTTTGGAATTCATAACCGTATCAAACTGCTACAAGCCCTGTTGTGCTCGCCAAAGGGGACATCACAAATGAACAGCCGAAAGTGAGGTCGACCTCAAAGCTCCAATGCTGGGGAGAGTGGAGGATGGAGGCCCCACCTCCCCGCCCATCTAGGGGTAAAACTCGTGGTTTAGGAGGGAGGGGGTAAGATCAGCTTCAGACATTGCAGTTCTGATCAATAGCAAGTAATATCTAATATATATTGATTGCTTTGTGCTCAGCGATGTTCTAAGCTTAAATGCATCCCTTCCTAACTGCTGGATGAGGTAGCTACTGGGAGCTAGTGGTGCAGAATTTGCCCCGTGTCACACAGTTTACCCCGAGTAACAGTAGAAGAGCTGTTACTCCATCCAGGTGTTTCTGATTCCAGGGCCCTTAACTACATTAGTTATTCCTAGGGAGCTTTTGTTTAAAAAAAAAAAAAAAGAAAAAACATCCCTCACCCACAACCTCTCTTATCAAAATGTATCTGTTCTCTATGACAATTGCGTACTTAATGGCTTACCTGCGAAAACTCCTGCTAATGGCTGGTTCTCTCTCCCAGGTGACAATATTTGACTTTTTTAAAAAAGATGTATTTTATTTATTTCTAGCCGCCCCCCCTACCCTGTTATTTGTACTTGTTGTCTGTTCTCTGTGTCTGTTCGTTGGGTGCTCTATGTCTGCTCATCTTCTTTTTAGGAGACACCAGGAACCAAACCTGGTACCTGCCATGTGGGAGGCAGGTGCCCAGTCACTTGAGTCACAGCCACTCCCTACTTGTTGTGTCTCTTGTTGTGCCTCCTCATTGCGTCAGCTTGCTGTCTTGCTCATCTTCTTTAGGAGGCATCGGAAACCAAATCTGCGACCTCCCGTGTGGTAGGCAGGCCCCCAACTGTTTGAGCCACATCTGCGCCCCAACATTTGACTTTTCACTGGATGCCTTGCAGTGGTGTGCTGACAAACCAGCTAGGCCGGAGGGAACCCTAATTGGCGGCATTTCTCTCCTCGCACGGTGTAAACACTCCCACTGCGGCTGATGTCAAATGGCCAACGGTTTGATAAAGAGCTGGTCAAATTCCCACATGTTCCATAACCAGCCCCGGCACAGCCGGCACCAGCTCGCCCCTGGGGTGGGAGATTGTTTCTTAGCTGAGAGTGTCCATTCTAAATGGGAAGGATGGGAATCCACGGTCGGCCTTCGAGAGTCCTGGCGCTGGAGAGCCTTCCAGTGGGTCCCGAGGTGTGCCTTGGCGGGTCACCAGCTTGCTCTCCCTGGACGTCTGGCCCGGGCCCCTGTGGCAGGTGGCTGGGAGGCTGGTGGAGCAGCAGGGGTCCCTGCCTCTGGGGCTCCCGCCCGCCCCCCGCAGGCAGCCTCTGTGGCCGGCAGGTGGCAGCACGCCCGCGGGCCACCGGCGGTGCCCGGGCAGCACCAGGGACCTTTGTTCTGCGCCCGGAGCGTGTGGGGAGGAGAAAGGCACCAGGGCCGCGCTGCCCGGCCTGTCCTGAGCTGACCTCTGCCCGCGGGAGCCCAGTGGACAGGCCGGGGCAGCGTCTGCACGCCGCGCCTTCGATTTATGGTGGGAAGCTCCATCTCCCCTCCTGCCCCCGCCCACCAGCCACCCGGTGCTGACTGAGCGCCCCTGGGTGGGCAGCTTCCGGCCGCGGGATCCACGGTCCCAGGGCCCCAGGGCCGCCCCGGGTTTAGCACGGGCTGCCCCTCATCCTGGGCGCGTAGAGGCAGCGGGCGGGGTTAATCCCATCCCCCGAGCCTCGCGCAGGGCCTGCCTGCACACAGTAGGCACTTTATGTGGTGGTTGGCGCTGCGGGTGTGCGGAAGCAGAGGGGCAAAGTGGGGGTCCCCAGCGATGGTGAGGGCTGCCCAAGTCTGCCAAACAGGCTTCAACCGGATCTCATTTTGTAAAACCTCCTCCCTCTGCGTTTTGCCAGCACAGTGTGCGAGGGGGGCCCCAGGACATCCCGCCTCGCCCCCACCTTCCACTTCCCATCTGTGACCTCCCCACCCGCCTGCGCTCACACGCCCCACCTGCCCCAGCACATCGTGTGCAAGCCGCGCGCCCTGCCCAGCTCCCGCAGAGAACGCCGTGTTCCGGGCAGGGCGAGGCCCCTAGAAGGGGAAGGTGGCACGGCTGGTGGAAAGGGCAGGTGGGGGGCAGGTCAGGAGGCTCTTCTGCCACCTAGACATGGAAGGAGCAGGAGTCCACTGCCCAGAGAAGACAGGGCTCCTGGAGCCTCGGCGCCCAGCTCCGCCGTCCCCCTGCCCCTCGGGCCCCACTGCGGGGTGGCCGTGCTGCTCTCGGGACTCTGGGCCCCTCTAGAGGGCTGGCTCCTCCTCCGGGTGCCCGGCTCAGGGGGGCCAGGCTGTGGCTTGACCCACGGCAGAGAGCTTCATACAACCACAGCCCACCTGAAGAGCGTGCTGGTCCTTCCGCCCCGCTGTGGCGCTAAGACAGAGGGCCGCCTCCTGGCCGTGGCCCGCGGTTATTCGGCTGGACCGGGGGCCTCCCCGCTCTCTTCTCGGGCTGCTTCTCCAGCGCCCACCGCGGCCAACCCCGGCTCCCCTAGAAAGGGCGAGCCCTCCTGAATCAGTCTGCCTGGCTGAGCAGAGCAGGTGGACTCTGGTTGGAGAGGGTGGTCCAGGAAGCCACTGTGGGGGGATGGAATCGAAGCTTTGATGAGAAGGAGCACGCGGCCCCAGAGGCCCCGCAGAGCAGTTATAGTTGAAAGCAATTCCGCCAGGCAGGAGTCAGTTCTGCTCCTCTTCACCGGTAGGAAGGCGTTACTGGTGTCTAGAAATACAGACTTCTCGGGGACTTTTGTTTGAAATGTTCTGTATAACCCACCACTCTTCACGTTAGAAAATGATGCTGCTGAGGAGTGGGCGTAGCTCAGTGGTTGAGCGTCTGAGTACGAGGTCCCAGGTCAATCACTGGTACTGCCTTAAAAAAAAAAAAAAGAGGCTGAAACGTGCTCATCTTCAGTGGGTCCTTATGTTCATGCCACTAGCGACAGGCTAATTCAGGCATGGCCTTATGCTAGATAATATTGACTGTCCAGGTGACCTCCTGCTTACCCCAGTCTCCCAGCAACGGCCAACTCACTGGAGACTCTATTAATTCCAGAGCCTCAGGAGAGACTCTTAGGACTTGGTGATTTTCACTGATTGACACAACTTTTTACAAAGGCACTTTTTCAGCCTTTAAATGAATATTGAGTGGCTTGAAGAAATGCCAAGTTCTTGGGACGTTAACCAGGTAAACCAAGTCCCAGACAGAATGCACAGCACCTCTGCTTATTAAGACAAGGCTAATAAAAATCTCCCCAACACTGAGGGAGTGGTGAGAGCCTTCAGTGGTCTCAAAGAAGGCCCCCACTCCATCTCCAGGGCTAAAGGAAGGTCTTAGCTCTTCAACAGAGACCGTGGGCCCTGGGCCTCAGCTCAACCAACACGAAGGACACGTGGAGGGGATTTCTGTACGAGGAGATGCTGGCACCGGCTCCTCATTGCCTGCTACTGATGCCCATGGAAGCTGATGTGCTCACGCGTCTCTGAAGCCATCACCTTCAGGACCGATCCTCGGCTTTGAATGGAACTTAGTTCTTTTCAAAAAGCCTGCACCTACGCCTGCTGCATTTTCAACTTAGCTCCAGCCACCTTTTCCTTATCCTTCTGGGAGGAGAAATCCAGGCTGTTAGGAAAGTTCAAAGGACCTGAGGCCTCAAGTCAGAGTTTCAGGAACCTTGGCTGCTCTTTGTTTCCAACTATTTGTCTAGAAATGCCAGCTTTTCAAGTTGTCCATGGTAAGGGCAAAGGTTGGAAGCCAAGGTATGGCTGTGGGGAGAGGAAGATAGAGGGAGACGCTCCTTTCCTGGCCGTGGTACTCCTGCCCTTTGGTTTCTAGGTGGCTGAAGAGTCCCCTGAGCCACCCCCACCTCCTCCACCCCACCCCAGCCTAAGCACGGCAGCTTCCCTGCCCGTAAGACGCCCACCTGGCCCGGGACACATTGCTCTCCCCCTCGGCCTGGGAGGGCCACGTCCCGGGGTGGGTCGGGGTGTGAAGGGAAGAGAGCAGGCAGCGTTGGAAAGTTAGCAGGAAGAAGAAAGAAGAAACAGAAAAGCCCTCTGCTGAGGATTGGAAACGATCCCACCTTTGTAAACAATGGTTCTTGAGATGTGCTTTTTTTTTAGGAGGTACTGGGGATTGAACCCAGGACCTCACATATAGGAAGCAGGAACTCAACCACTGAGCTACACCCACTCCCCAATGAGAGATGGCTTTTTCATTTGTTTGTTTTTTTGGAGGTGCCAGGGATTGAACCCAGGACCTCATGCACGGGAAGCTGGCGCTCAAGCACCTGAGCTACATCTTGAAGGAGCCCCCGGGGCCTGTCTCCGTGAAGCCACGCCAGGCCGAGCCTGGGTCCCTGGGGCGGGCGCAGAGGGGGGTTGAGCCTGGACTGTCTAACCCACAGGGTATTCCCAGCATGCCCTTCTGCAGGGGCCTGTCCGCCCGGCTCCCACGGGCTGGACAGATGGCCCCGCAGGACATCTCTCTTCAAGGAGAGGCTCCTTTCCTCACTCAGGCACCATTTGCCGAACGCATGGGCGCTGCCACCTGGGGACAGAGGCCGTGTCCAGGCGGCCAGGAGGCTCCCCAGGTGAGTGCCGTGGGGCGGGGCATCTGCGGTGGCCACAAAGCCGCCTCGTCCATCAGTCATAAAGTGGACGGAAAATGGAAGCGTTAGTTTCAGGTGTAAAATACAATCAGAAATTTACATCTACGCCACGGAATACTCCTCGGTAAGAAAAAGGACACAGGAATTCTGTTGAGCGGAGGGGGTGGGGGAGCCGATCTCAAAAGGTTACATGCCGTAGGATGCATTTGTACAACATTCTTGAAATGACAAAATTATGGAGATGGAGAACAGATGAGCGGTTGTCAGGGGTCAGAGGCGGGGCGACGGGGCGGGTCTGACCGGAAGTGGGGACAGGGGACCCTGCGGTGGTGCGACGGCGCTGGATCTCGAATGTGGTGCTGGTGACGCGCTGCCCAGCTGATAGAAGCTCACAGAGCCACGCGCACGGCCTCATGTGCGCACACGGTGCACGAGGGCAGGAGTGCTTCTGAGGCTGCCGAAACCCTAGCACACGCTGTGGATTGTGCCCATGCCAGTCTCCTAGGTTTCGTTTCCGTTTTTTGTTTTCGGTGTTCTGTAGTTAAGTCATCACCATTGCGCGAGGCTGGGAAAGGGTGAACGGGACCGCCTCCTACATTTTTCCCCCACATCCTGTGAGTCTATAGTTATTTAAAAATAAAAAGTTAAAAAAGGTGTAATCAGACAGCACGTGTGTGGATTAGCTGACTCTTTCCTGTTTGAGGGGGTGGACCAGCGAGTGTTCTCCAGTTCCGTACTACTTTTCCAATCACAGTAATAGTGTGATGGTTGTGGGGTGGACAGAACCTGCTCTTTCCCTTCTGCTTTTGGAGAGGCAGCTACACTGAGTGACAGCCCACGGGACCGGCGCGGGGTTCAGCCAAGGGCAAGCACTCTGGCTCAGACTGGGGAGGAAATCCAGGAGCCACTGAAACTCAAGGGTGGGACTGATGACATTTCCACGGAGCCCAGCTCTTGGCTACCCAGAATACGAGATCGTTGCCGTGCAGCCTGACGGAGGTAACGGGCAGGAGACGAGCAGGGTGGCTCTGGAGGGCTCGTTTGCATTGCAAATGCCCCCCCGCGGGCTGCCGAGCCCCGTCCATCAGCGCTGGGCTCAAGGGCCCAGACCCCCGGGGTTGCCAACAGCAACCCCTACGGAGTGCCCTGGGGTGGGCCCGAGGGCTGGGACGCGGCGGGTGTTTAGCAGAGAGGACCGCGCGGTGGCTGACACACTGTCACCTTCCCAAACGTGTTTCTCAAAGGCATCACGCTGCGCAGGAGGTGCTGACGGAGGTGGCGCAGTCCCCGGTGCTAAAACTCCACCAGCTGCGCACAGGCCTTTTATTTTTATTTTATTTTTTACAGAGGTCTAGGGGTTTAACGAACTCCCTAACCCTGGATGCAAAATTCCACTTCATGAATAATTTTTCTGGAAGAGAAATCCCACACATCCCCGTCCTCAAATTTCCAAGAGTCCGTGACCCCAAAGACACAGAACCTTATATTAATAACTCCTTCCCGGAGACCTCTCCACAGGAAACTGGCAAATCCAACTTCCTATCAGAGTGGCCTGGGGCAGGGGGGACCCCAAAAAGTGCTTGGGTCAGACCCCAACCCAGGCCGTGAGGGTCAGGGTGGGCACCCCCCGCACACACACTTGCTCTCAGTCCTTCCCTTCTTCTCTCGTCTGGCCTCCTTTCCTCCCTCCCAGCCTCCCTCCCATCGCTTTCCCGCTCGCCTCTCCTGTGGTATTGATTTGACATATTAATCATTACAACAACAGCTCAAAATTCCACTGCGCTTCATTAATCCAGAGGAAAATACCATGTCAGCTGATGAGCGCTGTAGGGTACACGGAACATTCTTCCCAGGTCCAGGATGGTGGAAATTTCTCAGGCTCCATTATAACCAAACAGAAGGCCATTCTGGAAGGGCCCCTGGGGCCGGGGTAGGGGCGGGCAGAGGGCGGGAGGGAATGGGGGTGGGCGGTCAACATACGAAGACGTGAGTCACCCGGCACGGGCCTCAACAGACCTCGGGCTGTTCAAGGACTCGAGTTGCAGAGCTGAGTTGTAAAATCCTGTTGGAGGTGGCAAGACCTGCCCAGAGCGACTCCACGAAGGTGCGAGCTTGACATGTTATGGTGTTTGCTGTGACCAAGTTCCCAATCACACGAGTTCACGAGTGGCTAGGGCGGGTCTGTCCCACCTTTCAGGTATGGTCCGGCAGGACCTCCTGCCGGGCCCCTGCGGGTATCCCTCGTTGTCCTTGGGTCCAGTTTTCCAGTGATGATTTCTGTCCTGCGCGTGGGAGGCTCGTTCACCCGTGGCTGGAACTCTGGGACCGATGGGGGAGATGAATCCGGCAGCCCTTTTCACATAGGAAGAGCCCTTGAGACAAGCTGACTTCTGAGCGAAGGGGACGCCCCGTCCCCAGCCAAGGAGGCCACCCTGAGCCCGGCCTCCGTGGGCGCCAGGAGGAGCCGGGCATCTTGCCGCATTCCCAAAGCGCCGTCAGGTGCTGGTGCCGCTGTTAATACCTGCCCGCCTAGAGCAGGCTGCTGCCCGCGCTTCAGTCATCCTCTCCACCCCAGGAGGACTTGCTCAGCTCTCATCGCTCCTGCGGCGCTGACGGGATCCTTCGAAAGCAGCACGCGGACAGCGTAAGGGGAACTTGGGAAGGCGCCTTCCACCCCCCAGGCTGGGAGCCCCCCCAGGCAGGGTCCACCTGCGACTTGCTTTACTCAGCGTGTAGCGCCGGGCCTAACACACAGTAGGTGACAAGACGTTGTGAAAGGAGTGACTTCGCGGTGGGCCCGTCCCTTCCACCGGGAAGGCAGCTCGAACGCCATGCCTGCCACGCAGGGCCGCGCTTAGCCCACGAAGCACGGTACAAAGCTTAATTTCTAAGTGGGTGGCCGCGTTGCTTACTGGGATTCGGATCAGCCCATTTGTCCACAGCGTCTAATGTCGGGCGCCCGTTCCTGTAAATCCCGAGTGCATGGCATGCTTCTTGCCCATGCCTGTGATGTCATAACGGGGAATCACTTAGAAAACGCTGTCCTCAAATCGGGCAATTCTGAGCCACCACACTGACCGCGGCCCCGCCCCGCCTAATGCCCCCGTGAGACCCCGTGGAAACACAGCCTCTGCCGCAAGGAGAATCAAGGAGGCAGAGAGACGTGCTCAAGCCTCGTGTGCACGCGGCGCCCTTGTCTGCGTGCTGACCGCGTGCCCCGCGCGTGTGGACACAGAGTCGAGGCTCCAGAAGCTCGCGCGCCAGCCGGGGGGCCCAGGCGTTCACTGATGGCACACGCCAGCGCGCGCGTGGCCTAAGTCCACGGGGGCCGCCCTTGCCTGCCAACGCCCGCGGTGTGGTGCGCGGGGCCCTCGCTGGGTGCTCGGGCTTGGGAGCGCAGGAGGAGAGGAAGACAGGAAGAAGCCGAGCCCAGTGGGGAGTAGACCTGAGCCTCTCCTGGCCTCCGGGCCCGGGGCATCCAGACGCCCCTTTATTTGGGGCGCAGAGCTGGAAGTCGTCGCACGGTCTGCACCGTCAGGGTGCGTGGGGCCGCCTCTCCAGCTGCGGCCTGGAGCTCGATGCCGGGGCTCCGGGGACGAGGGGTGCCCAGGCCCAGCCTGACCTCCTGGAGCCCTCTGGACCGCAGGGGCCACTGGAGGAAGCAGGTCCGGGGGGTGGCATTTCAGAGGGTGGCCGGTGCCAAGCCTGGGAGAGGATCTGCCTGCACCGCCCTGCCGCGTGTGACCGCAGCCCAAGGCGACAGCTCTTTAGCCTCTTAATGTGGCAGTGGGGAGGAGGCCCTCTGACATGTGGGAGCTAATCTCCCACGGCGCCTGCTTGGCTCTCCCAGGCCCTTGAGACGGGAGAGAGCGTGGGTCCCCAGGGAGGGGGCAGCCTGTTGTCCCCTGTGCTTGACTGGGCGCCTGGACACAGGAAATTCAGGGAGGGTCTTAGGCAGTGCCTGGAAGGCGCCTTCCCCTACAGGAGAATCAGGCTGACATTGCTACCAGATGAGTTTTCTCCATCCTGGGGCGACGGCCTTGCAAAGGTCACTGCTGGACTCTGCATTTCGCTCAGCCGGCTGCCAGGAGAAATTCTCCTTTGCCCCTAGGCCCTCCTCACTCACGAATGCGGAGCGTGACTCACATCTGCGGGACGCAGGTAGGTGAGCCTAACTCAAATGCCAGGCGGACGCAAATAGCAGACTTTTCTATGATTAGCTCTCCCAGCTGTTCTGCAGGAGAGCGAGCTGCTTCCTTATCCAAAGTGCATTCTCTGTTCTGATTTATAAGCAGGATCGGGAACCACGGGCTGCCACCTTTGACCCCTCAAGGCCAGCTCCGTGTTCTTTGTTCCCTGAAGGCTCGCCAAAGTGAAATATTAACCGGTGGGGGCACCAAAGGGCCTGGCAGCCTCGGAAGGCAGGGCCGATGCAGAAGGATACCTGGAGGGGTGTTCGCTGCCCTGGAATTTTCCATTCCCCCGAAACTCACACCAGCAGGGTCGTGTTTCCTTCCAGCCTCGGAGCTAGGATGGCTGACGGGCGGCAGGTGCCAAATAACCAGGCAGCCCCACACGGCAAATGTCCCCTCTCCCCTGACAGCAGGAATAGCAGGGGCGCAGGTGTGGTGGGAATCATTTGGCTTCAGATTCAGGAAACCCTGGACCTGGCCGTGGCTCTGCCTCCATGACGGCCGAAGGAAACCTGGGGACACCCCCGGGGGCCCCGAGGTTTCTCTTTCCTCAGCGGGAACGTGAGGGGCTGGATGAGCGTGCAAAGGTTCTTTCCGGCTCTGACATTCTCCGCTTCAGGTCCTGAGACAAAGGAAATCCGTATCCATCTAGTTGCAGTAGCTGGACTTTTTTATTGCCGATGCCAAGGCGTTCGGGCTGGCCCTCCACCAACTTTGATTCTCTCTTCTTTCCCTTCTTTCCATCTGCCTCCTTCTTTCTTGTCCTCGTTCCTGATCTTTATCTTAGGGTTGAGGACTTGTCCTTTTTTTGTTTTTTTTTTTAGGTACTGGGCCCCGGGGATTGAACCGGGGACCTCATATGTGGGAAGCTGGAGCTCAACTCTGGAGTCACATTGGCCTCCCTGAGTTGGCTTTTTTGTTTAGTTTGTTAGCCACAAGGAACTCATCCCTCTTCCTAAAGCATTTCTCCTTTAGTCACTGCTGTTGTTGTTTGTTTGTTTGTGTTTGAGGCACCAGGGCAGGGGATTAAACCTGGGACCTCTTATTTGGGAAGCCAGTGCTTGACCACTGAGCTACATCAGCTCCTCTGCATTGTTTTTTTCAGGAGACACCAGGAACCGAATTCAGGACTTCCCATGTGGGAGGTGGGTGCTCAACCCCTTAAGCGACCTCCGCTCCCTGTTTCTTTTAAGAGGAACACTCTCCTCACTCCTGAGGCTTTGGCTTGCTGTCACCGTTGCTGCTCTTCTCCCTCGCCCTCTGCAGCGATACCTCTGGGAGTCTGGCAGTTGTGGGCAGAAGGTCTGCAGGCCCAGGGCCAAGCAAGGGACTCCGTTCCCTGCTGAGTTGAGAGCATGAATTGGGGGAACTGTTGGAGGGGGCGTTCACCCCGGCACTTTGCAGGGGTGGGGGTGGGGGTGGGGTGAGGGGAGCGGGGGGTGGGGGTCTGATTGATCAGGCTTCCCTGACAGTGGGCGTGGACACTGGCGGGAGTCGAACGGACCGGCGACCTCCTGTCTGGCCGTTGGTTTCCTTAGTGTGCAGGCTCCGCTCTGGCGTAGACTCACTCCCTGAGCACTGGGGCTGCGCCTGCAGAACGGGGGTGTCTTTCAGGGTGGCCCTGGCTTGAAAAGCTGAAGGGAAATGGGACCGCCCAGATAGCCGCCGTAGTGTACTTCAGGAAGCTTTTTAAAAGGTGCTTCCTCTGCGAGGATGCGGCTCTGCGGGCGCGTGGCTTCGTGGCCCGTGAGCTGGGTTTCAGCACACCTGGCCCTGGACCAGTGGACCTTGCGCCACGCACACCTGCCCAGTCTCAGTGGACACTCCGCTTGCTGGCGCTCCTCCGTCAACGCCAGGTGACCTCGCGCCACGCGCACCTGCCCAGCCTCAGTGGACACTCGCTTGCTGGCGCTCCTCCATCAACGCCAGGTGACCTCACGCCACGCGCACCTGCCCAGCCTCAGTGGACACTCGCTTGCTGGCGCTCCTCCATCAACGCCAGGTGACCTCGCGCCGCGCACCTGCCCAGCCTCAGTGGACACTCCGCTTGCTGGCGCTCCTCCGTCAACGCCAGGTGACCTCGCACCACGCGCACCTGCCCATCTTAGTGGACACTCGCTTGCTGGCGCTCCTCCATCAACGCCAGGTGACCTCGCGCCGCGCACCTGCCCAGCCTCAGTGGACACTCGCTTGCTGGCGCTCCTCCGTCAACACCAGGTGACCTCGTGCCGCGCACCTGCCCAGCCTCAGTGGACACTCCGCTTGCTGGCGCTCCTCCGTCAACGCCAGGTGACCTCGCGCCGCGCACCTGCCCAGCCTCAGTGGACACTCCGCTTGCTGGCGCTCCTCTGTCAACGCCAGGTGATCTCACGCTGTGCGCACCTGCCCAGCCTCAGTGGACACTCGCTTGCTGGCGCTCCTCCGTCAACGCCAGGTGACCTCGTGCCGCGCACCTGCCCAGCCTCAGTGGACACTCGCTTGCTGGCGCTCCTCCGTCAACGCCAGGTGACCTCGTGCCACGCACCTGCCCAGCCTCAGTGGATGCTCGCTTGCTGGCGCTCCTCCGTCAACGCCAGGTGACCTCGCGCCACGCACACCTGCCCAGCCTCAGTGGACGCTCGCTTGCTGGCGCTCCTCCATCAATGCCAGGTGACCTCGCGTCGCGCGCACCTGCCCAGCCTCAGTGGACGCTCGCTTGCTGGCGCTCCTCCGTCAATGCCAGGTGACCTCACGCCACGCACCTGCCCAGCCTCAGTGGACACTCGCTTGCTGGCGCTCCTCCGTCAACGCCAGGTGACCTCGCGCCGCGCACCTGCCCAGCCTCAGTGGACGCTCCGCTTGCTGGCGCTCCTCCGTCAACGCCAGGTGACCTCGCGCCGCGCGCACCTGCCCGGCCTCAGTGGACGCTCGCTTGCCGGCGCTCCTCCGTCAACGCCAGGTGACCTCGCGCCGTGCGCACCTGCCCGGCCTCAGTGGACGCTCGCTTGCTGGCGCTCCTCCGTCAACGCCAGGTGACCTCGCGCCGTGCGCACCTGCCCAGCCTCAGTGGACACTCCGCTTGCTGGCGCTCCTCCGTCAACGCCAGGTGACCTCGTGTCGCGCACCTGCCCAGCCTCAGTGGACACTCCGCTTGCTGGCGCTCCTCCGTCAACGCCAGGTGACCTCGTGCCGCGCACCTGCCCAGCCTCAGTGGACACTCGCTTGCTGGCGCTCCTCCGTCAACGCCAGGTGACCTCGCGCCGCGCACCTGCCCAGCCTCAGTGGACGCTCGCTTGCTGGCGCTCCTCCATCAACGCCAGCTCATGAGGGCGGGCTCCACGTCTTCATCGGGAAGCCCCGGTGCCTGACAAAGGGCCAGGCACAATGTAGGTGCTCAGTAAAGATGGTCAAATGGCGGGTGAGTGAGAGGGGGGTGACTTCCGGCTGGGGATCCCTGGCATAACTGGCCCGGGAGCGCCGACGCCGGCAGCGTGGGGCTGTGAAGAGCACGCGCTGTGGAATCAGACGACCCAGGCCCTGGGTTTCGTCCCACCTCTTAAGAGCTGCACGATCTTCTCTTCTGAGTCTCACTTTCTCCACCTTTGAAAGGGGCAGAGAACACCGACCCCATGGCGTGCGAGATGATATATGTGAGGCCCCCAAGTGGGGTCTGGCGAAAGCGTAGGCTCCACCGAGGCCTCCTGGAGAGCCCCGAGTGATGGCATTCCCCGGGGCCCCCGAATCCGCGTCGGCCGCGGGGTTGCCCCACCACACAGCCTTTCCCGCCGCTCTCCATGGGGATCTCAGATGCCGACCGAGGCGATGGGGGTCACAGTGATTTGTTGGTTCCTGGCACTGCCCCCCCCACAGGAACCTCAAAACCCATTGGGCCCTCAAGGGCTCAGGGCTTCCATCTCCAGAAAAGGCAGGCCTGGCGCTGCGCTGCTCGCCTTACCGTGTCCCGCGTGCCGGTACGGCCCCGCGCTGGCCCCGGGCTTGGGCGTGGAGACGTGCCACCGTCACCGCGGGGCTCATGCCATCCGCAGGGGCGGGAAACGACGGCTCCTCTGCAGGACCGGACCCCCCACAGGCTCTGGGACTGCAGATTCCGCAGGCCTGAGCGGAAAAAACAGCGTCCCCAGCTTCTGAGGACGTTCCGCCGAGACAGGAGAAGCCACGCACGCGTTCGCGGCGCCCGTGTTTCGACAGCACGCAGCAGCCGAGGAGAGGCCGCTGCAGCTCAGCCCGCCGTCAGCAGCGCCGCGTGGGAGCCGGGGAGAGCCCGGGGCGGGGGGCTGGGGAGAGTGGGGGCAAACGTTCAAGCAGGAGAGAAGAAGAGGGAGAGGGTTCTTCCATGGGTTGCTGCGGAGGTCGAAGAGCAACTTGGATGTTTGGAAGGGTGAGAGTTGCTGTGCTGAAGCACCTGCTTTGGCCCCGGCTGCCCGGCCAGGTAGCTGCTGGGGGCCTGGGGTGGAGGGGGCAGGCGGGGATCGTGGCGTAATGGAGTGAACACGGGGCTAGGGCGGAAAACAAGAAACAAACCGACCGACTGGGCGTACCTCTCTGTATTAGTCCAGATCCGTCATGTGGCATCGTGCGGCAGGTGGAGGTGACGTTGTCTGACGGGGACTCCGTTTCTCCGTCTGCCACATGGGAGCAGCCGGGATGCGTGAAACGTTATAAGAGGCCCTGGGGTTTGAGCGCGTGCCCGGCGTGTGGTGGGCGGGAAGGCACGAGAGCCAGGGCAGCTCGACCGCACAGCCAGCCGGGGCAGGCAGACCTTACTCTGGTCTGGCAATCTCTTTCTTTCTCTATTTTTCCTTTTAAAAAATTTTTTGTTTTTTGTTTTTTCTTTTCAATCTGGCAACTTCTTTACAGAATCCAGGAGACACTTTTGGAGGCGGAAAACGGTAACACAGACTGTGGAGGATTTAGAGACTTTTTCTACAAGGGAGGTGTCTTTTTTTTTTTTTTTAGATTTATTTTATTTATTTCTCCCCTCCCCCTCGTTCTTTGCATTTTGCTGTGTCTGTTGTGTGCACGTCCTCTCCCTAGCAGGCACCAGGAACTGAAACCAGGACCTCCCCCATGGGAGGGAGGCAATAATCACTTAGGCCACCTCCTTGCTGTGTCTTTCATTATGTGTTCCTCCCTGTGTCTCCTGTGGCGTCATCTCATTGCATCAGCTCGCTGCACCTGTCCATCATGTCAGCTCATTGTCTTGCTCGTCTTCTCTAGGAGGCACTGGGAACCAAACCCAGGACCTCCCATGTGGTAGGCAGGAGCTCAGTCACTTGAGGCACATCTTCTTCCTGGGAATCGTCTTCTTGATGACAGTGAAAATCTTTTCCTGCCCAGATGATGGGCTCTCATGAGAGATGATAAAGCAGGGCAGTTGGGGATGGGGAAGGGGGCGGTAGACAAAGCACTCCTCACGCGGTGTTGAAGTGTGGGTGTCGGAGGTGAAACCGTGCTGATGAGCGCGAGCGAGGCTGGGGAGAGGCAGCTGTGGGCGCAGTCGGCTTGGTGAGAGAGAGGTGGAGAAGGCTCAGGCTGCTGGGAGGGCCCGCGGGAGGGCAGGGGAAGCAGAGAGCCTTGGGAGCGGCAGGCGGGCCCCGGGGTGGGGGGCTGGACACAGGCGGCCCCCCGCGCAGGGTGCCTGGAGTATGCCCTCAACAGGTGTCGTGGGACGAGGGTCCCCGCGGGGCAGCCGGGGCCGAGGAGAGGCCCGATAGTCAGGGGGCACCAGAGATTCAGTAATCAGGACCGTGTTTCAATGTGGTATTTAAAAATACCAAAATTAATGCCCCTAAAATCCATGACAATCAAACCATCAGAAACGGTAATAAATCTGACCCTGCACTTGGCGACTTGACCTTGCTCACCTCACTCTAATTCCAGCCCCAAGAGTCTCCCTCAGCCCACTCGGGCAGCCTTTGGATGGAAACCTATCCACTCAACCCCCATTTCGGAGAGACCCTACCCCGAGCAGCTCCGAAATGATTTATTCTTTATTGGGGTGGGATAGTACCATTAGTGATGATTCCAATTATTTCTCTGATACTGTTCTCCTTAGAGGAAGTTAAACCTACACAACAGGTGCACACATTTCATTCCTGGAGGCACAGTCCTCGACCACGCGGGAGTATGCATTCTAGATAAAGATAAAGTGGAGGCGCTGGAAACAGCCGCGGGGGGGGCAGGGGTGGCCTCACGACTTCACATATTGAAGTGTTGACTTGCACCTAATTGTTTTCAGGTAGCTTCACTTGTCCAGGTTCACCTTGCACCTCCTCCTTAGCCAGATGTTGACAGCCAGGGGCGTTCATTCATTGTGCCCTCGAAGGACATTTACCGACGGCTCTGTTTCAGGTGCTGGCTGGGTGCAGGCAGTACAGAGTAAACGACACAGGCCCCACCAAAAGTGCCTGTGGACCGATGGGGGAGACACTTGACGGAGGGTGGGGGTGACAGAGATGATGGTAGAGATCTGCAGGTGTTAGGGGGCACAGAGGTGGAACATGACATGCCCCCAATGCAGCAACGGCTGGGGACTGAGGGGGGCGGTGTGTGCTCTAACAGCTGACGCAGGAGGAGGGGGAAGTGTTTCAGGCCCAGGGAGCCGTAGCGCAAGGCACTGACTCCTGCCGGCCCTCAGGGCCAAGGCGGGTGGGGCCGGGCCCACAGCTGGCTCCCGTGACACACCAAGGACGCCCTGGTCCAAGTCAAAGCAGTGGGTCTCGTGCGAGCGCAGCCCCCCGGCCAGTGCACTTCAGGCCCACCTCTGGACGCCTCCTGCAGGTGCCCCAGGGCACCGGGCCCTCCCCTCTCCCAGCGCCGATCACGCCAGGGGCCGCATCTGCACCCCGCTCTGGGTGACGCAGGGCCAGTCTATCTTGTCCGCTGCTGGAGCCCAGTGCCCGGCCCGGTGTGGGGTTCCCAAGAAGTGCCCAATAAATGCTTATTCAACGAACGAATGAATGCAGGGAGGTACGAGCAGCAAGTCCAAAGACTCACAAGGCCCTGAGCACCTGCGTTCCTCTATCCCTTTTCTATCATCGAATGTGGACTCTGGAGATAGTGAGTGTCCAATAAATACTTCAGTCATGATCCACGGACTGATAACAGCCCCACGGCCCAGGGCGTATCCGGGAACCCCGAGCCCTGCCTCTCCGGCTTCTGCCAGAGGGCTCTGTGTGCACATCTTCCGTCCCGGCCTGACTCCACCAGCTTACGAGGTCCACTCTCCACAAAGTGATAAGTTGTCACACCTTCATGTTCAGGTTTCGGACTAAAACTTAGTGGAATTGAGAACGGTTCATACAGTGGCAATATCAGTGCAGTGATTGAAGAGTAGGTTGAAAATACCCTACTTGAATCTTCCGTACCCATTCCAAAGAGCTGGGGCAAATTCCTTAATGAAGCCGACATCTCCTTTATTGATTTACCATCTCCAAAGCTGCTGATTAGATAATGCAAGAGTCAGAGGCGTGGGAAGGATCTGCCAGCTAGGTCCTGGCCCTCTGTTTGCTTGTCATAACTCCCTGGACGAGCTCTTCTCTCTTTGCACGTCCTCATTTGTCAAGTGGCGACGATACCTGGCAAATCGCCTCCCCAGAGCTGTTGTGAGGATTGAATGGAATCATAGAGGTGGAGATATTTTGTGAACCACAAAATGCTGTAAAAAAATGAAGAATCATTAACGGGAGTCATAGTCTCACAAAAAAGAGATAGGAGTCGTCATCATTCAGGACGCGATATACTAGATTTCTAGGAACATGGGGTGGTCATGAGCTCCTCAGCCCTGTCCCCACCCAGCCCAGAAGCTTTCTTTTTTTCCATCTGGTAGCCTCGTCGACTTTTTGGCGTGTAGCTTGACCGGGCGGGGGCCTGCGCCTCTCTGCGACTCTCTCTTATTTTACCAGGAGGGCGGGAGGATGCAATGGTATACTGGAGCTCAGCTGCTTGAGCCATAGCCTCTTCCTCAAGTCAGAATCTTGAAGACAGGGAAATGAGATTGCCTTCTAGGAGTTAAACCAGCAAAATCTGTTCTCAGGGGATGTGCTTAGCCATGGGCAGAGGTAAGCCAAGGAATTAAGTGTTTGAAGGATTTGGAGACACTTAAAACTCTGATCCAGGTAACTTTCATATAAAATCTCAGCAGGACAAGTCTGAAAGTGACTGCAAATTAGGAAGCAGAAATGCCATAGCTTACATTTCTCTTCATCATGCTAAGTTTGATGTGCCACTAAGTGAAATCTATAGGGACCTCACATCAAAATGCCCTGGAGTTTGGGGGAGAATGAGGGTTGTTAAAAATACCCATTTCTGGACCCCACGCTGCCCCAGAGCCACATCAGAATCAATGGCAATGAGGTCAGAAAATCTGCACTTTTGAAATGAATTCCAGATTCCAAGAAGGACTTTTAGTCTGTCTGATAATAATCCGCTTAGGGGCATCTCTTCATCTTAACGCTACAGCAATTTTGGAAAGATTTTAGCAGAGGAAATAAATGATTTAGGGAAAATAGGACTTGTTTATAAAGAAAATATTAAATATGGATAGGATTGACTGTGTGAAGTCATGACTATGGTTTATAAATATTTGAAAGGAACAAACTCAAATGGTGGAATCTAGATGTTTTATTCAGGTACCAGACGGCGTAAGTAGGAGTAATGGAATGACATAAGCAAAGGGAACTTGGGCCAGATATCAGTGAAAACATTCTGACAGTGGGGAAAAAAATGTTATAGAATCATTTCACATGTTAAGTCAACCAAAATATCAGTCAGTGCATTCAGTGGAAAAAGCCAGTTGGGAGCATTTGGAAAAAACAACCAACTGAGTGGTTAAACTCTCTCTGTTTTTTCCTTGTTGTTTTGATGTCTGAAGCTGTGTTACTCTAAGTCATAGGAACCAAGATGATTCTTTATAAGTACAAATGTGGCTTGTGAAAGTGACTAAGGACTGGAAGTGCCTACTGATTCTGGCTAAGTTCTAGGATAGGAGAAGCAGGAAGTTAGAACAAAACTGCCTCAAGTATCATCTTACTTTGGATCCCATCCTGGGAATGGTGTGAGCACCAAAGGAACAGATATTTACTCAGAACTTACCATGTGCCAGGCTCTGCTCTGCATGTATCACATACACTATCTCATTTAATCTACGCTCAGACAGGCGTTATTTCCATTTTATGGATGAGGAAAGTCCAGCTCAGAGAGTAGATGCTACTAGACAATGGGAAACCTGGAATTTGAACCCTCATCTGTCTGTCTGACTCCAAAGTCCATGTCTTTTCCCGCAAGCAGGGCTAGGATACAAAGCACTGTCATCATCTTTAGTATTCTTTTCCTATCCATAAGATTGTCAAGATGACCTAATGAGTTAACATGTAAGGATGATGAAACTCTTTCCAAGCACCTTGATCCTGGGAAGCTCTGTGAGAAATTACTGTATATTCCTCATTTCCTATCTTCCCATTGCCTGCAAAAACTTGATATTTTTGAATCCAATAAAGGCAGAGTTAATGTGGCAGCTAATGGATGGGGATGCTATTTGGACAATCTTTCAAGACAAGATGAGTTCTCAGCTCAGGGCTAAAGGTGAGGGTCTCAGAATCAGGAGAAATGATGGACATGAGTTCTTCCCCTCCAGCACCTTCCCCTTTCCTCTTTATCCTTATTGTCCTCTTGTTTCTTCATTGCCTTCCTCATCCCCATCATTTCAACAGCCACCATCTCCACCACTTCTATTTACCATTACAGTACCACCACTGTCACCATCACCACCACCACCATGGTCTGCCACCACCATCACCTCAGCACCACCATCACCACCATCGCCACCACCATCGCCACCACCACCATCGCCACCACCACCACCATCACCACCACCACCACCACCATCACCATCACCACCACCACCATCACCATCACCATGACCACCACCACCATGATCTACCACCGCCATCACATCAGCACCACCATCACCACCATCGCCACCACCACCACCACCACCATCATCACCACCACCACCACCATCACCATCACCACCACCACCACCACCATCACCATGACCACCACCACCATGATCTACCACCGCCATCACATCAGCACCACCACCACCACCATCACCATCACCACCACCACCACCACCATCACCATGACCACCACCACCATGATCTACCACCGCCATCACATCAGCACCACCATCACCACCATCGCCACCACCGCCACCACCACCACCATTGCCACCACCACCACCACCATCACCATCACCATGACCACCACCTCCATCACCACCACCATCACCATCACCATGACCACCACCACCATGATCTACCACCACCATCACATCAGCACCACCATCACCACCATCACCACCACCACCGCCACCATCATCACCACCACCTCCACCACCATCACCACCACCACCACCACCATCACCATCACCATCACCACCACCATGATCTACCACCGCCATCACATCAGCACCACCACCACCACCATCGCCACCACCGCCACCACCACCATCGCCACCACCACCACCACCACCACCATTGCCACCATCATCACCACCACCATCATTACCACCACCACCATCACCACTGTAACCACCACCACCACCATCACCACCATTACCACCACCACCATCACCATCACCACTGTAACCACCTCGACCATCATCAC
The DNA here is from genome assembly GCF_030445035.2 of Dasypus novemcinctus. NCBI lineage: Eukaryota > Metazoa > Chordata > Mammalia > Cingulata > Dasypodidae > Dasypus > Dasypus novemcinctus. The sequence goes on from NC_080681.1 coordinate 6,676,768, forward strand.
TACTACCACCTTTACCACCACCATCACCACCACCATCACCACCACCCCCCACCTGACCACTGTCACCATACTACTGCCACCACCACCATCACCCCTACCGTCACCAGTCACCACCACCACCACCCACAGCACTGTTCCTACCACCCTCAGCACCATTACCACTCATTGCCACCACTGTCACTACCACTTCCCCTGCCGCCATCATAGCCACCATGGTCATTGCCACCACCACCTCCACCATCAGCTGCACTTGTTTATGATGACAAGTTAATTATTTTGCACGGAGAGCTGTAGGAACCCAATCAGGGCACTGTGCCAGAGCGTTCCCCCCTCAAACGAGCCACACGACAAGGAGCATGAACTAGACTATCACACCAACAAAAAAAGTAAAAGCCAGAGCCATCAGCCCTTTCTTCAAACTCTGCAAAAAACAACCAAGGAGCAGATTTTTAAGGCTTCTGAATCCCCTTAGATGAAACCTGATCTAAAACAGACCTAAAGGGAGCTCAGCTTTCTTCCAGTGGCCGTGGGGCAGCCCCTGAAACTGTAGTCACAGGGATAAAAGAAAGGAGTGTCTGGCAGCCCCAGGCGTTGGGGGGGCCGGTGCGGTCTCCCCATCTCTGCCCTGAGTGGGAGCTCAGAAGCGCTGTCTAAGAGGGCCCCGCGATCTGCTGACAGGGCGCTCAGGAGGCCTGCAGCTCCACAGCGAGGGCTTTGGCCCAAAGGGGAATCTCAGACTCGAGAGCCTGCTGACATAAACAAGGGGAAGGGCTTGGGATCACCTCAGAAGGCTTGTTTTTGGAAGCTGAAAACTGACTTTGGCAACAAGGGCCCCCAGCTCCCTAATTGCGTCCTTGCCCGAGAGCCCTGGAAGGCCCCCTGGGGCTCAGAGCTGCTGCTTAGGTAAGTGCAGGGTGCAAATAAGGCCCCTGGGGCCTACAGACTGGTAAACAGCTTTCCAGCTGACATTCAGATGCAGACTCAAGGTCAAGTGCCCTTGCTTCAGATCGGTGAGCGGCCTGAGCAGCGGGAGGAGGGCGCCCAGGGCGGCTGCTGAGGGGTGTGGGCCCTGTGGAGGCGCGGTGTGAAAGAGGGGAGTCACGAGAGGCGGGTGGGGACCAGCTCCAACAGGGCTTGGAAGGGAAATGTACAATCAGTAGAAGCGCTGGGATCTCGCCAGGAAAGACGAGCTTTGCTGACAAAGTGAAAGGAGAGTGAAAGGGAAAGAGGCTGGAGAGGGCTGCGAGGGAAAAGGGTAAGGGCCATGGGGAGTGCCTCAGAGCCCTTCTCAAGAAGCCCTTGTTGTAAGGGGCAGGGTAAGGAGGCGGCTTTGTCTGCTCTGTCCAAAAGTGCAGTACAGAATCAGGCAGGACTGGGGAAAGCTCCCAGAGTTCTAGGGCATCTTTATCCAATAAAAATAAAAGAAGTTGAAGGTAAATTCATCCTGGGAAAGCGTAGAGTGAAAATACATGGCCAGAAGGGAGGCCCTTTCCCCACAATTTGACATTTCAGACAGCTCTTCAAGCTGTGAGTGATGAGCATTCCATGTTACCGAGGGTGCTGTCGCTTCATCTTGAGCTCCCATTCTGGGCTCGTTGGCATGACACTGCTCCCATGTCTTCTCCCAAGCGATGCCTGCAAGAAATAACACTTAGTCATGTTCTCCCACAGCACAGGCATTCTCAAAGGAAGTCTTCCTTCCTGGGGGAAACCCCCAAACAGGATCCCTGGTATTGCTGAAAGAGATATTGACTTCTAATTATTGTCATTCAAAAGATATCTCTTTGGGAAGCAGATGTAGCTCAAGCAGTTGGGCGCCACCTCCCACATGGGAGGTTCTGGGTTCAGTTTCAGGTGCCACCTAAAGAAGACGAGCAAGACAGCAAGCTGACGGGATGGGCTGGTGCAGCGAGATGATACGACAAGACGACACAACGAGGAAACACAATGAGAGACACAACAAGCAGGGAGTGGAGGTGGCTCAAGTGTTTGGATGCCTCCCTCCTACATGGGAAGTCTCAGGTTCGGTTTCCAGTGCTTCCTAAGAAGATGAGCAAGACACAGAGAGCACACAATGAACAGGCACAGAGAGCAGTGAAAGCAAACAATGAGGTGGGGGCAGGGGGCGAGAAATAAATCCTTAAAGCAATCAAACAACAAACAAACAAAAGATGTCTCTTTTTGCACCTTGGCAGCCTTCCTGCCTACCATTTTATTTTCTGTTCTCACTAGTCAAGCAAGTGAGGGTAAAAGAGCAACAGGCGTTTCTGATGAGGTTTAAAAAGATGGAGTGGTGGTCGTGGAGAGATTAATAGGACAAAGCAGAAGCCTGTAAAGAACCTAGAGTTTGTTATTTAACTTCCTGCCAGCTGCCCAAAGGAGCTATGTATTTCTTGATTTCAAATTTTCACAAGTATAGTTTATTTTATGCAAAGCAGACCTGTCAGTGAGGTTGACAGCAGTAAATTCAGTTTCTAAAATGCAGATCCCATTTTTCCACTGACTTTATCAGGAGACCACAGATGTGTTCCCACAGGAAAAGAAAACCCCTTCTTTCAAGTGAAGAGGTAAGAAGAGGCAAACAGGATAATCTTCTATTTTTTAGCAAGATTAAACCTGCCTAGAACCAAATTCTGGGGGAAAAGAGTGAGGGAGTGGAAAGGGCACAGAGTTTGGAGTTAACCAGTTTTAACTCCATTTCTCCCGTTGATAGGTAATATATCTTTAGGTACACTAATTAAATGCTCTGAGCTTCTGTTTCCAAACTTAGAAAAACACTAATAAGACCTATTTTGCAGGGTTACAATGGGATTTAAATGAGATCATGTTTGTAAAGTGCTTGGTATATTGTAGATACTCATAGCTGGGGGCTATTTTTGTCTAATAACTCTCTTTCTGTTAGAGATAAGAACTCAAATCAAGGGCCTGCTGTGTACGGTCGCGGGCTACAGGCCTGTCCATACACATAACCTCGTGTTCTCTGAGCCCGTCGAATGTGACAGCCGGTGGGGTGCTTTGTAACTCTGCAGTACGAGCTCTGCTGGTGGTGTTCTCCACACTCTTCAGACGAGGAAGCGGAGGCTCGAATTTTCACACAGCTTTGCAGCACTTGACCCCTCTAGGATTCTCCTCCCGGCCCCTCACTCAGCTACGGTTCTGGGTCGTGGGGGTTACTTGCATAGCTTGGATTTAGGGTTGTCAGATTTAGCAAATCAAAACACTGGATTACCAGTAAAATATGGATTTCAGATAAACAATAGATAATTTTTTAACCCCCGCCCCCTCCCCGCCCCCGAGATGGCTCCCTCACTGTCTTGCTAGTCTTCTTTAGGAGGCACCGGGAACTGAACCTGGGACCTCCCATGTGGGAGGGAGGAGCCAAACTGCTTGAGCCACCTCCACTCCCTGCTGGTTGCAGCATCCGCTCATTGCGCCATCTGCTCATTGCGCCATCTCCTTGTCTTCTTTAGGAGGCACCAGGAACCAAACCCGGGACCTCCTGTGTGGGAAGTGGGTGCCCAATTGCTTGAGCCACATCTGCTTCCAACAATAATAATTTCTTAATATAAGTATGTCCTGTATAATATTTGAGACAGACTTATGCTAAAAATATTATTCATTGTCCTGTATTTCATCAGGGAACCTGGTTTGGACTCCCATTTCTGTGTCCTCCTCGCTCAATATGAAATGGCCATTTCCTGGCAAACGACACCTCCCCGACATTCTGTGCCCCCAGCCCCCACACACACATTCTCTACCTCTGAGGCGTCAAGCCTCTGCCAAAGTGGACCTGAAATGACTAAATGTACATTTTCCTTAAAAAATGAGCATCTGTGCATTTACTTCTGCTGAGGTCTGTAAATGGATTATATATAATAATAATTCTTGTTTATTAATATCCCCACTTTGAACATGTTCTGATCGGCAAAGGTTTGAAGTGTTCGACTTTAAAACCGTTCCAATTCTCTTAATTAGATATCTAACTTCTTTGGCTGCTAGTCAGTGGTTGCAGGATTTTTGTTTTCAGCTTGATGAGAATGGCAAAGGACCATTTGTGCACGAAATAGCTCGCTGGCTGTCCCTGTTGTCGGTGGAGCCTTTGCTCTTACTGTTCCTTCTTAATGCCATGAATGTTGGCTCCGCGGCAAGTTAAATATAAGGCCTGAAGAGAAGCTGTTCTGATGAGTCCCTTTCTATATTGAAAAGGTCCTGTGGGAACACTGAAGGTGGGAAAGCAGAGGATCGAGCAGGGCAAGGACTCCAGGGACTCTGGGGCCAAGTGTAGAGTGAGCAAATTTGACCCTGCCCATCTTGCAACAGGCACGGGGCTGGCACTGGGGAAAGGGGGCCAGCCAAGAGGAGCGTGGGGCTAGCCTTTGGCTGCTGGGCTAGCCTTTGCCTGTTGGGCTAGCCTTTGCCTGTCGGGCTAGCCTTTGGCTGCCGGGCTAGCCTTTGCCTGTCGGGCTAGCCTTTGGCTGCCGGGCTAGCCTTTGCCTGTCGGGCTAGCTTTTAGCTGCTGGGGCAGCCTTTGCCTGCTGGGCTAGCCTTTGGCTGAACCCGCGACTGTGGGGGTTCGTTGGCGCAGGTCTCTCTGTCCTGGGGTTGCTTTAGCCCCAGATGCTACCGTTTGCTTTCTTCCCTGAAGAAAGTGAGAGTGCCCAGGATCTGAGCACCCACCAAATTGGGCACTAAGGCAGAACAGTGCTGACGCCTCCGTTCCCAGACCTCGGTCAGTTCTCACAGTTGCCAAGACGCCCACTGCACAAAATTTCTGTCAGGTCTCCTGTTCCCTTTAAATGTGCTCACACCTCAGGGTTACACCTTCTCAGCGTTCTCACCCTTTTTTAGACAGGTATTTGCAGAGCCGCAAACTGCTTATTCTTAGGTTTTGTGCGGAGCCTACGGTGGCTTGCTCCTGGCACGCCCTGAGCCACCGCCCACTGACGCCCCCTCTAGTTTGTTCAAGACGTCTAGTTCGAGGTATCAGTGATCTTTTTTTTTCTTAGATCTCTTTGCTTCCATCACCCATTCCAGCAGTTGTCCTTCTGTGGAGTCCATTTTCCACAAAGAAACGTTACTTTTATGAGTCACACGACCTTCCATGTGAGCAGCAGCAAACAGGACAATGGGATGGGACGTGGGTCCCAGGCACCTGGCTGGGCTCGCTCGTGAGCCAGCTCCTGCGCACGAGCTCCTCGAGGAGCCCGGCTCCAGGGTCGGGCCGCAGCAAAACGAGCAGTCACTCTCAGTACAGACCTTCAGTCAGACAGTGGACGCGGCGGGTGGGAGCGTCAGAGACAGGCGCTTGCAATTGCTTTGTGGAGCTCTGTACCCCTGACTTGACCGGAATGGGTCACTTTCCAAACGATTGCTTATTCGCAGTCATTTTTCAGCGTTTACCTAGTAAACAGGTAGAGGAGTTGAAGCTGTGGGAGGTGATAATACCCTCTTATTAGTAGAGTAGTACCATTTGCCATAGATGCCTCGTGCTTTACGGTAGATTTTGCACAGTGCTTGGGGCTAAACTTTCCCGGGTGTGAATCCTGGCTCTGCTGACCTGGGGCCAGTTACTTAATCTTGCTGTGACTCAGTGTCCTCATCTATAAAACCAGGATACTACAGCACCTACTTCACAGGGTTGTTTTGAGGAATTTAATTAGGTACTATTTGTCAAGTGCTTAGAAGAGTCTGGCACATAGTAGCACTCTGTAAGTGCCTGGAAAAAAAAGTATATATATATATATATATATATATAGTTGTTTTGTTTAAGGTTAAAGAAACACACACATGAGAAAGGCCAAGTACTTTACAGTTTTTTCTGAAGTTCAAGGTTCACTGCTTCGGACATTTTTCTGGAAAGCCAGTCTTCAGTCAAGTCGCCAAGCACTTGCTTTGCTGAAGTGAGATTTCTAAACTCCTTTTCTGGTCTCAAACCTGCTACTTCTGAACCCCATGCTCTGGAGCACCCCCTTGACCTCTGTGCCCATAAAATGTAGCAAGTGCTCCCAGGTCCAGAGACCTGGCAGTGACCCGGGGATGCCTGAGCTGACCCTGGGGGCGGCGGGGGGACAGGTGGGGCTTGTGGCCAGGTGCTAACAGTGATGCAGGTTCAACTCTGTTTGGCTCAGAGGACCCCCAGCGGCTTGACAAAAAATAAGGAGACGCACTGCCCGCTGCTGTGCGCCACTGCAACACTGACAGACCCCGCTTCACGTGCGTGCCAAGTCCTCCCAGGACTCGGCACCTGCGTCAGCTGGAAGGCGGGGAGGTTAACAGAACGTAAGGGTCCCCCTCACGGTTCCCAGGGCCAGCAAAGCGGACGGGGAGCTGGGGACCCCGGCAGGCCCTCTGGGTGGAGCTCCCAGGTGGCTGGGGAGGGAAGGGGTGGGCGCCTGGCGGGCAGGGGCTTGGCAGCTCGGCCGCGCCCCTCCCCAGGCAGCCGCAGGCTTCGCGGGGGCACAAGGGCTTGGCGGGGGGGATCCTTAGCACCCGGCCAGGGCTTGGCTGGAGTTCACTGACTCGACCCCAGGCCGCCCCCAGCCTCGGCGCCTCCTGAGGGGTCCTGGTCAGGCTTCCCAGGTCTGTCCGGGGCTGGGTATTCTTGAGTCTCTGAAACGCAATCACTGCTAATGAGGAGCGAGGAGGCAGGGACGTGGACCAGGCCCAAGGGGGCCGCCTCCCCGGGGGAGGCCGGGAAGGGGGCGGCACGGGGTGGAGAGCGGCCGGCCCAGCAGGGACGCCTCGCTGCGCGCCCAGAGCGGCTGGGGCCTGAGGAGCGGCCTGCGGGCTGAGGCCAGGCCCGCTGCGGCCGGGGCGAGCTCCTTCTCCAGGTCCCCCCGCAGGCCCAGCGCTCCCCCAGCCGGGGCTCCCAGCCTCCCTTCTCCCCGGGACCCCCTTGCCAGTCGAGAGAGAACCACGGACCTTTGCTGAGTCCACACTACACTGTGTGTTATTGAATGAATATGCCCACACGTCCACACAAGGATGATGTGGTGTGGTTTTTTTGAGTTTCAGGTCAAGCTCACGGACCCCTTAAGAGCCCCTGCTCCCGCCTGCATGGTGGAGACTAGTATCCCAACCCTTCAGAGGAAAGACCCGAGGGGCACCCGTGGGTGGCGAACCCCTCCTCGGTGCTGGGGACTGAGCGGGGAGGCTTGTGGGTTGCGCTAAAGCCTGCTACGAGGTCCGAAAGTCTAGAATTTGAGAGTGACCAAATCCAAGGAGCCAGAGGCAGGCAAGGCATCTTGGGTATGCAGTCAGGAGCCTGAGACCCTGGAGGGGACACAGGCACCACGCGGCAGGGTCAAGGGCGGTGGGCGGCAGGGTCAAGGGCGTGAGGGGGCAGTGGTGGGAGGGGCCAGGCTTGAGAGGCCTGCCCGTAGCCCCTGTAGAGGGAGCTCGACAAAATCCATATGCATCGGCCCCTGGAGCCAGCAATCCCACTCTAGGAATCTACGGCACAGATGTACTGGCAAAAATACAAAAATGATGGTCAGGGGAGCGGAAGCAGCTCAAGTGACTGAGCACCTGCTTCCCATGTATGACGTCTGGGGTTCAATCCCTGGTACTTGCTAAAAACAAAGAAAAAAGCCAGCTCTCACTGGGGAGCAAGTGTAGCCCAGTGGTTGAGCACCTGCTTCCCATGTCCAAAGTCCTGGGTTCAATCCCTGGTACCTCCTAAAAAATGAAAAATAAAAAATAAAGAGGATGTTCAAGGCCATTCATTGCATCACTATTTAGAGAGTAAAAGACTGGAAATGAATCAAATGTTCATCAATAGCAAAATTGTTGTATAAACCAGGATATGTCCACATACTGGAGAATTACACAACTGTGAAAAAGAATATGGAATAATTTTATATAATGCTATTCAGTTATCTCCAGGAATTGATGTTAACTCAAGTTGGAAAAAAACTTATAGTATGCTATACTTAATCTAAGAAAGTGAGGGGATATAAATATTAGCTTTTTAATATATTTTTTGTTTTGTTATTTTTTTATTTTAATTTTTTTGTGCTTTTTAAATGATTTTTCTTTTTTTTTAATTATACTGGTTTTTGTTAAATGAAATGATACACCAAAAAAACGAAATAAATAAGAGGAAAGGGGAACAGATGTGGTTCAGGCAGTTGGGCATCCACCTCCCACATGGGTGGTCCTGGGTTCAGTTTCTGGTGCCTCCTAAAAAAGAAACAAACAGTACAACAAGCAGACAACAAGCAAAAAACCCAGCAACAACGAGTAGACACTAAGCAAAAACAATGAACAAACAGACAAGGGAGCCATCTCAGTGGGGGCAGAAATAAAAAAAATTTGGAAGCTAAGTACTGGATAAAAGTGGTGTTGAAAATAAATAAGAGGAAAAATATTAAAAAGGATACACCAAAAAGTAAATAAGGGAGGGAGTGATCCGGGTGGAGGGAATCTTGAGTCAGAGGTGGACTGCCTGTGATGGCAGTAGAACTTGAGTTTCAGGGATCTTGCCACATACACTCCTTTCAAGGCCCTAGGAGCAGCCTTGGCAATTTTGTACTCTTTTCCTTAAAGAGGCATCAAAATTTAGGGAAGATTCCTTCTCTAGACTGCTTTGATTGTGCCTCACTGGCAGGAGGCACCCCAAAAGTGTTTTTGGAATATATGTTTGCAAAACAATATGTTAATGATAAACCAGTCCCACCATAGTTTCATTTTTCTTGTTTTGTTTTGTTTTAGGAGGTACGAAGGCTTGAACCCAGGACCTTGTACTTGGGAAGCAGGCGCTCAACCACGGAGCTCCACCTGCTCCCCTAGTTTCATTTTTTGATCCTTGTTCTAAAGGCCTGGACCAACATAAGGCAAGCTTATTTCTTCTTCCACATATCCTGCACCCAACCTTCAGACAGATGAACGCAGAATATTTTCTTTTCTGGCAGTCCCAACAACTGTTTCTCTTGATAAATCACTCCGGGTCCCCTTTAAATCCTGACATTTTCTTCTCAACCACTTTTAGTTTTCCTAGAACTGATAAGGAAGACACAAACTAAACTGAGACCATTTCTTCCAAATTGTCTTCCGAATCCTACACACAAAGATAATATCTCAGAAGATCAATACTTTAAAAATGGCCTTCCAAGTTCATTTCAGCATATGCATTTTCTCTTATTCATTCGTTTATTCAACAGTATTTATTTGGCACCTGTTATCTGCTGGACACAAAGTCAGCTCTTGGGCATATAAGATTGAATGACTCCTACTATCTGATTTATTGGACTCACCTCACTCAGCCAAGATGGAGTTGAAGAAGGACAACCACCACACCATGGAGCCTAGAGTGCCTACAACTGAAAGCAGGAAGATTGCACCCAGTATCCATGTGGAATCTGAGCCTCCTCTTGACATAGAGGTGCAACGCACACAACCAATCCAAGGCCCACAGAGAAAAGGTGGCACTGGAATGGGAAAAGCAGACATGGTGGCTGATGGATATGGGGAATGGCAGGAAGAGATGAGAGGTGGAGGCGTCTTTGGGACATGGAGCTGCCGTGGATGGTGCTTCAGGGGCAATCACTGGACATTGTAAATCCTCACAGGGCCCACTGGATGGAATGTGGGAGAGTATGGGCCATGATGTGGACCATTGACCATGAGGTGCAGAGGTGCCCAGAGATGTACTTACCAAATGCAATGGATGTATCATGATGAAGGGAGTGAGTGTTGCTGGGGGGGGAGTGGTGGGGTGGGGGTGGTGGAGTTGAATGGGACCTCATATAATTTTTTTTAATGTAATATTTTTACAAAATCAATAAAAAACAAAATAAAATTAAATTAAAAATTAAAAAAAAAAAAGATTGAATGAAGCCCATCCCAATCTAACTTAGTGTGCCCTTTCAAAAAACTTTAAAATTTGGGATGCTCAAGTGAAAAAAAAGAAGAGTTGTGATTCCAGCACTGGGACTATTTGCTGTATGTCCTGGGCAAGTCATTTAACCTCTCTGAGCTTCAGGTTCTTGCTTCCAAAATGGAATGATGAGATCAACAACTACCCCAAAGGGTCGTTGAAAGGGTTGATGACACAGTAGTGGGAAAGGCTTTATTTCAGTGGCTGGAATGCAGTAGGAGCACAGCTAGTTAATGTTGTTTCCCTTTCAAAGGCTGGAAATGGCTGTTGGGATATGACTGTGGGGCGTGGGAGGGGGCACAGGTTAATTCTTTTTTAAAAAAATTAATTTTTCTCTATTTTTTTAAAATGTTACATTCAAGAAATATGAGGTCCCCATATAGCCCCCACCCCCCTCACCCCACTCCTCCCACATCAACAACCTCGTCATCATCGTGGCACATTGACTGCACCTGGTGAATACATTTAGGAGCACTGCTGCACCACCTGGACAGTGGTTTACACTGAAGTTTACACTCTGCCCCAGTCCACCCAGTGGGCCATGGCAGGACACACCACGTCCGGCATCTGTCCCTGCAGCACCACCCAGGACAACTCCAAGCCCTGAAAACGCCCCCACAGCACATCTCTTCTGACGGGCGTGGTGGGGGGTCGGGAAGCTGGAGCGCGGGGACGGCGCGGGGACGGCGCGGGGACCGCGTGGGGACCGCGTGGGGAGCTGCGCGTCCCGGGGCTGGGCCGCGGCCCGCGTGGAGCGGGAGGGAGGGACGCTGCGGTCTGGGGGCGTGGAGGCTGCGGGAGGGCGAGGCTCGGTGGCTTAGCCGCTTTGCCCCAGGCCAAGCCTTGTTCTTTGTGCTGTAAACAAGGCGTGTTTGTGTTGACTGAAATCACCGGCCTCCGGCCTCCGGTACCCCAGGTCACTGTTTTTGTTTGTTTTTTCCCATCGCTTCAGGAACATGTTTCATTTTGGTTTGCGTGTGGGCACTGAGATAAAGCCCTGTGTCGTCTATGCTGCGGACCGAGTGGCCACAGCAGGGTGGCCCCAGTCCAGGGCGGCCCCATACCATCGGGGCGTCCGGCGGGCAGAGGGGGGCCCCGAGCCGAGCAGCGGCCTTGGGGAGAGCGGGTGGGGGGGCCGCTGGGTGCTGGGGGCCAGGACTCCGGGGCCGCCCCAGGCTCCATCTGGAGCTGCGTCGGGAGGGCCTGCTCTCAGGAGGGTGGGAGGGCGCGAGAGCAGGCGCGGGAATCCCTGGCTCCCCGCGGGCCTCCCCTCTGCCACCGGACAGGCTCCACAGGACAGGACTCGCAGGCCCAGCGGGGCCTGACGCCCCCCCTTCCCCTCCCACCGCCCCCCTCCCGCCCGGGCTCCGCGCTCAGGCCCGTCCAGCTTGGCTTTGAGTCGTGGCTTCACCCCCCCTGGCTGGACCTGGGCTGGGGCCAGCTCTGCCCCTTTCGGAGCTTTACGCCCCTGGAATCGCCCGGTGCCCACCCTACAACGGCCTGCCCGCTCTCCCGCGGCCGGGCTGGGCAGACCCTGCCTGCGTGGCCGGTCACGGTCACTGGCCGTCACGGCTGGCTCCGCTGCCGCCTCTCCTCCTCCGCTCCTGCTCTCCTCCCGCGCCGCCTCCTTCCCTCCCTTCGTCTGCCCGGGGTCTGCTGCTCCGCTTGCCCACGCTGAGGACGCGACCCAAACAAACGGCCCACAGAGACCCGGTGGTCTTTCCGGTGTTGTTTTCAGGAGGCACCAGGGACGGAAGCCAGGACCTCGCACGTGGGAAGCAGGTGCTCAGCCCCTGAGCCACATCCGCTCCCGAGCCCCGCGACCCTAACGAGAGGGGCTCCTTAGCGGTGCCCCTTAACCTTGAGGAGCCAGCAGGGTCCCGCCTTGCGGCAAAGCCCCTCCGCACCGCAGCAGGCTGCTGTGAGCGAGCCTGTCCTACAGCAAAGGTGCCCGCTGGGCCCGACAGCAGGCTGGGGCTCTGAGCGCACGGCCACCCCCAGCCCTCCCTCCCCTAGGCGGCAGAAAGCCACTTCTCTCCTTCTCTGCCACGCCTCTCGCTGCTACTGCCGCAGCCACACCGGGGGGAGGGACCCAAGTTCAGATCAGCTCAAAGCAATGAAGAGACAGACGCAGGTCCAGCGTGCGTTGCAGGTGGCCCTTGGTGACTTTCCAGAAACCAGCTCTCTTCCACCTGGGAGATTACATCAGCAATGGGTGGGATGCAGAAACTGCCCACGACGAAGGAGCTCCGAGCCCCAAGAGAAGGCAGCACAAACAAGGGGCCAAGGCACTTCCCAACACCAGCCCCGGGGCCTGGTACTCCAGCCCTCCGTCCATCAGGGCACCCCGCAGAGCTGGGGAACTTACAGCAGGACAGACAGGTTGCATGAAATGATGAGCATGACGAATCGGGCATAGGTAATAATTGCTCAATAAGCGTGGCCGCTAGAATAATAATTACTACTGGTGCCTGCCCCCAGTGTCACACTGGGCTGTGGCATCTGTGAAGGGATCAGAGCTTGTAAGCTGGAAGCTTTGCTTCTTCTCCACTCCTGCTCTTGGAAGGGTCCCAGGAAGGGAGTGAAGAAAGAAGAGACTTGAGTCTCCCCAGGAAGAAGAGTTGACTTTATGATGATGGCCTGGGAAAGTCATACTGGTTCAGAATGCGCCATTCCCCTGCCTTTGCTTTTGGGACCTACACTAGCTGTGAGGAAGGTTCAGCTCTGGATCCAAATGCTGGCTCTGCCACCCACTGTGTGGCTTTGGACAAATTGCCTCCCCTCTCTGACCCTTTCCTTCTTCCTTTGTAAACATGAGGTGAAATGCATCTAACTTGTAGGAATATCTGGAGGATTCTATGAGATAATATCAAAGAAGAGGTTAGCACAATGTCTGGCACAGAGTAAATGTTTGGAAAATAGTTATTGTAATTATGACTCATGACCATTGTAGGAAGCCAGAAGTCTCACGAGATGAGGGCCATCCTACTCTGTCTCCAAGAGAGAGGGAGAAAAGAAAAGCTAGATTCTTACTGTGTGTTAGTTACGTTTGTGTTCTCTGAATTCACTGCATCTAATTCCTGTTTGCATTGATTTCTGTTTTCTGGAAAAGGATTTCACAGTTGGGTAAATCTGAGGCATTTCACCAAAGTAGATATTAAGACTCCCGTATTTTTTTTTATCCCTCACTCCCCTCTTCCCCCGTTGTTCGCACCACGGTCTGCTCTCTGCGTTCATTTGTTGTGTGCTTTCTGGGTTTGCTTGTCTTCTCTTTGGGAGGCACTGGAAACCAAACCTGGGACTTTCCATGTGGGAGAGAGGTGCTCAATCACTTGAGCCACCTCCTCTCCCTGCTTGTGTTTCCTTGTTGTGTCTCCTTGTTTCGTCATCTCAATTGCAACATCTCATTTTGTCATCTCGTTGCGTCATCTTGTTCCGTCACCTTGTTGCATCTGTTTGCTGCACCAGCCTGTCGTATGAGCTCGCTGTCTTGCTCATCTTCTTCAGGAGGCACTGGGAACCACACCCAGGACTTCCCATGTGGTAGGCGGGTGCCCAACTGCGTGAGCCACATCTGCTTCCCAAGACTCCCACTTTAAAGATGAGAAAACTGAGATTCACGAAGGTGAAGCGGTGCATCCAAGGCTTTACATCTGGTGATGTAGATAGCCAGAACCCAAATCCGGGTCCCCGGCTACAAAGCTGAGTCCCTCCAAGCTGCCCCGTGGCCGGTGCTCACAGCAGCTCCACTCTCTCCGTCTCCCTCTGCCAGGCCCCGGCTGCCCTTGACCAAGAGAAGCCCCGGGGCTGATGAGATCAGGTCTGCCCAAGGCTGCACTTCGGTTCTAGGTAGCCATCAGATTATGAATACTAGCACGCTGGGAACCTCAAAACAGCCAAGTCCCAGACATTGTGATAATGAGAAATCACAGAGGCTTGCCGGGATTTTCCTGTGTTAAGCCATCGAGCCGCTCCACTGGCACGACAGGGAAACTGCCCGCCGCTGGGCCCTGAAACTCCTCTTGGCAAAAGACCCGATGCCCCCGTCAGCGCATTCCTCTGTCTTCTGACCCTCTCGTCTCTTTATTCTATACCCAGGCAGAGCTAAGGCCACCCCCAAATTGACAAGGTCCCCGTCTACTTAACGGTGGAAAAGATTATTCACAACAGGGCTGGGAACCGAACCGATGTTCCTGCAGGCTGAGCCCCTGAGATGCGGCGTGGCGTGACGTGCGACCAAGGCGGGACGCGCGGTGCTGGCCTGAATTCCAGGGAGAGGCCGAGCGGAGAATGCTGCGAGAGCCAGGCGCTGGACGCCGGGGCCCTGCTCGGTGGAGGGCACCCCTGGCAGAGCCTCAGGAGAGGTGGGCTGGGGAGGGGGCAGGTGGGGCCGCGAGCAGGCGGGTGCGGAAGGCGCTGGCGCCCGGCGTTGTCCTTGGCTCGTTATGGAGGGCTCCTCCCCGCCCGGCAGGGGCGCCTCCCCCGAGCTTCCCCAGCGCTTTGCTGGCAGCTCATCCACAGCATTTATTTCATTCAATATTAAAAAAAAAAAATCTCCCACTGGATTTTTTAAGTTTCTTAAGTTCAAGGACTGTGTCTTCCTCATCTCTGACCCTTGAGGCTTGCAGGAGTAAGGGTCCCAGCATGCACTTGTTTTATAAATGAATTAGTGAATCTGTGCGTCAGCCAGTTGTTCCATCAATGTTTAGACTATTGACCCTCCCGAGGGTTTGGCAGGACGATCGGTTTGTGGCCTGGAAGCTGCTGAGCAGAGATCACCGTGGAAGGAGATTCTCCTTCTCCATTACCTGACTGTCCCCCAAAGCAGCTGGAATTGTCAGCATAGATGTGCAACTGGCTGGGGGAAGGTGGTTTAATTAGGGGCCTGGGCTCGGTCTGAAACGTGAGGGACTCCTTTTCTTTTGGCTGAATGGTTTTGGAGGCTTGGGGAGTTACTTGTGGGTGGGCAGCCCAGCCCCCGCAGGGCAGGCATTCTCTTTAAGAATCTGGGGGCTACCCAGCCGGCTCCAGAAGAGAGCCCAAGGGGGCCAGATTTGGGGCGGGGCCGAGGCTTTAGGAAACTCTGTGTGGTGTGGGCTGCTTAGGCTGCACCTGTCTCAGGAAGTTCTGTTCTTTGCCAGCTTGGAAGCATCTCATTTTCTTGGACAGGGCTCCATGGATGACCAGAACGAACCCTCAGGCACGTTTTCACCTTCAGCTTGCACCACAGCCCAAATGGAAGGATAAGAAATCATAGCAGTAAATACGAGTCCTGGTCTGAATCTTTTGTGGACCCCAGAAAAGTATGTGCTTAAAGCTGACCCTGTGCACGGAAGCCCGTTCGTTGCATGTGGGTCCTTTGTTAGAGGGAGCTAAGGGGCCTTTTCACTAGGTCACTGTGGATTAAACTGCTTTAATTAGATTGCAGAGCCCGGGGGGTCCTGACCCTCTCACTGGGGTCTTAGAGAAACTGGGCGCTGAAAGCAGGGGTTCACTAGAAAGACCTGCCAGATGAGGGAGCAGCCCAGGATCACAGAGACCCAGAGAGGCTGGGAGAGAGGCCAGAGGCTGGAATCCCTGGAGCAGCCCAAAGCTTTGGAGATGCCTATTGGCCCACAGCTGACCTCAGGGAGCAAGAGCCTGGGGGAGAGCGCAGAAGTCAGCCGCCATTTTGCTTTGCCACATGGCAGGAGTCCAGGCCGCCAGCCGCCGACCTTCGGTGAGACAGCATCTCTGAGGATGCCTTGTTTTGGACACTGAAAGCTTTTACCCCAATGAATCCCTATCATAAAAGTCAACCCATTTCTGCTATTTTGCTCCCAGCAGCTTTAACAAACTAAGCCAGCACCTTTCTTTCCTAAGGGATCTTGAAAGGATGGAAAGGCCATTTAACCGTGCCTGTGTTTGGGTCTCTACTTGATAGAAAATTAGCTCTGAGGCAGAATATTAAAACAACTATCATTTATTGAGTTTTTATGTGCCAGGCACTGGTAAGCACTTTATTTTTTTTAAAGATTTATTTTATTTATTTACCCTTCCCCCCATGTTTGCAGTTGCTGTCTGCTCTCTGTGTCCATTCACTGTGTGCTATCTGTGTCTGCTCGCCTTCCCTTTAGGAGGCACCAGGAACTGAACCTGGGACCTCCTGTATGGAAGAGAGGTGCTCAATCACCTGAGCCACCTCAGCTCCCTGGTTTGTCGTCTCTCTCATACTCTTTCCTCTTTGTGTCTCTTCAGTTGCATCACCTTGTTGCGTCAGCTTACCACGCCTGCCCACCATGCCAGCTCACCTTCTCCAGGAGGCACTGGGAACCGACACTGGGACCTCTCGTGTGGTAGGTTGGAGCTCAGTCGCTTGAGCCCCATCAACTTCCCTGGTAAGCACTTTATTTGTTTATTTTTCCACATCTTTCCCCTCCCCCTTTCCCTCCCCTCCCCCTCCCCCGCCCTGTTGTATTTGCTGTCTGTGTCCATTTGCTGTGTGATCTTCTGTATCTATTTCTCTTTTTTGTCTTCTCTTCTCATCTTTCTCCTCTAGGATTCAGAGGGATTCGATATTGGGGACCTCTGATTTGGAGAGATGCTTCCTGTCAGTTGCGCCCCCCTCAGTTCCTGGTCCCTGCTGCGCTTCACCTTGACTCTCCCCTTTGTGTCTCTTTTGTTGTGTCATCATCTTGCTGCGTGACTCACTTGCGCGGGCACTGGCTCACTGTGCGGGCACCGGCTCACCACGTGGGCACACACGTGGGCACCGGCTCACCACGCGGGCATTCACTCGGGCATTCGGCTCACCGCGTGGGCCCTGGCTTGCCGCACAGGCACGTTTTCTCTTCTTTTTCACCAGGAGTTCCCAGGGCTCAAACCCGGGACTTCCCGTATGGTAGGTGGGGGTCTTATCACTTGAGCCACATCCGCTTCCCTGGTAAGCACTTGAAATGCATCATCTCCCTTTAATTCGCAAAGCTCTGCCATGAGGAGACGAGGTGCTGGTCCAGGACTTGGTAAATTTCCCGGGGTGACGTGGTGAACAAGTGGCAGAACCAGGGCCCAATCCTCAATCTGCCAGACGCCAGCATCTCTAGCTGTAGTAACAGGGCTGTCGGGGCTGTGTCGGGGCTGCGGGCATCCGAGGACAGACGTCTTCAGCCTCCCTCGGGGACGCTGACGGGGCGGCCAGGCCAGCCTCACGGGCGGCTGCACGGGCCTCTCGCTGGGATCCCATGGGCACGCACACCCGGTAAGGGTTAACCCAGAGGAAAGCGCAGGGCACCCTGTAAATCCGTTTTAAAATTTTAGTGCCAGCTTGCTCTCTCTCTCTCGTTGATAAGCTGACAGTCCTTTGCTATAAATGGCCTCTCAAAACTCCCTTTTATCAGGGAAAGGCGAATCAAAACCAAAATGAAATACCACTTTATACCTACTAGGATGACTGTTATTTAAAAAAATAAAAAAGTAAGTGTTGACAAGGATGCAAAGAAATTGGAACCCTGGCATTGTTGGCGGCTTGCTAAATGGTCCCACCACTATGGAAATCAGCTTGTGATTCCTCAGAAGTTTACACAAGGAATTACCATTTGATCCTGCAGTCAGTCCTCCTCGTAGGTATATCCCTCAAAGACTTGAAAGTAAGGACTCAAAGAAGTGTTTCTACACCTATGTGTACAGCGGCGTTACTCCCAGTAGCCAAAAGGTGAAAGCAAGCCAGTGCCCACCAAGAGATGAGTGGATAAACAAAACAGTCAGTGAAATATTACCCGGCTGTAAAGAGAAGAGTGAGGTTCTGATACGTGCTGCAACGGGGCTGAGCACTAAACAGGTGGTATTGAGTGAAACAAGCCAGGTGCAAAAAGACACATATTGTATGATCTTACTTATATGAAATACATAGAAAAAAGCAAATCTCACCGAGACAGACGGTGGACAACAGGTTAGCAGGGGCGGCGAGGAAGGGATACAGCTACTGATGGGCACGGGGTGAAGTGTTGGGGCAATGGGCGCAGGCGAGGGTAGTGGAATACTGTGAACAAAATCAATACCACTGAACTGTACACTTTAAAATGGTTAAAATAGGAAATATTCAGGTATGTATATACGCTACAATAAAATGTTTTTAGAAATCTCACTTTTGCTGTTGGAGCCCAACGCCGTGATGTGCTGACGTGGGCACCCGTGTTTTCCGGTCCCCGCGACTTTGAGTAATTATGGTGAAGGTGTTTGCAGGGAATTTTATAAGGACAGCAGGCCGGGCTGGGCCACCGATAGCGTCCCCAAAATGAGGCTGGAGCCTCAACCAAGCTTTTGAGAAATAGCCCCTCCTAAGCGGTGATGCACCTGTCACCTGGGGGGACGGGTTTGCGGCCAGCCCGGAGGCAGGGCGCTCAGGGCGTGGAGCTTGAGCCGCAAGGCCAGCCCTCCTCCATGCTGCCCCCTCCCCCTGTCCAGGGAGGTGCCTGACTCACATTCCCGCCCCCCTGCTGCAAGGTGTGAGGTTTGAAATGCAACCGCCCCTGGAAGGAGCAGCACCGTGGCCCCTAGACCCCTGGAGTTGTGTGGGAGTCATTCACACTCTCTAGTTACACCGCCCCCCACCCCCACCCCTGCCCCCAGGAGGGTCTGTTCCCGTCTCGGTTTGCACCTAAAGAACTGGCGGGACTCGTCCAGGACAGTGGTGACCGAGTTAGCTCCGAGGCCCTGGTTTCGCCATTCCAGGTCCAGAGCTCTTGTCACCCCCCAGCACTGTTTCTGACTTCCCCGGGTGTCCACACTAACTTGTCGGTGGCCATTAGCCCCAGAGGCAGGATTTCTAGCATGAAGAGAGGCAGGCGGCCTGGGAAGCTGCAGAAGCGGGCGCTGCGGGATGGCGGGGGAGAAGATGCGAAGGTGAGGAGGTCGGGGGCACCCTGGGAAAGCTCTGCCGGCTTTATTCCCTTGCCAGGCAGTGCGTCTGCTCACAAGGGCACAAGCACTCCGCCTGGTCCTAGGAGCCCCCCTTCCTTTCTTGTTTTTTCATTATTTAACGACTTGCCTGGAGCAGCAAAGTGTTGGCTCCGGGCAGCAGCAATGGCAGACGGTGAGCAGATGCAGCCCCGCGGCCCCATGGGTGCCCCTCTGGGCTCCGGGGTTTGCAAGGGGGGGGGGGGCGCACTGGGCCGCAGGGGCTGTGAGGACGGGCCTCCTCCCGCAGGGGCGGCCAGAGCCCCTGTCCAGGTCAGCCCGTAGCTGGAGCGCAGGGCCACAGCACCACGTGGTGCGTTCTCAGTAGAAAGGGAGGGGCAGCCAACGCCGCTGCGCTGAAGCTCCCTTGGTTTTCTTCCTTTTGCAGCCCACGCAGGTGCGTCCCGAGCCCCGGGCATGGGCTGGGGATTCTTGGGTCCTGTCCCCAAGGTGCTCACAGTCTAAGAGGGGACAGAGAGATGTCAACCACTGCATGACAATTCAGCGTAGCCAATGCCAAAAAAGGGAGAAGCGCAGCACAAACAGGAAAAGGGCGGGATTAACTCCAAGTCAGGGAGGGTATCCGGGAAGGCTTCCTGGAGGAAGCACCGTCAGAGCTGGTTCCACAAACCAAGACACGTGCACGTCATTAGTAGATAGCTCGATGACTCTTCACCAGCTGAATAAGCCTGTGTGCTGGGTTGAACCATGTACCCCAGAAACAAACATGATCTTAATCTGAACCCCACTGCTGCAGGTCAGGACCCGCTATAAACAGAACCCTCTGAAGGCGGTGTTTTGTGTTAAGGGGTGGCCAGCCGGGCCAGGCCGGGCCTGCATCCTAGTACCGAAGCCTTGTCAGGAGAAAGCCATGGGGAGGAGGGCGGAACCGGGGGCGCCCAGGAGAGAAGGGAGAGGCATTGCCACGGGGCAGGAGCGCCAAGGACCCCAGGAGGGCCAGCCAGGAGGCTGCGGAGGGAGCGGGCAAGCCCCTCGCCCCTGCACGGCGAGCCCACGAGATCCGTGACGTCGCTCCACCGGGAGTCGGCCCAGCCGCCGGGGAAGGTAAGACGACCCACTACTGCTACGTCCAGAGCGCGGCACCACCTGCTGCTCGCCACCTCAGCACTGAAGCACGTCCCTATCGCACAGAGGTGGAAGCTGAGCCCCACAGAAAATGAGTGATTTGCCCTCAGGAGCAGAGCCAGTAAGGAATAGTATTTAAACCAAATCACAGACCTCACCACAAACCAAACATTTAGGGAGATGTTTCCTCCTTTTCTAGGGGGAAACTGAGGCTGCGATTGGCTTGGTTTTGGGTCCAAGGCTGAGGAGGAAGCAAGGGGCAAGCCCGCGTGGGTGGAAATCGGCCTGCCTCCGTAGACCTGTCCTGCACGGCTGGGGCTCGGCCCCTGGAGAGGCGCGGTATGCCTGGAGCTGTCCCGAGGTCTGGAAACAGGCCTCTGAATGTCCCATTGTTAGGACTGGGTTGGGTGTCAGGTTTCGGTCAGGCTGCCCGTCGGTTGTGTTTTTTTGCGGAATTGTCCTCTACCAGCCATAGCAGGGCAGGAACACACTGGCTGTCCTTTCTAGAATTTAGCCCAGGAATGCCCAGGGCTGTTGGGGCACAGCCCTGATTTCGGGTGCCCAATTAACCCTCTCATGTGTCAGTTATTCAGGGGCAAGTCTAGAAAGTGAGTCAAAAATCAGCACATTTCTTTAGCCGTGTACTAATTTTTGTGCAAGCAGCACATTGAGATCTGCTTGGAGATGAAAGGAAGAGGAAATCAAATAAATGCTTAGGATCCACTTTAACTCAGAAGAATATTCCCTCTGCTCCACCCCCACCCCTCAGGGGCTGTTGGAACATGTACTAAGAGGAGACTAGTTACTGGATTATCCCACAGCGAGGAGACTAAGGTCAAGCAGGATGGAATTTTTAATAATCATAGTGCTGATATCCTGCCTTCCAAAGGGCCAGGACTCCAGATCCAAACGTACAGCGGGCACTGCTTTGAGAGGGGAAGCCTGAGAAGGAGCCCTGGTGGAGGGACAGGGGACAAGTGGCCTTCCCTGCCTGTGCCCTCTCTGGACCAGGCCTCCTGCTGGTCACCACCACAGCAGGCCACCAAGGACACGCTGTGCCCTCTCCAAACCCCAGTCCCAACCAGCTGCTGGAAAAATCCTTTCTTTCAGCACACCCTGGAGAGTTAGAATGCTGAACGGCGTTAGGCATTCCTATACTGGAGTCGCACAGCACTTTGTGCTTCTCTAATTATGTTTATTATCCTTTAAGGAAGCAGATGTGGCTCAAGTGGTTGAGCTGCTGCCTACCACAAGGGAGGTCCCTAGTTTGGTTCCCGGTGCCTCCTAGAGAAGACAGCGAGCTGGTGCGATGGGCAAGCTGATGCAATAAGATGACACAAGAAGAGACAGAAGAAGAAAAACATAATGATAGACATGACAAAAACAGGGAGCAGAGGTTCCCGGTGCCTCCTAAAGAGGATGGTGAGCTGGCACGACGGGCAGGCGCAGTGAGCTGATGTGGCAAGATAATGCAACAAAAGACAGAAGAGGAAAGATAAAATGAGAGACACAACAAAGCTGGAAACATAGCTGGTTTAAGACATCAGGCACCTCCCTCCCATATTGGAGATCCTGGGCTTGGTTCCTGTTGCCTCCTAAAGGAAACAAAGAAGATGAACAGACACAACAAGTACAAACAACGAGGGGATGGGGAGAGATACATAAATAAAATAAATCTCGAAATAATTACCTGTTCAATCGTGTTTCTCGCTCGGTAGACTGTAAGCAAGCTCTTGGGGGAGAGGAGCAGTGACAACGTCTGCCTTCCTCACCGTGGTTGCCCCAGCACCTAGCAAGAATCTGGCATGCAGTAGGCACTCGATGACTGTTTGTTGAATCAGTGGGGGATGTGTCTTGAGAGCAGCAAGTTTCACTTATTCATTTAACAAATAGGCCTTGCGTGCCGCTTTGTGCCAGGCCTTGTGTTAGGAACTGAGAATACATGAGTAGGTACAAAGTACAGCCCCCATCAATTAACCAAGTGTGCTTCCACTCTACAGGATTCTGAAGAACACAGGGAGTGGATGTGGCTCAAGCAGTTGGGCACCTGCTTCTGGGTTCTGGTCCTGGAGCCTCCTAAAAAAACAAACCAACAAGCAAAACAAATGGCAAACAAAACAAAACAGAAAACAAACCCAACTCAGGGGAGCCGATGGGACTCCGTGGTTGAATGCCAGCTTCCCACGTACGAGGTCCCAGGTTCCATCCCCGGCCCCTGCAACCTCAAATCAAAAACAAGGACAAAACAGAACACAGCCCCAGTGCTCAATAAATGTCAGCCATCGTTGTTACTGTAAGAGACTAACAAATCATCGCTAACGGCTGGGGTAATAGCTATGAAGGAAAAGCGGAGCACGCTGGGTGAACCCAACAAGGTTTGGGACGTTAGGACTTCCCAGATGAAGTGACGTATAAGCTGAGACCCAGAGGATGCGTCGGAACAGAGTAGGCAGAGGCGCTTTGGAGCAGCCTTTCTTCCGAACCAGCACAGAGGAGTTCCAAGAAGGATTCACAGAGTTGCTTGGGAACGTTGAGAACGGGCTTGGGGACCTGGAAAGTGAGGACAGTCTAGGACCACGGCTCTGGATGGGGCTCAGAGGGAGCCGTGGAACATTTGGGGAAAGGTTTGCGGAGACTTCGAGCAAGTTTGTCTTTTAGGGATGAATGGCCGGCAAATGGGAAGAGGTGGTGGACAGGAGGTGGTTCCTGCAGACACGGCAAGTACAACACAGAGCTTAGCTCTGAGGCCTAAAATGTCTTTAGTAGGGTGAGCACTGAACCACTCATTGAGAGTCCTGGGTTCTAGTTCTGTGTGACTTTGGAAAAGTCACTTCACTTCTCTGTCCCTCAATTTTCTCAGTAGTAAAATGAATGGCGGTAATGGCAATTTCCTTGTCAGTCCTGTAGGATTATGAAGATCAAATGAGATAACGTATGTTTTTGTAACTTCTAGAGTGCTAGAAAATGATGGGGATTCTGATGATCATCTTTCTTACTATAAGAAAAGAGGGTAGACGTGCACAATGCTCTCTACAGATAACGAAAATGAATTAATTCACTCATTTAACACGTTTGTTTTCGCACAGCAGGTACAAGAGATAAGTAGGAAAGGGCCAGATCCTCTAGCTTGCAGCTTAATTGGGATAACAAACTTGTGAAATATAAGGTGAAAGACACCAGAAGAGATGAAATGGAAGGTGAGTCTTGAAGGATGAGTGATCATTTGGCCAGACAGGCAAGGATGGAAGTTATTTCAGCCTGATGCAAAGTCTCAGAGACATGATAGAAGCATGCTGTACTGAACAAGAAACCAAAAGTAGTTCTGCTTAGTCAGAACACAGAAGCGTCAGGATTTGAGAGTGGAAGAAGTACCTTGATTTGGATTGCCCAGAAGCAGAGGTGAAGACAAGCACTTAAGTGTGGATGGTTTATTTGGGATTTGGCTCCAGGAAACAAATGTGCAAGAGGAGAGAGAGTGAGGCAGAGAAGGAAGAGCCAATACAATATGACTAATGTGCTAGTTGTTGTGTGGGCCATTAGGGCTCCACGCTCCTGGGACCTTCTATGGGACCTTGTAGAACGCAGTTCAGATGCTGGAGCCCTTCCCCCGGGATTCCTGCCCTCCAATGTGGAAAGAGGGCCTCAGGACATGAACTTGCTCTTGTGTGCTCTGAGCGGTCTTTCCCAGCTTCAGAGAAAGCTGAGGGTTGCTGTATGCTGGATTCTGGCAATGGGCAAGAAACCATCCAGGGTTCTGACACAGAGGAGAACCGGGGAAAGGATAAAGGCTGAGAATTTCCCAGTACTGATGATGAAAATAAGTGAAACGATTAAGAAAATGAATTTGTTGGACTGAGGTATGAAGGGCAATCATGGGTACTAAACAGCTCAGTGCTAAATAGCTGCAGTTATAGCTACCCAATCTATTTATTGTGACATCCGAAAAGCGCTCGTGAGTTACAGAATTGAATCTCTAATGTGGCATTTCAGCCATGCATAGAGAATGACTTAAATTATATACTATCCTCCTCACAAGGTCAACCTTACAGGCATGACTATTACTCATTTCATTAGCCTTTCCCCTGTATAATCAAGACAATATCAAATGCTTATTCCTAGGAAACAGGGGAAAGGAGCATCTGGTCAACCTTTATAGAGACAGCATAAGGAGGCTATGTAGCTTGCATGTCGCAGCAAACTTGATCTCACTGTATCTATTAACTATTTGAGAGTAAATTTCAGAAATCTTGCTCTTTATTCACAATACTTCATTGTGTATTTCTTAATGACAATGGCTTTCTATTAAATAATGTATTATATTATTAATGTAATAGATAATAATGTATTACAGTACAGTTATAAAAAACTACAGCCCATTTATTCAAATTTTGATAATTATCCCAATAACGTCCTTTACAGTCATTCTTTTTTTTTCTGGTCTAGGTGTCAATCTAGGATCGCACATTGTATTTACTTATCTCTCTTTAGTCTCCATTATTCTGAAAGAGTTCCCCAACCTCTCTTTGTTTTGGTGCTTCACTTGTAAATATGAAAGGCGAGCAAAACATCACCAGACTTTAAACATGAAAGAAAAAGACTAAGGCAAACAAGTAAACAAAAGGGAACTGGAGGAACTGGATACAATGCAGAAACCAGAAGGAAATGTTTAAAATCATTAACTAAACTTCACAGAGGAATTACAGAAGGTTCTACAATCATGAAACGAGCAAACAAAGAACTCTTGCAAATTAAAAATAAGATGTTCTTTTTTTTTTAAATTCAGTAGAAAGACTGGAAGACAAAGTCATGGAAATTTCACAGAAACTCAAAAAAAAATGACGAAGAAATAGAAAAACAGGAGAGAAAAGATAAGAAATTTAGAGAAACATCCCCAAAGGTGCAATATCAGGCTAATAGGATTTTCTGAAAGAGGGAAGAATTAAATCAGAGGAGAGGATATTATAAAAAATAGTTATTCAACCCTTAAAAGGAATGACTTAGGATACATGCGAAAGTGGATGAACCTTGAAGACGTTACGTTGAGGGAACAAAGTCAGACACAAAAGGACAAATATTGTATGACCGCACTTACATGAAGTAATAAGAATATGGAAATCCAGCGTGTCAGAAGTTAGAATGCAGCACTAGGTACAGGGGTGGGGCGGGTAGTGGAGAGTTAATGCCTAATTGGTACTGAGTTTCTGTTAGGGGTGATGAAAAAGTGGTGGAGATGACAGCACAACATTGTGAATGTATTTAACACCACCGGACTTTATACTTGCAAGTGGTTAAAATGGAAACTTTTGGGTTGCATATATGTTACCAGAGTAAAGATTTAAAAATATAGAACTGGGAAGCGCATGTGGCTCAAGCAACTGGGCTCCCGTCTACCATACGGGAGGTCCAGGGTTCGATGCCCAGGGCCTCCTGGTGAAGGCGAGCTGGCCCGTGTGGTGAGTTGGCCCACGCAGAGAGCTGATGCAGCAAGATAACGCGACAAAAAGAGACACAGAAGAGAAACAATAAGAGACGCAGCAGACCAGGGAGCTGAGGTGGCGCAAGAGAATGAGCGCCTCTCTCTACTCTGGAAGGTCCCAGGATGGGTTCCCAGAGCTGCCTAATGAGAACACAGGCAGACACAGAGGAGCACACAGCGAGTGGACACAGAGGGCAGACAATGGAGGGAGGGGAGAGAAATAAATAAATAAATCTTTTAAAAATATATACATAGAACTGTACAATACAAAGCATGACCCCTAAGGTAACTATGGACAATAGTTAATAATATAATTATAATAACATTGTTTCATCAGTTATAACTAAGGCACCATACTAATGCAAAATGTTAACAATAGGGAAATCCATGCTTGGGGGGGAAGTGGTATAAGGCAGTTCTGTACTTTCTGCATGAATTTTAACTCAATAGAAAGACTGGAAGACAAATTTCTTATCTTTTCTCTCCTGTTTTCTAATTCTTTGCCTTTTTATTTGAGTTTCTGTGAAATTTCCATGACTTTGTCTTCCAGTCTTTCTATTGAATTAAAATAAATCAATAACTGCTCTAATGAAAAGGAAAATAAAACCAAAATTGTACAAGAACATTTCCCAAAACTGAAGTACATGTCTTCATAATGAAAAAGATATGGATTGTCTGCTACAATGAATGAACAAAATCTCATGCCAAGGGAATAATGTTAAGTTTCAGAACACTGTGTATAAAGGGAAAACCCTATAATCATCTGGAGAGAAAAATGATCCATACAAAGGTTCAGGAATCAGAGAGTTATCAAACTTCTCTTAAGCAACACTAAAAGTTAGAATTCAAGGAATAGAATGCATTAAAAGCTATGGTTTTAGGCTTAGGTTTTAGGTTTATAGTTTGAAATTATTTTCAACCTATAGTTCTATATCCAGCTAAACTGTTAATCAAATATGAGAATAGAATAATTTATTTTTGGACATGTATGGATTGAAAACTAACTTCTAATGTATATTTAAAAGAACAACTTTATATACATAAATTTGACAACAGATGAAATGGCCAATTCCTTGAAAAACACAAAATTCATTCAATATTTAACAGGTAATTTAAATAACCCTGTAACTATTAAGGAATTGAATTGATAAAGAAAAAGTCCCAAAGAAGAAATCTCCAAGCCCAGAGTATTTCACTGGAGAAGTCTACCAAATCTTTAAAGAAGCATTAACACCAATTCTACACAATACTTCCCAGGAAATAGAATAGGAGAGAACCCTTTCCAATTCATTTTATGAAGCTAGAATTACCCCGATATCAAAGCCAAACAAAGACAGTACAAAAGAAGAGAACTGTAGAGCATAAATATAGATGCAAAAATCCTTAACAAAGTATTAGAAAACAGAATTCAGCAATATACAAAAATAATTACACACCCTGGCCGACTGGAGTTTATTCTAGGACTGGTTATAAGGTTGAATACAATGTAAGTTCAATCACAGTAATCCACCATATTAAGAGGCTAACAAAGAAAAACCACATGATCATATCAACTGACTTAGAAAAACAATTTGACGAAATTCAACACCCAATCATGATAAAAACTCTTAGAAAATAGAAGGGAGGAAAACTTTCTCAACTTAAGAAAAAACATCTAGGGAAACGGACTTTGGCCCAGTGGTTAGGGCGTCCGTCTACCACATGGGAGGTCCGCGGTTCAAGCCCCGGGCCTCCTTGACCCGTGTGGAGCTGGCCCATGCGCAGTGCTGATGCACGCAAGGAGTGCCGTGCCACACAGGGGTGTCCCCCGCGTAGGGGAGCCCCACGCGCAAGGACTGCACCTGTAAGGAGAGCCGCCCAGCGCGAAGGAGGGAGCAGCCTGCCGAGGAATGGCGCCGCCCACACTTCCCGTGCCGCTGACGACAACAGAGGCGGACAAAGAAACAAGACGCAGCAAAAAGACACAGAAAACAGACAACCAGGGGAGGGGGGGAAATTAAATAAATAAATAAAAATAAAATCTAAAAAAAAAAAAAGAAAAAACATCTACAAGAAATTTGCAGCTAACATTATACTGAATGTTTTCCCTAATATCAGGAACAAGGCAAGGATGTCTGCTCTCACCATTCTCATTCAACATAGCACTGGAAGTTCCAGCAGTACAATAAGGCAAGAAAAGGAAACAAAAGGCAGACAGATCAGAAAGGGATAAATATAACTGTCCCTGTTTTCAGATGATATGCCTGCCTACATAGGAGTCTCAAAGAATCTACAAAAACCTTCCTAGAACTAATAAGTGAGTTCAGCAAGTTCTCAGGACACAAGATTAATGCAAAAATACATTGTATATCTATGCACCAGCAATGAAATTTGACATTGAAATTAGTACAATACCATCCATAAGTGCCAAAAGAAAGAGATTAGAGATAGCAATAAAGATAAAGATAGAGAAAAGGAGAGAGAGGGAGGGAGAGAGAGAGAGAGAGAAAGAGAGAGAGAAATGCTTAGGTATAAATCTAACAAGTCATGAATAGGACTTGTATTTTGAGAATGACATTATGTTGATGAAAGAAATCAAAGAAGAGCTACTCCGTAAGTGGAGAAACATACCATGTTCATGAACTGGAAGAGTCAATGTGGTAAAGATGTCAGTTCTTCCCAAATTTATATACAAGTTTAAGACAATACCTATCAAAATCCCTGTATGGTTTTTGTAGGTATAGATAGGATTATTCTAAAATTTATGTGGAAAGGTAAAGGAACTAGGCTAACTAAAACAATTCGGAAAACAAAGTGGTAAAAATCCATATACCCAATTTCAAAACTTATCATATAGCTACAGTAATAAAAAATCATGTGGTTTTGCTGGAGGGCTAGACACATAGATGAGTGGAACAGAAGAGAGAGCTGGAAATAAACCACACAATATGCCCAATTGATTTTTTTAAATTCTAGTATTTTTAAATTAATTAATTAATTTTAAAACCATTTTATTGAGATAAGTTCACATATTATACAATATCAAAAGTGTATAAGCAATGACTTTCAGAATAACCACAAGGTTGTGCACTCATCACCACAAAAAAATTTAGAACTATTTATTACTCCAAAAAGAAAAATTCCACACTTATTAGCGCTCACCTCTCAATCCCTCTATCCTTCCCCATCCCTACATAACCACTAAACTAATTTCATCTTTATAAATTGATTTATATTTACATTTTATAGAAATAGAATCATACAATATATAGTACTTTGTATCTGGTTTCTTTCACTTCGCATACTGTGAGTTTTTTTGTCTGATATTAACAACTTGTTACATTAACATACATTTGTTCGGTTTCAAAAATCATTTCATACATGCAATATTACCCATATTCATATTTCATGTGAGATTTTACTATGCTATACAGTCCCATGTAACATTTTTTTAGTTTTCCTTTTAGTAATTCACATTATCTTAGACTTTTCCTTTCAACCACTGTCACACCCACATAATAGCTCTGTTATAAACTTTAGATTGGGTTTTCACCTTTTCTATTCATTCCCAAAGATTAACACACATCATTTTTTACCAATTCTGCACAAATTAACCCTCCTCTTTCCATTCTCTAAATTCCTTCTATTTTCTGGTGACCCATATTCAAGTTAGTAACTCCATGAAGTTACACAATGTATTTAGTTCCTAGTAGCACAGTCATACACTATTTGTCCTTTTGTGTCTGGCTAGCTTCACTCAACATAATGTCTTCCAGGTTCATCTATGTTGCCGTACGTTTTACAACTTTATTTCTTCTTACAGCTACATAATATTCCATCATGTGTATACACCACAGTTTGTTTATCCAGTCATTAGCTGATGGACACCTGGGCTGTTTCCATCTTTTGGCAATCGTGAAAAATGCCACTATGAACTTTGGTGTGCAGATGTCTGTTTGTGTCACTGCTCTCAGTTCTTCTGGGTATATCGCAGTAGTGCTATTGCTGGTTATGTGGTAAATCTATATCCAACTTCTTTAAGAATTAACAAACAGTCCTTCACAGTGACTTTACCATTCTACAGTTCCACCAACAGTGAATAATTGTTTCTAGCTCTCCAACACTTGCAGTTGTCTGTCCTTTTAATAGTGGCCTTTCTAATAGGTGTGAAATAATATCTCATTATAGCTTTGATTTGCATTTCTCTAATCACTAGTGATGTTGAACATTTTTTCAAGTGTTGTTGTTTTTTTTTTTTGCCATTTGTATTTCTTCTCTGGACAAATGTCTATTCAAGTCTTTTGCCCATTTTTTAATTGGGCTGTTTGTCTTCTTATTGTTGAGTTGCAGCATCCCTTTATATATCATAGATATTAAACCATTATCAGATATGTGATTTCCAAATATTTTCTCCCATTGAGTAGGCCGCCTTTTCACCCTTTTGACAAAGTCCTTTGAGGTACAAAAGTGTTTAATTTTGAGGAGGTCCCATTTACCTACTTTTTCTTTTGGTGTAAGGTCCAAGAAACCATCAACCACCGAAAGATATTTAAGATCTTTCCCTACCTTTTCTTCTAGTAGTTTTGTGGTCCCGGCTTTTATACTTAGGTCTTTGATCCATTTTGAGTTAGTTCTTGTATACAGAGTGAGCTGGAGGTCCTCTTTCTTTCTTTTGTTTTGGATATCCAGTTCTCCAGCACCATTTTTTAAAGAGACTGCTTTGTCCTGTCAACATGGACTTGACCAGTTTGTCAAAAACCAGTTGGCCATAGAAGTGAGAGCTTATTTCTGGATTCTCAGTTCTTATACATTGGTTGATATGTCTACCTTAATGCCAGTGCCATGCTGTTTTTAACCACTGTAGATTTGGAATATGTTTCAAGTTCAGGCAGAGAAATTCCTCCCAGATCACTCTTCCTTTTTAGAATTCTTTTGACTATTCAGGTGCACTTTCCCTTCCAAATGAATTGGTAATTACCTTTTGTATTTCTGTAAAGTAGGTTTTTGGAATTTTGATTTGTGTTGCATTGAATCTATAAATCAGTTTGGGTAGGATGGACATCTTCATGACATTTAGTCTTCCAATCCATGAATATGGAGTGTCTTTCCATTTGTTCAGGTCTTCACTGATTTCTTTTAGTATTATTTTGGAGTTTTCTGCATATAGGTCCTGTACTTCTTTGGTTAAATTGATTCCTAGGTATTTGAATCTTTTTGTTGCTATTGTAAATGGAATTTTTCCCTGATTTTTTCCTCAGATTGTTCAATACTAGTTTGCAGAAACATTACTGATTTTTGCACTATGATCTTTTATCCTGCCACTTTACTGAACTCATTTATTACCTCAGCTAGCTTTGTTAAAGACATTTCAGAATTTTCTAAATATAGAATCGTGATCTGTGAGTAGTGAGAGTGTTACTTCCTCTTTTCCTATTTGGATGCTGCATTAGTCAGCCAAAGGGGTACTGATGCAAAATACCAGAAATCTGTTGGCTTTTACAAAGGGTTTCTATTTGGGGTAGAAGCTTACAGTTACCAGGCCATAAAGCATAAGTTACTTCCCTCACCAAAGTGTATTGCCATATATGGGGGCAAGATGGCTGCTGATGTCTGCAAGAGTTCAGGCTTCTTGGGTTCCTCTCTTCCTGGGGCTGTGTTTCTCTCTGGGCTCAGCTGCTCTGCTCTCTCACAAGGTCAGCTGTATACTACCAGGCAAATGGCTGTGTCTCTCTCTCCCAGGCTTCTGCCATATCTAAGGAGCCATCTCTATTCCTCTGTGTTCTTCTCCTGCGTGTTCATTTTCCAGGCTCCAGCTCAAAACTCCTAACTCTGTCCTTTGCCATGTCTTTTCTCTGTGATTTCTGCCAACCAAGGGGTGGGGATTGAGTACCCTACTGATGTGGCCCAATCAGAGTCCTAATCATAATTTAATAAATTAAAAGTAATATCTCTGACAGACCAGTTTACAAATATAACCCAATAACTATTTTTGGAATTCATAAATAATGCCAAACTGTTACAGATGCCTTTTTTTTTCTTGCCTCATTGCTCTAGCTAGAACTCCTAGCACAATGTTGAATAACAGCGGTGCTATTGGACATTCTTGTCTTGTTCTAATCTTAGAGGGAAAGCTTTCAACCTTTCTCCATTGATACAATGTTGGTTGTGGGTTTTTCATATATGTTCTTATCATATTGGGGAATTTTCCTTATATTCTTATCTTTAAAAGTGTTTTTATCAAGAAAGGATGCTGGATTTCGTCAAATGCCTTTTCCGCATTGATTGAGATGATCATGTGGGTTTTTTCCTTCAATTTGTTAGTGTGGTGTATTAAGTTACTTGATTTTCTTATGTTGAACCACTCTTGTATACAAGAAATAAATCCCACTTGGTAGTGATGCATAAGTCTTTTGATATGCTGTTGGATTTCATTGGCAAGTGTTTTGTTGAGAATTTTTACATCTATGTTCATTCAAGAGATTGTAATTTTTTTCCTTGTAGTATCTTTATCTGGTTTTGGTATTAGGGTGATGTTAGCTTCATAAAATGTATGGGGTAATTTTCCCTCCTCTTCAATATTTGGAAGAGTTTAAACAGGATTGGTGTTAATTCTTCTCAAAACACTTGGTGGAATTCACTTGTGAAGTCTGGACTTTTCATTGTCAGGAGATTCTTGATGATGGATTCAATCTCTTTCAATGTGATTGGTTTATTAAGTTCTTATATTTCTTGTAACGTCAGTGTAGATTGTGCATTTCTAGGAATTTGTCCATTTCATGTATGTTGTCTAGCTTGTTGGCATATAGTTTCTCATAATATCCTCTTATGATCCTTTTTATTTCTGTGGGGTCAGTCATAACTTCTCCCCTTCCATTCTGATTTTATTTATTTGCATCTTCTCTCTCTCTCTCTCTCTCTCTTTCTCTCTCTCTCTCTCTCTCTCTCTCTCTCTCTCTCTCTCTCTCTCTCTCTCTCCTCTCTGTTAGTCAGCTAAGGATTTGTCAATTTTACTGATCTCAAAAAACGGGTTTTGGTTTTGTTGATTTTCTCTATTGTTTTTTGTTGGTATTCTCTATTTCATTTATTTCTTCTCTAATCTTTTTTCTTTCTTTCCTACTGCTTGCTTTGGGACTGGTTTGCTGTTCTTTTTTCTAATTTCTCCAGTTGTTCACTAGATCTTTGATTTTAGCTCTTCCTTCTTTTTTTCGCCCAGGAGTTTAGAGCTATGAATTTCCCTCTTAGCACTGCCTTTGCTGTATCCCATACATTTTGATAAGTTGTGGCCTCATTTTCATTCATCTCAATATATTTACTAATTCCACTTACAATTTCCTCTTTGACCCAGTCATTATGTAGGAGTGTGTTGTTGGGCCTCCACACATCTGCATTTACTTTTTTCCTGTCTAGTATTGATTTCCACTTTCACTCCTTTATGATCTGAGAAGGTGCATTGTATAATTTCAATCTTTTGATAATTATTGAGACCTGCTTTGTGAACTCACATGTGTTCTATCTCAGAGAAGGATCCATGAACATTTGAGAAGAATGCATAACCTCCCAATCTGGGTTGCAACGTTCTGTATATCTCCCAGGTCTAGCTCGTTTATCATACCATTAAATTCTGTTTCCTTGTTAATCTTCTGTATAGTTGTTCTATCTAATGATGTGAGTGGTGTGTTGAAGTCTCCAGCTATTATGAAGAGATGTCCAGTTCTCCTTTCAGTTTTGCCAGAGTTTGCCTCATGTATTTTGGGGCACCCTGGTTAGATGCATAGATATTTATAACTGTTATTTCTTCCTGGTGGATTGTCCCTTTTATTATTATATAATGGCCTTCTGCATCTCTTATAATTTTTTGCATTTAAAATCTGTTTTGTCCAATATTAGTATAGCTACCCCTGTTCTTTTTTGGTTATTGTTTGCATGGATTATCTTTTTCCAATCTTTCACTTTCAACTGGTTTGTATCCCTGGGTCTAAGGTGACTCTCTTCTAGGCAGCATATGGATGGCTCGTGTTTTTTTGTTTTCTGTTTTTTTTTTCCATTCTGTCAGCCTATATCTTTTGATTTGGGAGTTTAATCCATTCTTATTCAATGATATTACTGCAAATACATTATTTGTTTTCACCATTTTGTTCTTTGGTTTTCATATGTCTTATTTTCATTTGTCTTTTTATTCTTTGTTTATCCTTTCTGCTATTCTTGTCTTCTACACTCTCCTCCAGGCCTCTCTCTCCTGTCTGTTTCTTTCAGGCTCTAATGCTCCCTTTAATATTTCCTGCAAAGGTGGATTTCTTGTTTTATGAATTCTCTTAGTTTCTGTTTGTGAATATTTAAACTCACCTTCATATTTGATGGACAATTTTGCTGGGTAAATAATTCTTGGTTGGCAATTTTTCTCTTTCAGTATCCTAATGGTATCATATCACTGCCTTCTTGCCCCCATGGTTTCTGATGAGGAAACTGCATTATGTCTTACTCAGTATCCCTTGTATGTGGTGGTTTGCTTCTCCCTTGCTGCTCTCACAATTTTCCCTTTATCTTTGACATTTGACATTCTGAGTAGTATGTGTCTTGGAGTAGGTCTATTTGCATTTATTCTGATTGGTGCACTTCTTGGACATATAAGTTCATTTCTTTCATGAGAGATGGGAAATTTTCAGCTATTATTTCCTCAAATACTCTTTCTTCCCCTTTTAAATTTTTTTAAAAATTTATCTCTCTCCCCTTTCCCTTCCAACCTCTCCCCCAGTTGTCTGCTCTCTATTTCCATTCGCTGTGTGTTCTTCTGTGTCCACCTGTGTTCTTGTCAGCGGCATTGGCAATCTGTATCTCGTTTTGTTGTGTCATCTTGCTGCATCAGCTCTCCATGTGTGCGGCACCACCCTGGGAAGGCTGCACTTTTTTTGCACTGGGCAGCTCTCCTTACAGGGTGCATTCCTTGCACATGGGGCTCCCCTATGCGGGGACACCCCTGCGTGGCAGGGCACTCCTTGCGTGCATCAGCACTGCTCATGGGCCAGCTCCACACGGGTCAACGAGGCCCAGGGTTTGAACCGCGGACCTCCCATGTGGTAGGCAGACACTCTATCCGTTGAGCCAAATCTACTTCCCTTAATGTGTTTTTTATCTTACCTACTCTATCTTTCATTCCCATGCACTTTGTTACTTTTCTATTCAGGTTTTCAAATTCTTCTTTGTGCTTGCTCAGTACCTTCTTGATACCCTTTATCTCTTTAGCCATATTGTCTTTTAACTCATTAATTTGATTTTGGAAATTTGTAAGAATCTTGTTGGTTACTTGTCTCAAATCCTGTGTCTTATCTGGGGTTTTGATATATTCCTTTG
This sequence comes from Dasypus novemcinctus, assembly GCF_030445035.2. Lineage (NCBI taxonomy): Eukaryota > Metazoa > Chordata > Mammalia > Cingulata > Dasypodidae > Dasypus > Dasypus novemcinctus. The sequence continues at coordinate 6,711,468 of NC_080681.1, forward strand.
CTTGGGCCATTTCTTCCATTTTCTTACTGTGGCTTGTAATTTTTTGCTGATATCTAGGCATCTGATTATGGTGATGAATTTACTCTCTTTCGTCGGGGCTTAGTGGCAGGAGGCTGTGTGTTACTGCTGTTCTTTGATCATTTTATTTTATTTTTTTTGAGGTACCAGGTTCTAGGGATTAAACTAGGGACCTCTTACGTGGCGAGCTGGTTCTCAACCCTTAAGCCACATCAGCTCTCCTGAGTTGGTTTTCTCATTTGTTTTGCTTGTCATTTGTTTGTTTTTAGGAGGCACTGGGAACCGAAATGGGACCTCCCAAGTGGGAAGGAAGCACTCAACTGCTTGAATCACTTCTGCTCCCCTTTGTTTCTTGGCTCAACCTGTTCTTGGTCTTTAGGATTATCCCTGTTAGTGCTCAAATCTGGGCCTTGAACCCGGTAATGGGTTGCAGACCCACTTCCAAGAGCTTTGGGGTGGGAGGCTGCAAAGGCTGGAAATAGCCTCTTACTTATTTTCCTACGTGCACTTCCTTGGATGGCCAGCAGGTGGCAATCTTCAGTAGCCCTCTCAGTTCAAAGCCTGGCAGGTGGTGTGTTTGCAGCCTAACAATGATGGGATCAGCATCATAGAGGACCCTGTTTGGAGCCTAAGAGCCTCCTGATTCTCAGAGGTATTTCTCCAACCTCTGCAGGCAGCCCCCTCCCTTTTCCCAGGGAGGAAAGAATTCCGCTCTCTTGCTTCCTCAACGTTCCATCCTGGTCAGCAGAGAGGATGCCTGAGGGTTAGATCTCTAGTTCCCTGCTGGCTCCCAAGGCAAGCAGTGCATTCCCACCCATCCTGGAAAGGCTCGTGAGACACAGCCGACCAGTGCTGCGGGTCAAAAGCTGAGTGGACTAGGGTGTGTTCTCTCTCTTCTTTTCTGGGGAGGGGGATCCCTGCAGCCCTCTCTGTCTGTACCCACAAGCCTGGAGGCTTATGAATTCAAAACTGTCTATAAGGTGGGGGCGGCGCCAGCAGCTGGATCTGCAGCTTCCACTCACGGTTTCACCATCAAGATTCTTTTCCTTTGCCCCTCTCTCTTCTGGACAGAGGGAAGAGTCCATGTCTTCCTAGTCTCCCATCTTCCCAGAAGTCCAACTGATTTTTAAAAATAATGACTTTATTGGGACATGAGTCACATACCATACAATTCACCAATTTAAAGTGAAAAAAAAAATCAGTGGTATTTTGTGTAGTCACTGAGTTGTGCTACCAACATGAGAATCAATGTTAGAACATTTTCACTGGCCCCAAAGGAACCTTTTGTCCCTTATCAGTCATCCTCAGTTCCCCCACCTCTCTCCCCCACCAGCTAGGCAACTGCTAATCTCTGTCTCAATAAATTTGCCTGTTTTGTATATTTCATGCACAGCTGATTTTTGACAGGTGCAAAAGCAATCCAATGGAGGAAGGAAAGCCTTTTCAACAAATGGTGCTGAGCAAGTCGACACTTACAGGCATAAAAATGAACCTTGACGTGAGTCTTACACATTCTGCAAAAATTAACTCAAAATGGATCACAGACTTAAATGTAAAACATAAAACTATAAAACTTTTAGCAAAAAGCAGAAGCTCTTCAAGATCTAGGCCTTGGCAAAGAGTTAAACAAACTCATTGGCAACAACCCATAAAAGGAAAAGTTGATAAATTTGACTTAATGAAATTTAAAAACTTGCTTTTCAAAAGCCTCTATTAAGAGGAAGAAAGGACAAGAAGGGGGAAATACCACCTGCCCGACAAAGGACTAAAATCGGTAACTCTCAAAACTCAACAGTAAAATATCGAACAATCTATTTAGAAAATGGGTGAAAGACATGAGGAAACATTTCTCTGAAGAAAAAGGCAGATGGCAAATAAGCACATGAAAAGTTGTGTGACATTATCAGCCATTAGAAAAATGCAATTAAACCCATAATGATATATCACCACACAGACATCAGAATAGCTAAAATTTAAAAAACAGTGACAACACTAACTACTGGCAAGGATGTGGAGAAATTGGATCACCCATACATTGCAAGTAGAATGTAAAATGGTACTGCCACTCTGGAAACAATTCATCAGTTTCTTTAAAAAACTAAACATGTCACTATCATATGAACCAATAATTGCACTCTAGCCCTGGAGCCACATCCACTTACCGCCTTGTGTCTCTTTGGATGTGTCATCATCTTGCTGCGTGATTCACTTGTGTGGGGCACTGGCTCACCAGGCAGGCACTTGCACTCACCACGCGGGCACTCACAGGACGCCAGCTCACCGCGTGGGCACTTGCACGGGCGCCGGCTCTCCGCGCGGGCACTCGCGGGACGCCGGCTCACCGCGCGGGCACTCGCGGGACGCCGGCTCACCGCGCGGGCACTCGCGGGACGCCGGCTCACCGCGCGGGCACTCGCGGGACGCCGGCTCACCGCACAGGCACGCTTCCTCTTCTTTTTCACCAGGAGGCCCCAGGGATTGAACCCAGGTCCTCCCGTATCTTAAGTGGAAGCTCTATCACTTGAGCCACATCCACTTCCCACTCCTGGGTATTTATCCCAGAGAAATGAAGGCTAATGTTCACATAAAAGCTTTATTTGTAATCGCCCAAACCTGGAAACAGCCCAGACACCCTTTAATGGGTGAACGTTTTAAACTAACTGCGGTTCACATGTACCATAGAATACCACTCAGCAGTAAACAGGTGTGACCTACCAACTCACACAGCAACTTGGCTCCATCTCCAAGGAATTATCCTCAGTGAATCTCCAAAGTTACATACTACATGATTCCATTTACATAACCTTCTCGAAGCAACCAAGTTTTAGAGATGGAGAACAGATTAGCAGTTGCCAAGGTTTGAGGAAGGGGTGGAGGTGGGAGGAAAGCTGGTGTGAGAATGAAAGGGCAGTATGAGGAGTCCTCGTGGTGACGGATTTGTTCTGTACCTTGATTCTGCCAGTGTCAATATCCTGGTTGCGATATTGTCCTATAGCGTCACAAGATCTCACCATTAGGGGAAACCTGGTTTTGGGGATTGAATCATGCCCCCACAATGACATGTTTGTGTTCTAACTGGCAGTCCGGTGGATGGGAACTTACGTGTGAATAGGATCTACAAGACGCTATTATCAGTTAAGAAATGGCCAAACTGAGCAAGGGTGGGCCGTGGTCCAATAGGGCTGAAATCCTTACAATCAGAGGCAACTGCACACGGAAGTGAAGCTGAAGGAAGAAGAGCCCGAGAGAGTCCGTGTAGTAGAGGATGGCTATCACTGGGACCCGACGGACTTTGGAGACGGCATAGCCTTGCTAACACATTGATTTTGGGCATCTACCCTCCAAAACTGTCAGCCAACAAATTCCTTTTGTTTAAGCCAACCAGTGTGTGGTATTTGTCATAGCAGCCCTGGCAAACTACGGCACCGGGTGCAGGCTACATGGGCTCTCTCTGTATTATTCTTTACAATTGCATATGAATCTACATTTATCTCAAGAAGTTTAATGTAAAAAAAAAGGGAGGGGGTTTACATGGTGTATCATTTCATTTACAAGACATTCTTGAAAAGACCAAAATAAAACTATGGAGATGATGGACAGGGCAGTGGTTATCCAGGGTTAGGAGTGGATGAGGGTCTGATTACAAAGTTCTGGCATGAGGGGATTTTTGGGGGGTGAAACTGCTTTGTATTCTGCCTGTAGTGATGGTTGTATGAAGTTTATACATGTGCTAAAATTCCTAGATCTGATATTGATGTATAATCACTGAAAACATGAAAGGAAAATTATTATTAGTTTTTAATAATAACCAATGATTTATTTTTTCCCCTCCAACTCCCCCTACCCTGCTGATTTTGCTGTCTGTGTTCGTTTGCTGTGTGATCTTCTGTATCTATTTCTATTTTTGTCTTCTCCTCTTGTTTTCTCCTTTAGGAGTCACTGGGATTTGATCCTGGGGACCTCTGGTGTGGAGTTACCCTGTCACCTGCACGACCTCAGTTCCTGGTCTCTGCTGTGCTTCACCTTGACTCTCCCCTTCATCTCTTTTGTTGTGTCATCATCTTGCTGCGTGACTCACTTGCATGGGCACTGGCTCACCATGCAGGCACTCAGCTCACCACATGGGCACTCGGCTCACCACGCGGGCACTGACGTGCCATGCAGGCACGCTTTCTTTGTTTCTTCATTACCAGGAGACCCCAGGCATCAAACCTGGGTCCTCCCATATGGTAGGCGGAGGCGCTATCACTTGAGCCACATCTGCTTCCCAAGAAAAATCATTAGTAACACACACAGCTCATTTGTTTTTTAAAGACTCTGGATGAGTTTGGTTGGATAACAGCAACAGTTTAAATTGGCTTAACTCAATATAGGTTTGGAAGATGTTGAGTGGAGTACAGTGAACAAAATAAAACTTTGGGTTAGAAGTTCTTGTCAAAGGAAAAAACCGCACCAGAGAATGTAAATCAGTCAGAGATGACTTTAGTCACCGCTCCCACAGCAGCGGAAAGAGAGTGGAGCGCAACCCCGCGAAACGAAGGAGAGCGCGTTTTCAGAGGGTCAGCAGCAGCTGAAGGATGGTGGTGGGCGAGCAGTGTGATCGCTGGGACAGGTGAGTCATATCCTGATGTGCTGCAGGACCACTTGGCTCAGAACGCATGGCAGAGTGAATTACGCACGCTAACGCCTTCCTGGGGGTTTGAACCCCCTTGTCCAGAGGCTCTTTGGACGACGTCCTCGTGCACTCAGGGTGGGTCGTAATCCGTGTTAATCCATATCACCGCAGGTCTAACGAGGAGGAGCTAGAAGTCAGGGAGGACCAGAAGACCAGACACAGGAGCGAGGGGCGGCCATGGCACAGGAGGCCGGTGCCCCCCAGGAGACCGAGGCCCAGGCAAGCCCCCACCAGAAGGCAGCAGGCTCTGGGCAGGATGCGTGGCCTTGCCAACGCCCTCCTTCGGACCACTAGCCGTCCAAACCCAACCGTGAGCCGAGAGGCCTGCCGCCAAGCCAGCCCGCCGCACGGGCGTTGTCCGAGCAGCCAGGCCATCTAAGGCAGAATGCTGTCCACGGTGGACGTTAGGCCCCTGGAGTCTGTAAGGACCTGGCAGGAGGGGAGGGGGGCAGGGAGCTCACCAGGTGGGAGCCTCCCAGGGGCCCGGGTGGGGTGAGGCTGGGGAGAGGGTGGGAGCCTCCCAGGGGCCTGGGTGGGCTGAGGCTGGGGAGAGGGTAGGAGCCTCCCAGGGGCCCGGGTGGGGTGAGGCTGGGGAGAGGTTAGGAGCCTCCCAGGGACCCGGGTGGGGTGAGACTGGGGAGAGGGCGGGAGCCTCCCAGGGGCCCTGGTGGGGTGAGGCTGGGGAGAGAGGGAGGCCGAGGGCCTGGGGCCGGAGAGCAGGCGCCTCAGTGCAGTGGAGCTAAAGGGAGGTGAAGGCCGCTGTGGCGGGCATTACAGCTCGGCTCGCCCTTTACTAGGTATGCAGAACTGCTAATCCTCGTTACCTGTGCGCTTGAAGCTGTATGCACCCCTGAAAACCAAGCTGTTCAGGCCAGCCCACTCCTGCGGGTGGACCCCTGGCCCGTGGGCTCCTGCGGAGGCTTCTTTGTCAAGGTGGGGCGCACTCCCTGTAGGACGGGTCTTAGTCTTCTTACCGCCGTCCTTTATAAATGAGGAACACCAAGGAAGCAAAGAGGGAAAGCCACCGGAGCCGGAAGCGGAAAGCAACGCAGCCCAGAGGAGCAGGGAGAGAGCAGCAGGCGCGGCCGCGAGCCTCGCCGTGGGCCCAGGCGCCCGGGCGCCGGCAGCGGGTCCCAGACAGAGCGCGTCGCCCGACCGTGCCCCGATTTGGGCATTTTCACGGGCCCCATCCATAAGCAAATACATCCCCATTGCTCGAGCGGAGCCACTTCACGGTGTTTGCTCTAAGCAGCCTGGAAACTGAAACAGAAGGGGAGGCTGTCCGCTTCACAGGGTGGCTGTGGGGCCCCGACCGAACGAGGGACCCGGTGCTGCCTGCAGAGGCCCAGCACGTCACAGAAAGTAAACCGCACTCTTTGAACATAGCGTATGATGGTTTTAAAAAGGCGTGGGAACACTCTCGTGGTCAATAAAATGGAAAACTCACTCGCTTTATGCTTGTCTGTGTTTCCTGAATCTGTGGAAACTAAATATAAAACGCCTTTGGTATGGGGGCCGCCATTCTCCAGTGGAAAGGCTCTGTGCCTGAGGACACCGCACCCCAGCGCGGCAGTGCACCCCTCAGCGAGGAGGCGCCCGCCCCGGGGACCCCGCCAGCAGCCGCCGCAGCCTCCGCACCTGCAGCCGCGTTTCCCTCGCGCTATTCTGCTCGTCCTCGCAGCACCTCGTGAGGGGGAACGCGGAGACCCCAGCCCTGCTTCGCGGTGAGAACGCGGAGGGCGGGCGACCTGCAGCTGGCGATCGCCACCTCTGGGGGGAGAAGCCGGGTCTTCCACCCCGCAGGCGGGGCTGGGGGCGCCAGGGCGGCGGCCGTCTTTGCACCCTGGAGAGGGCGCTGCCCGGGAGCTGACCCGAAGCGGTCCTGCAGTGTGGCCGAGCACAGCGTGGCCGGCAAGGCGCGTGCCGGCTGCTTCTGCATGTGGCTTCGGCCAGTGAACCCCCTTGCTCTGGAGACCACTCAACCCAGTGCGAGCGAGGCCCACCCTCCTAAGGCCCCCCCCCCCAGGCTTCTCCCAGCTTCCGTGGGAGCGGCCTGGGCCCTTGGGGTGAGGGGCAGCGCCTGCACCAGCCAGGCTCCCGGGCGGCTCAGGCCCGCCCGCTGGGACGACTCTGCGCTGGCCTGATGGATACCTCCACCACCTCCCCGGGAACGTGGGGGCCGCAGCCCCCCAGCTCTGGGGTTCTGAGACCCGAGATCCACGGGGCTTGCAGCTGCCCCCGGGGCAGAGCGGGGCCGGCCACCCACTCTGTGCCCAGAGTCAGCGAGGAGAAGGCGCGGCCGGGGAGGGGGCAGCAGGGGGAATGCCGTGTCATCTGATCCCCGGCTGATGAAGCCTTTGAAAGCGCCCTCGGGCCGTGTCCGTGGAGGCCGTCACTGGGAGGGGGGGAAGAATGCACCCGTTGTCTGGGCCGGGACACAAAGCGCAGCCTGTGTGCCCGAGCCAGCCCTGTCAGCTGCTCTTGTTTCCTGCTCTGCCGTGGCAGTGCCAGCGCACAGTCACAGCCTGTCCCTCCGCCCCCGGGCTGGCGGAGCTGGGCCGCGGGCCCTTTGCCCACCGGCCGCCCGCCGAGCCAGCCGGCAGGCCCGCCCGGCTGCTGGCGAGCTAGAATTGCAGCAGCCTGCTGCCCCCGCGCTTATCTGCTGCCCTGCTCGTCTCCCCTTTCTCTCGCCCTTCCCGGCACATATGCGCGCAGCCAGATCCGGCGTGATCTGGCCGCAGCCGTGCGCCGGGGAGCCAAGGCCGGCTGTTGGGGAGATCACCAGCCGGGCGGCGGCCACCGGGGCACGGGGACCCTGGGCAGCTGCCCGGCCCACCTCCCTGAGCCCCAGGACATGGGGCGGGGAGGCTCCTCTCCAGATGGAGCCCCTGCAAGGGCCCCAGCAAGGGGCCGGCGGGCGCTGGGGCGGGGAGGCCCGGGGTTTGGACCTGGACGCCCAGGGCCCGGGTGAGAAGATGTGCAGGCCTGCCCGCCACCTCTCTGCCTCTTAGGCTCCTTGTCTCACACGCAGAGGGAGCAGTTCCTGCCCCGCTGGGCTGTCGAGCACTTTCCACGGGCACTCGCGGGCCAGCACAGCGCCACTGGTGTCACGCATTTACACACGCACGCAACGCCCAGCAGCCTTCGTGCATCCTCCCAACAATTCCCGAGTGCTTTCCATGTGCCAGGCACTGTTGTAGGGACTTGGGACAAATCAGTGGACTGGACAGGCAGAAATTCCTGCCCTCGGAGAATGTCCCGTCTGCTTGGGGGCCACAGGCAAGAAACAGTAAATGGAAGGAAGAAGGAGAGGATTCAGCATCTCAGAAGGTGATAGGAGCGTAGGGAAGACAGAGCAAGGTGAGGGGCATCGGGAGGTGGGGGAGGACTGCAGTTTTAAAGGAGGTGTTCAGAAAAGGCCTCGCTTGGAAGGTTTTTTGTTGTTGTTGTGTTTTAGGAGGTATGGGGGATTGAACCCAGGGCCCATACACGGAAGCAGGCGCTCAACCACTGAGCTACCTCCGCTTCCAGAAGTTTTTATGTAAACTCTCGGAGGAGTTAGCCAGGCAGGTTTCTGGGGGAGGAATTTCCAGGCAGAGAGAGCAGCCACGCGAAATCCCGCAGCTGGAAGCGAGCCAGTGTGTGCGGACGGAAGGAGGCCGGGGTGCTGTGGGGGGATCCGGGGCGCCGGGGTGGGCCCACAGGGCCTCAGAAGAGCTCGTGCTGAGGCACCTCAGGGCGCGGGGGGTCTGCAGCGTCTGAGCTCTGCCTTCCTGGGCGTGTGCAACGGGCCTCGTGGGCCTCCCGCGAGCGCCTGGCCCCTCGCCTCCCCGGGTCCCCGTGGGAAGCTGCTCCTGCTCCCAGACGCAGGGGAGCGCTGGCCGCGGGCAGCCCGGGTCCCCAGCCCGCGTGCTCCAGCACCCCGTCTCCCCCGCCCCGGGAGGGGCTCAGGAGGACTGAAGCGCCAGAGGAGCCCAAGGAACCACGGCGGCTGAGCAACGAGGAGAGAAAGCAGCGAGCTGGGGTCCCCGCGCGCCGCCTGGCTCCCCTCGAGGCCCCTGCGGAAGGGTGCCCCTCGCCTCACCTCACAGTTTCCCCTCCTCCTGGAGGGAGGGAGGAGGTCTATTTCCCTTCCTGCCTCAAAATCTGCGACCTCACTGTGGCCGGGGTGGGGTGGGCGCTCACCGCGATGTGGATCCGTGCCGGGAGCGCCTCTGGGGCCCCCAGAAGGGGCCCAGGGGCTGAGGTTTCCATGGCAAACACGGGAGGGTACATCACCTGTGGGTGGAAAGGCACAGGGTTTCCTCCAGAGGCCGAGGTTCACATCCCGTGTGTGGGGGGACAGCTTTCACTGCCCCAGATGCAGGGGCCGGTGTGGGCGTGGGGTGTGCGGGGTGGCAGCGGGGCCCTGGTCCACCCTGCTCCAGGCTCAAAGATCTGGGCGTCCGTTCTTGGGGCCCTCAGAGCCAGACCACGCAGCCTCTTCAGATCCCCACGGCCCTGCTCTCTTTGGAAACGGCCAGGTCCCTCCCAGAAGCGCCGTGGGAGTGCCACTCAGGTTTGAGGCTCACCAGCCCATTCAGGGGTCTCACAGGGACCAAATACGCGGTGATTAGATTCTCAGAGTGCAGCCGCCCCCCCACGCTGCCTCCCCCATCGCAGAGCCACATGGAATGTTTGTTTAAAATACAGATCTCTGGATTCCATTGCAGAGATGGCCTCGGAATCTGCATTTAACCGATAACCCACTGCCCACCCAACATGTGATTCTTTCTTTCATTTTTTAGGAGGTACCGGGGATTGAACCCAGTACCTCGTACGTGAGAAGCAGGCGCTCAACCACTGAGCTGCACCCGCTTCCCACCTGTGATTCTTTTTTTTTTTTTTTTAAAGATTTATTTATTTATTTAATTTCCCCCCCTCCCCTGGTTGTCTGTTCTTGGTGTCTATTTGCTGCGTCTTGTTTCTTTGTCTGCTTTTTTGTTTCTTTGTCCGCTTCTGTTGTCGTCAGCGGCACGGGAAGTGTGGGCGGCGCCATTCCTGGGCAGGCTGCACTTTCTTTTCACGCTGGGCGGCTTTCCTCACGGGCGCACTCCTTCCGCGTGGGGCTCCCCCATGCGGGGGACACCCTTGCGTGGCACAGCACTCCTTGCGCGCATCAGCGCTGCGCATGGCCAGCTCCACACAGGTCAAGGAGGCCCGGGGTTTGAACCGCGGACCTCCCATATGGTAGACGGACGCCCTAACCACTGGGCCAAAGTCCGTTTCCCCCACGTGTGATTCTTAGGCCCGCTAGATTTTGAGACTCGCTTCCTTAGCCTACGAGTAGGGTGACTCCAGGTCCCTGACTCTTGGTCACTCCCAATTTCAAACTACAGCCTTGGGAATACACCTGCATGTCAGCATGCTGGGGAGTGAGGAATACGGACTTGGCCTCCAGGGAGCTCTGGAGCCCTGTGCTTCCCGCCTGCCCCGCACAGGGGCCCGCAGGTCACTTTGCCTAAGCAATGCGCCAGGTGTAGAGTTCCTTGCTTTCTGTCTATTAACAGGTACACGGGATAGCCCTACGCCTCTGGGGATCCTTCTTTAAAGATAGTGGGACCCTGAAGCTCCCAAGAGTTTCCTTCTAATTACTCCAAAGGGAAATGCAATTTGGGAAACCTTCCTTTTACCGCCCCCACCATTCCTTCCTTCCACCTGCAGCCTGCAATCCCCCTCCTTGAACCGTGAGCACCTGGGGATGGGCAGGACCTGCACGTTGCCCCACTTCACTGGCCGCAGGTGCAGAGACGATGTCCTTCCCGGGTCAGGGATGCGTCAGATGCCCAGCTCAGGCACTTGGTTAAATCGCCAACAAGGAAGGGTGAAGAGGGATGGGAGTGTACTTTAAACAGTTAAACTGTACACGGTGAAGGGTAGGAGGCGTTTTAGCATCTAGTGTTGGTTTCCCACATCAGCTCCTGATTGGAAATCATTTAAAAGGGCTTCTACTTTTGAACATAAGTGAAAAAACCAATATAATGAAACCTCGAAATTTTGTAGTAAAAAAAATTGTGTCCTTGTTGATTTCCTCAACTCTCCCCTCCCAGACCTCAGGGGCCCTTTTCTGTCTTCGAGCTTATTCCAACAGGGTTGCTTGGTCTGGCCCTGTACCCAGCTCAATCCAGCCCACTGCTTCTCTGGATGGGTATTTGTAGAAGGACTAATTCTAAAGATCAGTCAGTCACCAATAACGCCCAGCGCTGGTGATGGTGCTGAAAGCCTGGCCCCTTGCAGCTGGCCGTGGTGTGCATCGCCGTCATTCTTTAGGAACGTTCTTCGGCAATGTGTAGGAAGTGTGAGGAGTGTTTATACTCTTCTAAGAGTATAAGGGTGTTTACACTCTGATTTGGGAATCTGACTTTGGGAGTTGAGCTAAAGAAAATAAACCTGAATATGAGAAAATTCATACAGATGAAAATGTTCATCACAAAAACTTATAATATGGAAAAGCTGGAAATAATGACTAGTTTATTAAGTGCTTATTTTGCAGCAGTCACATTAAAGTCTTTATTAGTTCGTCCAATCTTCAGGACATCTCTCTAAGACTGGAAAAGTTATTATCTGGCAGTAACTGCTACTACCTCCATAAAACATGTCATTTCCTCCAGGGCACGTAGAAAGTGGGAGGTTCTCTGTGGCTTGGACTGTGTCCTACAGCTCAGCTAGTTTAATTTCCTTAATCTTGAACATCACAAAGGCTATAAAATAGGCAATTACGTACATGATTGACTGCTGAACAAGTCCTCCCCCCTGCCTCCTCACATTGATTTTTGTAGTCTAACTTTAAATGATTTGCTTAATTTTTTTATTGTGATAAAATGCATGTAACAAAATTCCCCATTTTAAAGCGTACGATTCAGTGGCATTTGGTGCGTTCACAGTGTTGTGCAATCGCCACCACCATCAGCTCCAGAACTTTCTCACGCGCCAACTGGAAACCCCACACCCACTGAAGCGTCACTCTATGGCCTCCTCTCCTCCCAGGCCCCGGCAACCACAGATGTATGGATTGGCACATTCTGGATATTTCAGATAAATGAAGCCACACAGTACGTGGCCTTTTGTGCCTGGCTTCTTTCCCTTAGCATAATGTTCCTAAGTTCACCCATGCCGTAGACTGTCTCAGCACTTTAGTCCTTTTCATGGCTGAATAACATTCCATGGTATGGCTGTAGCCCATTTTGTTTGTCCATTCAGCCACTGATGGGCACCTGGCTATTGTGAACAGTGTTTTTGTTTTGTTAAGTTTTGTTTTTTTCCCCCCAAGTTACCAGGGAGGCTGGGCGTTGAAACCAGAACCTCCTACGTGGGAAGCTGGCGCGCAGCCACTGGGCTACATCAGCTTCTCCGAGTTGCTTTTCTCATTTGTTTTGCTTGTTTTTTTTTTTCAGGAGGCCCCAGAAACAGAACCCGGGACTTCCCACGTGGGAGGCAGGAGCTCAGCTGCTCGAGCCACATCTACTCTCTTAAGTTTTTTAAAGATTTATTTTTATTTATTTCTCTCTCCTCCCCCTGCCCACCTCGGTTGTCTGTTCTGTGTCCATTTGCTGTGTTTTCTTCTGTGTCCGCTTGTATTCTTGTCAGTGGCACCGGGACTCTGTGTCTCTTTTAGTTGTGTCATCTTGCTGTGTCAGCTCTTCGTGTGTGTGGCACCATTCCTGGGCAGGCTGCACTTTCTTTCACGCTGGGCGGCTCTCCTTACGGGGTGCACTCCTTGCGCGTGGGGCTCCCCTATGCGGAGGACACCCCTGTGTGGCAGGGCACTCCTTGCGTGCATCAGCACTGTGCATGGGACAGCTCCACACGGGTCAAGGAGGCCCGGGGTTTGAACCACGGATCCCCCATGTGGTAGGCAGGTCTCTATCAGTTGAGCCAAATCCTCTTCCCAAGTTTTTTAAATGAACAGGATTGGGGGTATCATTTTAGAGTTAGCTTCTCACTCAAGGGTTCGAGATCTTCTGGCTCCTGATCCTGTGGTTTAGTGTAATAACTAGCTCCCTCAAGTTCTTGACGACAGGTCCCGGAGCACATGCTCTAGGTCTTCTCTCAGGATGTTGGTTATGTGGGCAGTCCCGAGACCCTCTCTAGGCTAAGGTCATGGTGAAAAACCCTCCAGCGCCACGGCACTTTTTAAAAGCACCTATGGACCCGTATTTCAAGCCGCGGATTGTCTCTCAGCCAGCACACAGTTGGAGGACCAAGTGGGTTCTTTAGCTAACCCCTTGAACAAGAATGACCATTCCTGCCTCAGAGTTGCCGTGACAGTGACTGAGAAATACGTGGCCATGCCTCACACAGCACTCGGCGTGTAAATGGGCCTCCATGTGCAAGCATTCACTCATTCATTCATTCACTTGTTCAGAGCTGCTTTCCCTCCTTCGTCCTTCAGCCTAGGCTGCCTGGGATGCAGAGACAAGCCAAGCCAGCCCTGAGTGCGCCGCACCCCATCCCTGGGAGCTCCCCGCCACTGAGGAACGCCCAGCAGCGAGGCCGAGCCTCGGGGGCCCTCCACACGCGCTGCTCTGACTTTTCTTCAGGAAAGTCTGGCTCCTGTACACCCACCCCCCCACCACAGCAGCTGCCTTCTGTCAGAGATGTGGGCGCGGGACAGAGGTGCTGGGTGGGAGATGGAGAAAGGAGAGGAAGGAAGGTTCAGAGAAGGCCTTGGCCTGTGTTTGGCTTTGGCCACAATGTGTTTTGTTTTAAGATTTATTTATTTATTCCTGACACCCCCGTTCCCCCCATTGTCTGCTCTGTGTGTCCATTTGCTGTGTGTTCTTCTGTGTCTGCTTGTCTTCTCATTAGGTGGCTCCGGGAACTGATCCTGGGACCTTCTGGAATGGGAGAGAAGCGGTCATTCTCTTGCACCACTTCATCTCCCTGATCTGCTAAGTCTCTTATTGTCTCTCCTCTGTGTCTTTTTGTTGCGTCATCTTGCTGCGCCAGCTCTCCAGGTTGGCTGACACTCCTGTCCAGGGTGGCACTCCGCATGGGCCGGCACTCCGTGTGGGCCAGCTTGCCGTGCTTCACCAGGAGGCCCTGGGTATCTGTATCATAGATGGGAGGTCAACTGGTGAGCCGCATCTGCTTCCCTGTTTTGTTATTTTCAAAGAAGCTTTAGACTACATAAATGCTACATAAAAAATGTAAGCGATTCCCATCTGCTCCACTCCCTCCCCCTCCCACATTTCCCCACATTAACAACCTCTTTCATTAGTGTGGTACGTGTGTTACAACTGATGAGCACAGACTGGAGCACTGCTACTAACCATGGACTAGTTTACATGATGATTTGCACTTTGTCCCACACAATTTTGTAAGTTATGACAAAATGTACAATGCCCTGTATCCATCACTGCAGAGTCATTCAGGACAATTCCAATGTCCTGAAAATGCCCCCGTATGGCACCTGTTCTCCCCTCTCCCATCCCTCAGAGCTTCAATGGTGAGTTCTTCCATTGCTGGAATAACTAAGTCTATAGTAGAATAGTAATAAGTCTACTTTAGTCTGCTGTTCATTCCCCAATCTTGAGGATTTGAGGATGGTGATGCCCACTCTGCTTCTAATTGAGAGGGGGCTTAGATACATGGGGCAGATGGATGGAGCTGTCTTGCCTGCAGCTGCAGACACTCTCTCTTCCTTGGGATGGTTGTTGTCCATCATCATCTCCTTGTTAGTTGTCCTGCTAAGTCCTGCTAAGAGAGTAGGTGTTGCAACTCTGCTGAGATTCACGGCACAACCGGCACGTCACAATGTGTTTTTAGTCCTTGTGTTACTCGAGTCTTTAACTTTTCTTTGGGGGGTATGGGTGGGAAATTGATTTTTATTGAATACATTAATACATTTACTTAAAGGGCAAAGAGTGTTTTACAATTCAAAATTAATGGTCCCGGGGAGCTGCTGCGGCTCAGTGGTTGAATGCCGCATATGAAGTCCTGGGTTCAATCCCAGGTCCCGGTAAAAAAAAATAAAAATAAAAAACAATGCCCTCAGCAGTTACACTTTTTTTGTGTGAAGGTGCGGGTCGCCTTCCCTACAGCTGTTGTCCTCGTGCAGATTAATTCCCTTTCCCCTCTTCTTGCCACTGACACCCCTGAAGGCCACACTCAGTCCAGCCACCAAGCTGCCCTTGAAGAGGTGAGGAGGACAAAGCAGAGTGCCTAAAGGTGGGGTCCTGGGGGGGTCGGAATCACTCCTGCACCTGGCAAATATTTTTGGAGCCTGGTGCTCTCCTGTGTCTGGTGGAGGAGGCAGACGTCGCACACATAAACGAGGACTGCTTCCGAGTGGTAACCGTGCTTCCAAGAGGAGGGAATGGGCTGGGAGATTAGCGGAGGCGCCAAGGTCACGCGCTCAGTGAGGGGCAAAGCCAAGGCTCAGAATCCTTCCTGCGTGGCGCTGAAATCCACTCTCCCGGCTCACGGCTCTCCACGGTCTCCCGCATAGCTACTTCTTTGGTCACAAATGATGGAGGGTTAGAACTTACCTCTGCGTACCACTATATACTCTTCCAAGCAACTCCCAGCACGCCTCCCCGTTTCACCTTGGGACGTTATTACCTCCAGCTGCTGCTCCGAGGCGAATGCCACGGAAAACGGCAGGAGCAGCTTCTCTAGCAACGGAGCCAATTAAGCTACCTGCGAGTGTAGAGCGGCTGAATTCCCACGGCGTGAAGGACCCAGGAAAGCCTTGAGTTTGCTGTGTCTACAGCAAAACCTTACGGACTGGAATTTAAACAGGAAAGGCCTTTCCTTTCTCCTCCTGGGCCTGACGGAAACCAGCTCTTCGTCTCTGCAGCGTTGCTCGCCCTTGCTAGTGGGCAGCTGCTGTGTTCTTGGGTGCTGAGTAGGAGGGGATGGCACACACCCTAGAATTCTGGCATCTCCAGGGAAGGACATTTTCTACTCGTGGGGAGCCCTCTTCATCCTTCCTGTGCCCTGTCTTAGCAATAAGGTCAGCACTGGGCTGCTGACCACGTGCTTTGTCACACATGAGCTTGTTTGAGTCTCACGTGAATCCCAGCTGGTAGGTTCTAACATTCTTCTCCTTAATTTACAGCTGGGGGGATCGAGGGCCAGGCAGGGCAACTGACTCAATGTCCTGTGGCATTGGCAGGTGAGCTGGGTTTCCTCCTTGTTCGCTATACTAGGCTGCCTGAAAGGGAGCCTGTTTTTGTGATGGTTTTGAAAGGGACTCTTTCTGAAATTCAAAATTCATTACATATTTTCCTAATTTTTTTTTGTTTTTTGAGGTACCAGGACAGGGGTTTGAGCCTAGGACCTTGTATGTAAGAGGCCAGTGCTCAACCACTGAGCCACAATGGCTCCCCTGAGCTGACTTTCTGCTCTGTTTGCTCATTGTTTGCTTGTTGTTTTCACACATTGACTGCTCGTGTTGTTTTTCTCTCATTGTCTGCTCATTACTTTTGCTTGTTGTCTGTTTTGTTTTCTTTCGGAGGCACTGAAAATGGAACCTGGGACCTCCCGTATGGGAGGCAGGTGTTCGACTGCTTGAGTCACTTCTGCTCCTTGCTTGTTTGGCTTTTGCTTGTTGTCTGCTTGTTGTCTTCATTTGTTTTCTGCTTGTTTTTGCTTGTTGTCTGCTCATTGTTTTCTCTCACTGCCTGCTTGTTTTTTCTCATAGTTTGCCAATTCATTGTTTTTGGCTTGCTGTCTGCTTATTTTCACTTGTTGTCTGCTCATTGTTTTTGCTCATTGTTTTCTTTAGGAGGCATTGAACCCAGCACTTCCCATGTGGGAGGTGTGCACCAAACTGCTTGAGCCACATCTGCTCCCCCATACTTCCCTGACTTTTAAACAGAGGACATTAGGGGTGGGATATGTGAATGGTATGGCGAAACATTTTCTTGACAAATAAGGGTATCTTTGGGAACACATTTCTCTCTATTTCTGCCAGTAAGATGCCTGCTTTATCAGTTTCCCTTTTGCCTTCTTTTTGATGTCACTGGGCCTACTCATCATAGCCATTTGTCCTTTCCTTTTACTTTGGAGCGTCCCCTCAGAAGTCAAGCTTATTAGGAATTGTTGTAGGTGTCGGAGAAGAAATTGCCCCAACCCTTCTGAGGGGCAATTAGGCAATGAGTTTAAGAAACTTCACACAAGTTCAGACCGATTGATCCCGAAATACCATTTCTAGAAATGCATACTGTAGTAGTCAGCCAAAGGGGTGCTGATGCAAAGTGCCAGAAATCTGTTGGCTTTTATAAAGGGTATTTATTTGAGGTAGAAATGTACAGTTTCTCACCAAAGTCTGTTGGCACGTGTTGAAGCAAGATTTCTGCCTGGTCTCTCCTTCCTTCTTCCTCTTAAGTCTCCATGGGCCCAGCTTCTTCTGATCTCAGCTGTGGGCTCATCTCTCGTCCCGGGGTTTTAGCTGTTTGAGCCTTCTCCTTTCTGTCAAATGGCAGGGCCAAAATGCCCGGGTTCACGCCTCTTCCATGTGTCTTCTTGAGTGAGCGTCTGTTTATCTGTATAGACCCACCAAGGGGGCAGGGACTCAACCAGAGTAATGCCCTACCGATGTGGTTGAATCAAAAACCCTAAAATGATTTAATCAAGTAAACTTAAAACCTTTGAATTTAATGCAATCAAAGGGTATCGTACCCAGAGGAACAGATCAGTTTATAAACATAATCTTTCTCTTTGTTTTTGATTCATAAATAATACCAAACTGCCACATATAACTAGGAAAATTATTTCTGTATAAGATTATTTATCATGGTATTATTTATAAATGGGCAAATTGAAAGCCGCCAATATAATTGGGCATTGAGTAGATAAAGTTATTAATAGATTGCTAGAATATACGATATACAATTGTTGAAACTGTACTATAAAAACCTGTCTAGGGAAACGGACTTGGCCCAGTGGTTAGGGCTTCGTCTACCACATGGGAGGTCCGCGGTTCAAATCCCGGGCCTCCTTGACCCGTGTGGAGCTGGCCCATGCGCAGTGCTGATGCGCGCAAGGAGTACCCCCGCGTAGGGGTGCCCCACGCTCAAGGAGTGCACCCGTAGGGAGAGCTGCCCAGCGCGAAAGAAAGTGCAGCCTGCCCAGGAATGGCGCCGCCCACACTTCCCCTGCCACTGACAACAACAGAAGCGGACAAAGAAACAAGACGCAGCAAATAGACACAGAGAACAGACAACCGGGGGAGGGGGGGAATTAAATAAATAAATAAATCTTTAAAAAAAAATAAAAAATAAAAATCATTAAAAAAAAAAACCAAACCTATCTAATGGCACTATGATATATTCATAATATGTTAAGCAGTTTGTAAAACAACATGCACATTATAATCACAATTTTGAAAAAAATAGGTAAACATAAATAGAAAAAACAGGAGAATATATATAGAAGTTACTTCTGGTATGAGGGATTATGGGTGGTTTTATTTCTTTTTGTCGGGTTTTCTTATTTTCTACATTAAACAGGTACTACTTTTGAAATGAAAACAAAAACCTTAAAAATAGTATTTGGGGGGAAGCAGATGTGGCTCAAGCAATTGGGCTCCCGTCTACCATATGGGAGGTCCAGGGTTCAATTCCCGGGGCCTCCTGGTGAAGGCGAGCTGGCCCGCGTGGAGTGCTGGCCTGTGCAGGAGCGCACAGAGAGCTGGCCCAGCAAATGATGCAACAAAAAGAGACACGGCAGACCAGGGAGCTGAGGTGGCGCGAGAGATTGAGCTTCTCTCTGCCACTCCAGAAGGTCCCAGGATGGGTTCCCAGAGCCACCTAGAGAGAAGACAAGCAGACACAGAAGAACACACAGCAAATGATGCAGAGAGCAGATGATGGGGAGGGGCGGAGAAATAAATAAATAAAATAAAAATAATACTTAGGCATGAAGTATTGGCTACATGTTAAATAAGAGATGGGGGCTCTGGGTAAGGGCCAGACAAGGTGAATTTTGGACTCCATTACTTGAAGAGGCAGAGAAAACATTTCTACTGCTTTCTGAGTAGGGGTTTTGTTCCAGAGGTTTCAGGAAAGCTGTCATGGAAGAAGAAACACCCTCATCCTCAAGGCTTTTAGTCTTACTGGAAAGAGAAAAAAAATAACCACAAACTTCAAACTTTGAGGGTCATGGATGAGAAGGAGTGGCCACGTAATTCCAGCCGTGGTGGGGAGGCAGGCTGCGGGCAGCTGGCCTTGGAGGGTGGAGAGAAAGTCAGTAGTAGCTGCCTGGTGGGAAGAGTTCTTTCCTTCTGCTCCTCTCCCAGAAACCCAAACCCTCTGTTGCAATTCTGCTCAGACCCAAGTACCTCCGTCAGAGGCACGTGTTGCAGGACCATCTGTGAGGAGCCTGACCAGGCCAGGAGGCCACAGGGCTGCAGCAGGGCGGCCGTGCCTGGCACCCGCTGGAAGGGAGCCTGCCCACTGCCCACTGCCCTCATGGAGCCTGGGTTACAGCGGTGATGGCAGCTTGCCCTGTGCTCTCCCGCTAGGCAGCCCGGAGCAGGCCAGGGCAGGAGTGCGTGCGGTGCACCGGGTGTGTGCCGTGCACCAGGTGTGTGCGGTGGACCAGGTGTGTGCGATGGACCAGGTGTGTGCAATGCACCGGGTGTGTGCGATGGACCGGGTGTGTGCGGTGCACCGGGTGTGTGCGGTGGACCGGGTGTGTGCGGTGCACCGGGTGTGTGCAATGCACTAGGTGTGTGTGCTGCCACGACCTCACCCTGGTGTCTCCTACCTGAGTAAGAACTGCAAGCTCGCCGTGGCCCACTGCGACTGATAACGCCCCCTGGGATACGGGCAGCATGCTCACTACAATTCTAGGCACACACCTGGCTGCAGGTACCCTGGGCCACCCCCCAGCCCCACACACAAGCCCAGCTGCACTCTTCCTCCTCAAGCGTGTCTCGGGTTGCTGGGGCAGTGGGAGAGCAGCCCCTTTCCTTTTCCTTCCCCCTATCCTGCAGCCCTGCTGGGAGGTCCCTCTCAGCTGATGGGGCTCCCCACAACTCCATCTCCCAGGATTGGTCAGCTGGACTGTGGGGCCCTCGCTGCTCTGAGAATGTGCTGAGTCGGACAAGCCTCTCCCTCCCGGGTGACTTGGGGGTGCACCTGCAGGCTCCCCACTCACTCTGGCCTATTCAGCTTTCTAGAAGGATCAGGCAGGTGAGCAGATGGACCCCAGGTTTACCTCAACCTAGACAAAGCCAAGAAGGGGACTGTGATAAGGCTTAAGAGCCAAGGGTAGCTGTTAATGTTGTTGTATTTTGTGGAAACCACCCCCTCCCTCAATCTTTTAAGAAAATCAAATGTCTTTTATTCATGGATTCACTCAACAGATATTTATTGAACAAGGTCTCATGCTAGGCTCTAGGGGAGATAGATAAGACATGATGCAGCAACTCTGCTCCTAGGTGTAAATGCAAGAGAAATGAAGACATTTGTCCACACAAAAACTGGTACATGAATGTTCACAGCAGCTTTATTCATAACAGCTAAAAAGTTCACCCAAATGTTCATGACCTGAAGAATGATCAACAAAATGTGAGATATCTACGCAATGAAATCTTATTTGTCAGTAAATAGGAATGGAGTTCTAAACATTTTGGTAAAGGATGGTGATGATGGCAGAACAACTTGTGAATGCAATTAGCACCACTGAATTATATACTTGAAAGTGGTTAAAATGGAAACTTTAATATTATATATATGGTTTTTTTTTAGATTTATTTCTCTCCCCTCCCCTCACCCCGGTTGTCTGTTCTCTGTGTCTATTTGCTACGTCTTCTTTGTCTGCTTCTGTTGTTATCAGTGGCACGGGAATCTGTGTTTCTTTTTGTTGCGTCATCTTGTGTCAGCTCTCCGTGTGTACGGCACCATTCCTGGGCACTGCACTTTCCTTCGTGCTGGGCAGTTCTCCTTACGGGGCGCACTCCTTGCGCATGGGGCTCCCCTACGCGGGGGACACCCCTGCATGGCAGGGCACTCCTTGCGCGCATCAGCACTGCGCATGGGCCAGCTCCACACGGGTCAAGGAGGCCCGGGGTTTGAACCGCGGACCTCCCATGTGGTAGACGGACGCCCTAACCACTGGGCCAAAGTCCGCGCCATGTATATATGTTAACCCCAAAAAACAATTTTAAACCCATAGAACTGGAAAACACAAAGAGTGAACCATAAAGTAAACTATGGACTTTAGTTAATAATGTAACTATAAGGATATTGGTTCATCAATTGTAACAAATGAACCATACTAATGCAAAATGTTGATAATAGTGAAAACTGTGCGGAGGTGGTATATTGGAACTCTGTACATTCTGCATGAGTTTTCTGTAAACCTACGATGCTCTAAAAAAACCACAATTTTTTTTAAAGAAAGGGCAAGTGAACTTCTGATACATGCTACAGCATTGATGAACCTTGACAATATTGTGCTAAGTGAAAGAAGACAGTCACAAAAGCCACATGAAGTATGACTCATTTATAGGAAATGCCCAGAAAAGGCAAATCCATAGAGACAGAAAGTAGACTTGTGGTTGCCTAAGGCTGGGGAGGCAGGGGGTGGGTTGGGGTGACAGCTAAGGGGAACTGGTTTTGTTTACAGGGTGATGAAAATGCTCTAAAATTGACAGTGCTGGTAGTTGCACAACCCTGTGGATATGATTTTTTAAGGACTGAAGTTTATCCTTTAAATGGGTGGATTGTACAGTATAGGAATAACATCTCAACAAAGCTGTTAAAAAACAAGAGGGAGCAGATGTGGCTCAAGCAGTTGAGCACCTGCTTCCCACATGGGAAATACCGGGTTCGGTCCCCGATGCCTCCTTAAAGAAACAAGTAAGCAAGCAAACAAAAAACCAACCCAAGGGAGCCGATATGCTCAGTGGCTGAGCGCTGGCCTCCCACATACGAGGTCCTGGGTTCAGTCCCCAGCCCCCGTACCTGACATACATACATATATACATACATACATGACATGCCTAGAAACTCACAAATCAGATAGGTAGCCAGATTTGCCCAGAACCCATAGTGAGGGCTGTGATCAGGAAAAGCGCGGGGTGTGTCAGGAGCACTTAGAAGCAGCCTTGGGGGTCGGGCAAAGCTTCATAGTGGGGGGAGCATCCACGCATTCTCCTTCAGTGTTTGCTTGTCTGTTCTTCCCCAAAGAACTGGGGCTTTTTTTGCAGCCCAGGGCCTGGCACATTGTAGGAGCTCCATATATATACTCCATATATTCACTCCGTATATATACATACATATATATATATAATTTTTTAAGGAGCCACCAGGGCTTGAACCCAGGGCCTCCTACATGGGAAGTAGGTGCACAGTCACTGAGCTACGTCCGCTCCTCTCCATATATTTTCACTGACCTAGTTGAGCTGAGGGATCGTGTCTACTGATGCCACGTGATTTTACTCTGCCTGAGTAAATACAATGGGCTTTGCTGCCTCAGGTCACAAATTCATCCCATCCTCTCAGGAGCAGCAATGGCCTTTGCTGCGTGATGCTACCTTCGGGAACCTTGAGGCTAGCCGCCATCTCGACAGGAACCCCGCACCCACCTGCGCTCTGGCCAGCCCGGGCCCAAGGGCCGTGCTGGAGAGAGGACCTTGCCTGTAAGCTTGGGGGTGAAAGTCTTCTTCCCTTTAAAAGCCCCAAGCGAAGCTCTCAGCTCCGAGGTAACCCCAGCTGCTCCCCCACTTGTCATACTGCAGCCTGGAGGAACTCGCGAGGTCGGCGTGGTGGCCCTGATTGCCGAGGCAGCACCAGGTGCCCGTCATAGCCGGGACTGGGATGACACCGGCCGCAGCCAGGACGCGCAGCGCTGCGGGGCCGACAGCGCTCTCCCCTGAGGCCTGCTGCAGGCATGGGGGAGCGGCGGTGACCCGGTGGGCGCATCACGCTCCACGTGGCGAGGGAGGAGCTGGATTTCCCCCGTTGCTCCCTGGCTGGAAGCCCAGGGAGGGCATGGCGCCCAGGGGGCTCGTGGCAGTGCCGCTGGACCAGCAAAGCCTTGGCTTCTGCAGAGGGAGGCTACGGCGGGAGCTCAGCAGGTGCACTGATGCCTGTAACCGCTGGGAAACCTGGCCACGGTGGGCCACTGCCCTCCCTGTGAGGGCCCTTGAGGGGAGGGACTGGGGCCGAAACAGACGGTGTGCTCCACAGTCACCACGTCTCCTGGTCTTGAAGGAAGGTGCACGGCCACCGCCCTTTTCCAGGACCACCATCTAGGCAACTCACCCATCCTCCAAACAACTCTACGCTCCACCCACTTGTTCCTTTGCCCTGACCACCCTTTCTCCACTTCCCCCATTAAAATCTTACTCCTCCTTTGAGATCTGCACCAAACACCCCTCCCTCCACTAGGAACGCCTGACGGCCTCCTCCCCTCCTGCCCGTCCCCGCCAGAACGAGGCCCCCCTGGCCCCGCCCACACCACGCTGTCCTTTGTGGCCGGGTGACGGCACTTACTACTCCATCTGCCCCTTGCCGCCCCTTCGAGCTCCTCAAGGGCAGGGCCTACACAATGCCGATCCGCAGCCTCCCTGTTGCCAAGGGGAGACCTACGCACCTGCCCGCAGGAAATGGCTGCTGCACTGGGCTGTGAGCCTCTTTCTAACGGGGCAGGCCGCGTTCTACAGAAACTCAGCCAACACTCTTCACCATCAAAGAGCTTGAAACCCGGGGACCTGGTTGCACAGATGGCACCTGCTCCGGGGCTTTTAGCTCCCTCCGCCCACGTGCTCACCTAGGGCTGCGTCGAATGCCACTCCCGCATCTCCGCAGCTCGCTGGCCTTGCCTTCCGCGGCCTGCCAAGCACAGCGCCGAGTGCCAGCAGCTTCTGCAGAGCGCCCGGGGAACAGGGCCCAGGCCGCCCCTGACAGCGCTGGCAGGCCTGGAGAGGGAGTTTCGAAAGTGAGGGATTTTTGGTTCATTATGTTCTGTTTCATTAAGGCACGGGTGATATTTCTTCTTTAGACCTTTATGGTTTTCTGCCAAACGTAAAAATATTCCAACCATTTGCATCCATACTGGTGCAATACAGAGAATAACATGATGAATCTTCCAAGAGAAAACTGTTGTTTTTCCTCTGCATGATTTTTAAAGGTCTGCTGTCCCTTTGTACAGAATTTTATTATGCCTCGGTGCCAATTTGTTTTCCAGAGGAGCACATCTCTAAATTTCTAATGAAAGGCAAACAAAATAGGACTCCGGGCCTTGGCCAGAGACCAACTGATAGCTAATTTTTGCCGCAGGGAAGGCTAAATAACAAGTCCCCGAATTGCAATTTTTGTTTCTCCTTCTGTTCCCAAACAAAATTGTTTAAATAACTAACTTCTGTCTTGATTATAATTATTAGGTGATGAAAGTATGTCTGCATTTCAAAAGTGCATTCTTTTATTTTTAAAATCTTAAATCCCAAGATTGGCAAATACCTTTGACATGTTGCCTTTGATTAAGGTAGAGAATTCTGGTTAAGTGAATTAACAGCTCATTTAATCAAATGAACTAAAAGAGCAAACAAAATCAATTGACCAATTGTTACCCTTCGTGGCTAACATTAGCTGCCGTCTATTCTTTAGCCAGTCCCAGGACTGATAAGTAACGCCCACTCTGTAAAATGGAGTTAACTTTATATTTGAAACTGTATTTTATACTTACTTGATTAATTACAGACCCTGAAATAAGGGAAGTCATTGTCACATAAACTCTACGAACCATTTTGGAATCTCATTTGAGTCAAAGAACAAATGAGAATCTTTACCTAATCTCTTATATCAGGATATAAACTTTATAAAGCCCTGGAGAAGCCCTCCCTCAACCCCATCCCCACCCCCCTCACGCTTGTTCTTCCTGTTCACGTCCCTGATCCTGTGGCACCTCTACCTGCACGCACCTGTACACACACACACACCTATTTACAAGCAGAACTTTGTGCTGCTCTTTTCTCCCTTAACTAAGCTCTTCTCTGAGGTTTTCCATTCTTTGCGGAGTCTGAGCTCTGCTTCAGCCTTCGAGGGTACTAGTGGATTAATTTATTTCTCATCTTCCCAGGTCACACACCACATTCTTCAAATCTATGATGCCATTGATTGCAAGGTGCTCCATTAGTTTATGTACAATTAAGAAAGGAAAAACTCGTACCTGCAAGAATCTAGGGATTTCATGTCATGTCCCGATTTTGCAGATGTTTCAGTGTGACACAATGTGAGCCTGAGAATCAATGAAATGTGAAATTTGAATTTTGAAGGGAGCCTTCTGGAAGCCTTAGTGACTCCAGGGTGGAGGATCAGGCTTCTTGGCAGGCAGCTGGAGAGACAGGTTTGGGGTCAGGTGGTGCTTCTGTTGTTACACAAATCACACCATGTAGTGAGCTGCTTGCCCATCTACAGAGGGAGTGGCTGAGGGTGTGAAGCCTTAGAATACAACAGCATAATAGAACCTAAACAAAAACCACGTAAATTAAAGAGTAGATCCACCCAAAAGAAACTCACAGGTGTTGGGTGCCGCTGCATAACTCCATCATCAACTTGAAGGGGCCCAGAAAGCCTGTCCTCAGCCAATGCTTTGATAAGGCTTCTAGGCAGGAAGGCTGAAACCTGAGTTCTGGTTTTGGCTTTGCTGCTCTCCAGCCCAGGGACGCAGCAACACAGGCTCCAGGTTGTCAGAGTTTGTCCTCAGAGTTTAAGTCCTTCAGGTGAGGGGGCAGATAAGGGGATTTGGCCTTCATCCAGGATAACCTTTATTTCAGTCCGTTTTTGATATTAGACATCCATGATTCCCTGTAAAATTTTTTGGAAAAAAGAGAAGAATTCTTGGGGAGTGGGTGTAGTTCAGTGACCGAGCACCTGCTTCCCATGTATGAGATCCCCAATTCAATCACAGTACCTCTCCCCCCACCCTCCACCCCAAAAAAGAATTCTGCTGAAAGAAACTCCAAAACTATTGCTAGAGATGAACTCGACGCCCTCCTCCACTTCCTAATTCTCAAATTTATTACGTCACCCCCAAAAGGTCGGTTATAGGGAAATTCCAGAAGCTTTCATCTTAGATAGTAGCTTCAAGGCCACAGGGTCATGGGTAATTTGGGTGAGAGGTTAAACCAGTTGCTTCCTCCTCATTGCTCCTGCTGAGAACTCCCCTGTAGGTTACCCCCTGAACTCATTAAAGGAGTATAGTTGCCTAGTGCATTAATTTCTTCTTGCTGCTGTAACAAATCATCACAATCTTAATGGCTTAAAACAATACCGACTTATTATCTTATGATTCTGTAGGTTAGAAACCCAACACGGGGCTCACTGGCTAAAACTAAGGTGTTGAAAGGTTGTGTTC
Source organism: Dasypus novemcinctus (assembly GCF_030445035.2). Classification (NCBI taxonomy): domain Eukaryota; kingdom Metazoa; phylum Chordata; class Mammalia; order Cingulata; family Dasypodidae; genus Dasypus; species Dasypus novemcinctus. Next base: position 6,737,515 of record NC_080681.1, read on the forward strand.
CTTTCTGGGGCTCTAGGGGAGAATCCGCTTCCTTACCTTTTCCAGCTTCTAGAGGCTGCCCACCTTCCTTGCCTAGTGGCCCCCTCCTCCATCTTCAAAGGCAGCAGCAGTGGTCTGAGTCCTTCTTTACACACTGAATTCTCTCTGATCCTCATCTTCTCCCTCCCTCCTTTACTTTGAAGGGTGCTTGGGATTACATTGGGCCCATCAAGATGATCCAGGATAATCTTCTTTTCTTAAGGTCAGCTGCCCAACAACCTCCATTCCCTTTTGCCATGTAGGTTCACGGATTCCAGGCATTTAGGAGGTGGGCATCGTTGGGGGACCATTACTCTGTCGCCCACACTTGGAAATAGGAGTGACAATGTGGCAGGAACTGTGAGGCCCAGAAAACAAAGAAGTGACAAAAAAGCCACAAAGCCATACACTAGCCCACATATTACTGCTAGATGAAATGTGTTGAGCAGGGTCCCAGAGATGAGCAGGTGAGGAGTTTATGTACGATTGGGGTTCAGGTTGGATTCCCCAGGAAGTGGACCCACCGGTAGGGATTCGTATACAGGCCATTTCTTGATGTGCTCTTGCGACAGGTACTTCTGGAAGGGAAGCAAAATAAGGAAGAAGGCTTGGGCAGAGAGAGACGTTGGGTTTTAACGCAGCCTCAACAAAAGTCTGGGGAGCTCTGAGGCTGGGGTGAGGCCTCTATACCCAGGCTGATCAGTCACTGGATGTGGCCTGCCCTGGGGAGGGGGTGTGACCTTGAATGAGGCACTTGCCTTCAACTGTGGCACTTCTTAGAGAGGGATGACAGCTGAGAACTGTCTGCCAGCCGTGTCCCCAGCAGCTAGGGGAATAAGTCCATCAGTCCTGGAATCTGGGTAGGACATTGTATTCATCAGCCAAAGGGGTGCTGATGCAAAATACCAGAAATTGGTTGGTTTTTATAAAGGGTATTTATTTGGGATAGGAGCTTACAGATACCAGGCCATAAGCATCAGTTACTTCCCTCATCAAAGTCTATTTCCACGTGTTGTAGCAAGATGGCTGCTGACGTCTGCGAGGGTTCAGGCTTCCTGGGCTCCTCTGGGCTCAGGTCCTCTGTTTCCTCCACAAGGTCAGCCGTAGACTATGAGGCTCTCTAGGCTTTGCCTCTCTTCACAAGGTCAGCTGTAGACTCTCAGGTGAATGGCTTTGTCTCTCTCCCTGGGGTTTCTGCTGTGTCTAAGGAGTCATCTCTGTTCCTCTGTGTTCTTCTCCTGGCTCAGGTTCTCTCTTCCCAGGGCTTGCTTCTCTTTCCTTTGCATGCTGACTTCCTGGGGCTCCAGCTTAAGACTTCAGCATCATGGGAAGCGGATGTGGCTCAAATGATAGAGCGTCCACCTACCCATATAGGAGGCCCAGGGTTCAAACCCAGGGCCTCCTGGCCCATATGGTAAGCTGGCCCATGTGCAGTGCTGCTGCACACAAGTGCCATGCCATGCAGGGGTGTCCTCAATGTAGGGAAGCCTCACGCACAAGGAGTGCACCCTGCAAGGAGAGCCGCCCCATATGATAAAAGTTCAGCCTGCCCAGGTGTGGTGCCACACACACGGAGAGCTGACGCAGCAAGATGACACAATAAAAAGAGACACAGATTCCCGGTGCCGCCGAGAATGCAAGTGGACACAGAAGAACACCCAGCGAATGGACACAAGAGAGCAGACAACCGGAGTAGGGGAAGGGGAAGCGAAATAAAATAAAATAAATCTTTAAGGAAAAAAAAAGACTCCAGCATCAAAACTCCAACATCAGAAAACCCTCCTTTGCCATGCCTCCTATCTGTAAGTTCCCCACCCACCAAGGGGCAGGAACTCAACGCCCTAATGACATAGCCCAATCAAAGTCCCAATCATAACTTAATATCATCCAGGTACAGACCAGATTACAAACATAATCCAGTATCTATTTTGGATTTCATAACCATATCAAACTGCTACAGGCATCACCACACCCACTACAATTGGGCTAAGGACTTTAGGTCCTCTCTAAAGCTGGAGTGAAGGGGAGGGTCCCAGGGAAGGAAGGGTATGAGCAGGGAGATGGCTGATTCAGAAGGCATGCTTCATATCTCCTTCCCACCCCCACCCATTCCTGCAGGACCCTCAGGCTCCTTCTCTTTTGGGTGACACCTGCCGCTGGTAGCCTCCAACTCATTCCTGGAATCATAGATATAACAAATGGTGGTATCACTGGCCTATGATTCTTTTTTTTAAATATACATAAACATATTTTATTTAACTCATTATATACACTATGTTTTCCTTTCCACATGTGCCACCAGACACATTTCAGTGCTCAGAGGCCATGTAATACTAGTTGCTAACATATTCTTTTATGCTATTACATTTACTTAATCACAAATTTAATCTGCCTTACTCCCGTTATTTATATATATATATATATATGTCTTTGCGAAATTTTTTAAATGATTCCTGACAACAAGTGGATTTACACAGAGCCAGCAAGAAGCTGCTCTAGGCTCTGCCTTGATCTTTCAACTCAGAAACCCATGCTTTTACCGTAGAGTCAATTCAGAAATATTTATGTGCCTTCAGACATGGTGGCTGTTTGGGGCATTATCCCGTGATCGCCTCTCAGTAGTCTTTGTTACTTTGTCATCTGGAGGAGGACAAGTTGATAATTTGTCAATTCACAAGTTATTTTACTTCTCCCTAAGTGAACTCTCTCCCACACACGTTGTGATCCTTGGTCCCCACAGAATTCTATACAGGGGCTGGAAGTCAAGTTTAGTCTTACGCATAGGTAGAATGGGGGGCCACCTCCTCAGGGTCACCAGAAAAACCATCCTCACCCAAAAGAACCTCCCAAACCTGCTTTCTGGTGCCTGAAAGACCCCGGTCAGGGCACAGTATCTTTCAATTACAAGCTCTGATCCCGATTTAAATGCAGACACTCCCAGGAAGGATGACTGCATCTCAATGCAAGTACGTTTGAGATGTTTTCCTGAAAGAAGCTTCTTGAATATAAGTGGTAGGGTCCTCTAAGCAGCAGCACTCTCCCTAAAGCGTCCATGGAAAGCTTTGGCAGTCATCCTGAAAGTGTTTAAGTGCGCATACCCGTTGACCTAGTAATTCCACTCCTGTGGATATAGCCTAAGGAAATTGGCCTAAAAAACGGAGAGGACTTTATGCACAAGAACGATTATTACTGAATAATTTATAATGGTGGAACTTTTAAAACCGCTTGAAAATACTTAGGTAAATGATAGCATATCCTCTCTACGGGGGAAAATGACTTATTAAAAATTAGAGTTAGAAGTGTTCGTTAACAACATGGTGAAAATTTTGTTATAATAATAAGGGGAAAACCACCCTGGATTCACAGCGGTATGTGCATTTTATCACAGCTATGTAAAAATAAATCTATATACATAAAATGACGTGAAGTATATGCAAATATTAACGGTTTGCTTAACAATGATACTACAATTAGTACTCTTAAAACCAAATTCTCAAAACGTTGTTTTTGACTCGTAATACTTTTGTACTGAGCTATAGTTATTTTTCTTTTTAATAAATTGTTTATTAAATTCCTGTATCGTTTTTCTTTTTCTCAGTGGTACCAGGGCCGGGGAATGAGCCGAGGACTTCCTCCGTGGGAAGCCGGCGCTCAGCCAGCTGGAGCCACGTGCTCTCCCTGAGCTCCAGTTTCCCTTATTTATGTATTTTCCTCCTTACGTTTTTACTTATCTTTGGGGGCCAGGGTTTGCAGCGCCGTGCCCTGGAGCGCCCAGAACCATCCCCAGCCCGCCAAGAGGACGACTTCCGGCGCGACGGGGCGAGGCCCGGCGGCGGCGCCGGCAGGCGGGAGGGCGGCCCGGGCCGCGGGAGCCCTCGCGGCGCCCCGGTGCCCGGCCGGGAAGCGCCTCCGTTCGCCCTGGAGGCGCGGGCAGGTTGGCGAGGCCGCCCGGGCCCCACGCGGTCACAGGCCGAGGCCTGGCCCGGCAGCGCCGTCGGAGGCGCGCCTCGCGGGCTGACCCTCGGCGGCCGCCGTAGCCCGGAGGCGAGCCCGCGCCTCTCCCGGACGACGGGGGCTTCCGAGGCTGCGCGCGCGGAGCCCCGGGACCTCGGCCTCCTGGGCTGCGGCGTGCGCGCGGGCTGGGTGGGGTCACGCGTGTGCAGTAGGGAAGCGCTCCCCGCAGGGCCCGCGGTCCGACGTCCCACGTGGGCAGCGCGCTCGCCGGGCTGCGGGCCCTTCCCGCCCCGGGAAGCCCGTCCCTAGAGCCCCTGCCGGGAAGACCGCCGGCTTGCACCGCGCAGGCGCAGTCGGCACTCGGGGCTCTGGGCAGGGCGACGGGGCGATCTCCGCAGAGAGCCGAAGGCAGTTTACTCTCGAAAGGAGGATTCAGTGAGATTAGCACAGTGCCTGGTGCTCAGGAAGTCACGTCTCTAGCGCCTCGGCCCTTTCCAGAGCCTCCCCGTGGCTCTGCTGTGCAGACTGCAGTATCTAACGCCCAGGGCTGTCGCGAGAATTAAGTGAGAAACTGCAGATACATACAGAACCTGGCATAGCACTAGGATTTTGGAAGTGGTAGCAATTCTTTCTTCACTGTGAGTATACACAACCTGGGCTGTCAGAGACACACACCTTTAGCACCCTTTTCTTATGAGGACAGGTGGGCAGAGAGAAGCAGACACCAAGTGAATAGAGAGCCCAGGAGAGCCTGCCACGCCTGGGAGCCTGCAGGGCGTCCACAGTGTCCCCTTCAGTGACTATCCTCTGCCCTGTCTTGCCTGCTTTTAGCACTCGCTGCACCCATCAGTGCCTACCCCTGGTCCCTGAGGGCAGGTGCACAAGTGTGACTTGTCCTAAAAGCCTGCCTCCTGGGTGAGCAGGGCCCTCGCAGTCAGTGCCTTGAAAATAGGCAGCTCAGGGACCTGCCAGGTTAACCCCTACCCTTCTGTTCAGTAAATCCGACTTTATCAGGACACACAGCGAAGACAACTGACACCAGACTCTGTAGTCCCTTGTCCAGGTGAAAGGCATTTCACTTGAATTTAAAGTGGGCTGTAGTACCAGCTGCATTTATAGAGCCCCTTCTCTGTGCAAGCATTGCGCTAAATGCTCGTAATTCTAATCCTCACAACCACACGCACAATAGTCTACCCATTTGAAAGATGAAAACACTAAGACTTAGAGGTTAAGAGCAACTTGCCAAAGGTCGCAGTTCATTAGTGGCCAGAATCTGGGTTGATCTCTACTAAACAAGTGTGCTCTTAGGAACTACTCCTGTAGATATTTACCCATGTTTTCTTCTTTTAAATAAAATGCTTTCCGTGCTGTAACTTGGTGTTCTTGGAATAAAGTGTTTTGCAGAACACATTTTCTAGTTCCTACGCCCAATTCACCCCCATCTTGGAAGCAGACTTCCTTTTCTAACTTTTCATTGCAAGTACACCTTGCTTGGCAGGCTTTGGTTAGAGAATTGAGCTGCAGTCCAGCATCTGCTCAGCCAAACCCCGAGAGGCAAATGCAGGGGCGCAAGGACCCCTGGCTCTGGAGCAGCTCTGTGATATGGTCCCCTCGGTCCTATCTTTTTCTCATGAATGCACCTCCCCTTCCCCAGAAGTTATTGGGACAACTGGGCTATGCTTTCACCATGGTATGGCTCCAGATATTGGATTTAATGGGGGCTGGGGGAGGTTGGGAGACGTTTCTGCGACATTGCAGCAGAAATGTGGTTATGATTCAGGGTTGTGTGTGTGCGTGTGTGTATGTGTGTGTGAAAGCCAGTCTCTCAGCACCCGCTAAAAATGTGAAGCAGCCAGTCTGTGCCGGGAATTGAGGACACCATATGCTTGCATTTCTAGGTCTTCCTAAGAGTTATATAACTGCCCCCAAAGCCAGGAGCAGGAGCGGGGCCAGCTGTGGGAAATGGTTTCCAAAGAGGAATGCTGAGGAAGGACTGACCTTGAGGAGACAGCCAGTTCACCAGGCCATGGAATGTTCCCAGCCTTGGGGCTTAAACAAAAACCGCATTCAGAGAGTGAGTGCTCTGCTACAAACAAACCCTGCCTGTCTCCCTGCCTTGTCTTGGGGGGTTATCAAGGTGAGCCCGTACCCTGTGGGGCACTGGGTATTGAATTCAGAGCTGGAGCATAGCTGCCAGACCAGAGCCTGATAATCCTTCCAGCCATCTCTAATTAGCAGACGTCAGGGCTCAGTGTCACCAGGGCCAGGCAGGGTGAGATAAGAGCTCTAGCCGGGTCTCCTCACCAGCAGGGCTGCAGAAAGGCCGCCGGGGAGGAGGAGAGGGTGGGAGGGGCACAGCCCCTGGAGGAAGGCTCATCAGGGGCTCGGTGGGTCATCCTTGGGGGAGGAAGGCGGCACAGAGGCCCCTGCTCCCTGCCAGGGTCTCCCCACTGAGAGCCTCTGAGGCTGTTCTCACACACACCCAACCCCTTCCCACCTCCCAGCTCCCACTTCCCTTGACCAACACCCTCAGTTCAGAGGCCTGAGACCTGGGGGTCATGACTCAGTAGAGGAAGGGAAGGAAGGAGGGAGAAGAGAAGAGAAGAGAGTCTATCCAAATAGATCCGATACATAATAAAGGGAAGTGTTGTTTCAGTTGTGTATGCTGGATTGTGATATAAAAAAGTAATTCTTTTCAATGATTGTGATCCAAACATTCAAAAGCCGCTGGTTTAGGGGCTCAGGTCCATCTCAGAGCAAGTGTCAGAAACCCTGGCTCCATCTAGTTTAGACAAGAATGCTTATTATCCCACTTAAAAGACAGTCCGGAGGTGGCTGGCCCCGGCGTCCTTGGTACCGGGCTTAATCCTGTGTCCGTCAAGGATGCTGAGCCTCCATGGTTGGCTTTCTGCGCAGGCTGGTAGCCAGATAGCTGCAGAAGCCCGTAGTCAAATCTAGAGAACATTCACAGCGATGAAGGACCAGCTCTTCTTGTGTCTCTTTTTTGAAGAGTGAAAACATTTTCCTGCAAGCCCCCTGGCTGACTTCTCCCTCTCACTAGCCAGCACTGGGCGGCCACCCCCATTCCGTCCCCCCTGGAGCCAGGGGTGTGAGGGAAGGAAGGGGGTGCACCTGGGCAAAAGTCGCATTCTGGGGCCCGCGTAGCTCAGTGATTGAGCACCGGCTTCCCACATACAGGGTCCCAGGTTCAGTACCTGGCCCCAGTACCTCAAAAACAAACAAACACCCCAGACCTGCTCAGTGAGGTGCAGGCCCCCGCCCCTGCGTGACAAAATGCTGCGCCAAGAAGACGACGGTGCAACCAGATTAAAATAATAAGACTAACAATAATGTATGGGCTAGGCCTGGAAGCACGTGAGTTGGCAGAGGGTCACGTGGCTGCGCCCCTGCGCGTTTGAGGCGGCTAGCCGGTTGCTGCCGTCCCTGGACGTGGGGATAGGTGTACCTCGACAGACGCCTGTGCGTGTGCATCCCAGCTCTGGGTGCGCCTTTGTTCCCTGTGGGTCTCTGGTTTAAGGGGGAATTCGCTGGGTGAAAACTACAAGGGGCACCACAGGATGCTTTGATGTCCCTGGAGGGAGGCAGGTCGATGTGCTGGACACCCCAGGCTTTACAGACCTATGCTCTGTGCTCAGCCACTTGCCCCCTTCATCAGCTGACCTCTCTGAGCCTCAGCTTCCTCGCTCTGTAGAGTGGGAATAGTATCTACCTCATAGGATCCAGTGAAGTAAATATAAAGGCCCAGAGATGGTGCTGCCCGCGGGGTACACACGCTCTGTGAAGGCCGTTCCTCTCCCTTAGGAGTCCTGCCCTGCTGCCGTCCAGGACGAGCTGGGCTGTGGTCTGGAGGCCTGGAAGCCTCACCGGCTCAGGCACGGGGGATGAAGGGCTGGCTCTGAGCTTGTGCCATCTACTCTTTGGGAGACAGCCCACCCACAGAAGACTGTCCTTGTGGTCAGGATGGAACTACATTTCTGGGACAACACTTAGCAATCATGTCTACACAGGTCTGTCATTTTAAGAAATAATTTAAAAATTGGCAACTAGCTTCAAATGGAGCAATTATTCATACTACAAAGGGATCCTTCACGTGATGGAAGAACCTCTTTGGACACCTCTGCTTCGCTGGGCACAGATGAGCTACACTGCCTCGCAGTCCTAGGAGCGGGAAGGGGTCCCTGCCTTGGTAGAGGGCGGGGCCAGGAAGCACAGCGCCAGAACCTCTCACCCCTGAGGAGCTGCTAACACGGAGGAGGAGGGGAGGACTGCCCTTCACGCCAAGCGGCTGGCAGCCGCAGCCCCGGCAAAAGCGGCTCTGCCCTGGAGCGTCGCGGGAGCGCAGCACAGAGCTGGCTGGGATTAGGGCTGCGGCCTCCGTGCTCCCCTGTTACGCAAGTTGCAGCTTGGTCACCCAGCAGCTCCTGGGGGCAAATCCATTTGAGGAACTGTTGAACAAGCATGTGCTTCACTTCCAAGAAACTTTCCATGAGCTGATGTTTTAACACCAACACTCACCTTCCCTGCTCTTTGTTTTTCATCAAAATTCGCTGACCTTTTCCGGTGCTTGGCCCCAGCACTAACCTTCAACCACAACAGCCAGCACTTCCCTAGCACTTCTGTGTGCCAGGCGCAAATGGTCAGGAGCCTGGACCCTGAGCCCGGTTTCCTTGGTGCCGGGCAGCCCACCTCTGCCTTATTCGCTCGCGACCTTGGGCAAGTGACTTCACCTCTCCGGACCTCAGTTTTTCCATTCGTGAAACGACTGGAGCTTGGGAGATGGCCTGGCACGTGGCGACTGCTGTGCAGCACGCCAACCCTTCCATTACGTGGGAGCACCACGCATTCTCCCCCAGGTTTATCTTCAGGAGATGCCTCGAGCACGATGACGGCAGAGGGGGCCAGGGGTAGACGTGAGGGGCCCCTTAGGGACCCTTCCAAAGGGCCGGGCCCTGTGCCAAGAACCTTCCACACTGACTTCCTAATTTGGCCTTCACCATGGCCTCAGGAGGTAGGTCGGGCAGGCTCCCCGACCTTACAGACAGACAGAGGCTTGCAGGAGGTTAACTTGCCAGGACTGCCCAGCGGGCCGCTGAGGAACCAGGACTCCCACACCCTGCTGAGGGCTCTCCAGGCATGCGGGGCGAGGGGCGGGGCAGAGGAGGACACCCCCAGTGCCTGACACCCGCAAGCCCAGCCAGGAGGCGCCTGCACCCTGAGGACACCCGCTCGCGGCGGGGTCTGCACCCAGGCAGGCGCCCAGCAGAGACGTGGGAGTCTCAGCCTTGCGGTCTCTCCGCCGCCGGCCTTCACCGCCAGCCCCTGGCCTCGTGGCCCCTTTTTTGAACAATATGCTGAATTCTCTTTGGAAGGCACAGAGCTGAGCGCTGGAGATAAAATGGAGGGAAAATGGATATTAATCTAACAGCTACATAATTAGTATGAATAATCAGAATCGACAGTTCTGTGAAGAACTGTAAAGTGGAACCAACTATCTAATGGAGGATTTCAACCTAATTGGGGAAGAGGGTGTCACGGGCAGGCTGGGATAACTTGAGGTCCAGGCATGGACTGGAACGTTCTGGAACCCCGGCAGGTCCAGGGACCTGGGCTTCTCCACACCTCTTTGTACCTCGCCTCTGTGGACCCCCTTCACCCGCCACCTTCGCGTGCCACAGCCCCCCTTAACTTGATGGCAGCCCTCTTCCACCCTTCAATTCCCAACTCCAAAGGTTTGACAGAAAGAGGCCCGAACTCACAGAAGGCTGGCAAGCCTGGGCGTGGGTTTCCCTGCAGTAAAATTTTCAGCTCTAAGAAGCAATGGCTCCAGGTGTGAAGGAAATGTTTAAAATATAATGCTTGGAAAGCAGAAAAATAAAAGCGATAACAAGCATTTGTTCATTCAACAGTGGTGGCGCTAGCTGTTGGAGAGGCACTCATTCCAGCAGGGAGCAGGCATCCATAGGGCGCTAAGTGCAGAAAGGAAAGGTATGCCCATTTCCCTGTCCCCAGGAGGCAGGCCTGACTAGAGTCCCCAGAGGCGAGTGCTTAGCCAGGGGAAGGAAGGTGAAGTGGGTGGGCCTGCAGGGAGTGGCAGGGGGACTTGGGTGCTGGTGGGAAGGGCGTGGCACGGTAGGGGGCCGCGCCAGGGGTAGGTGGCTGAGAAGAGGCGAGTCTCCCTGCTGGCCTAGTGGGTGCGAGATGCATGGACGGTGGAGAGGGGAGCCGCGTGGGGCTTGGAAGATGGATGGGACAGGGCTTCTCCAAGTTTGCCTGCATGTCGCCTGGGGCTTACCAAAGCAGATTGCTGACCCCCACCCCCAGAGTTTTTCCTGTAGAATTGGGTGGGGCCTGATAGTCTGCATTTCTAACAAGCATCAGTTGATGCTGATGTCACTGACCCAGGGGTCACAGTGGGAACCACCGAATCAGGGGAAGGCAAAAGGCGAGGAGAACAGCCGGGCGGCTGCTGCTGCCGTATGGGACAGAGGCGGCCCAGAAAATGATTATTGGGCACCAGCCACCGTGCTAATCCCTTTACCTACAACCTCCCTTAATCCTTTTTACAAGTCGGAAGCAGCATCTTCGTTCTAGAGAAAACACAAGGTTATGTGAGGCGCCCAGGGGTTGCCCAGTAAGGGAAGGGCAAGGTGTGCCTCTGGGCCGTTAAAGACAGCCACCACCCTAAGACCACGAGTGGAGACTGGGTAGGAGGTGGGGGCACAGCACGGTAAGGGAGTCTTACATGACATACAGGTTTCTGGCTTGGGGTGTCACTGTCTAGGGCACGTGCATTTTGAGAGACCCAAAATTAGATTTGTCATGAGGGTTAAGACTCTAATGCACTGTGCCTTCTGAACAAAAAGTGATGTCCAGTAGCCAACTGGATGTATGGGGCTGGGGCTCAGAAAAAGATTTGTTTGGAGGGTTTTGGGAATCATCCTCTACATGATCATGTTATGGGGTAAACCCCTTCCTGGGGAGAGGTACAGTCGAAGAGCAGGAAGTGAAGAGGCTGCCGAAAGGTGAACCGTGGCTGAGACAATGAGGCAAGCAGGGGGCTGGCGTCAGGAAGGGCATGCTTAGGGGTGCAAGAGGCCAAGGAAGGACTAAGAAAGTGCCACCAGACTTCACAGGCGGCAAGGGGTGGCTTCGGCTGGTACAGTTTCAGGGAGTGGTTAGTGGGAGCGAGACTGAAGGGGGCTGCGGAATGACTGGGAGGCGAAGGTAGGAGGCAGTGATAGTTACTCTTAGAAGCTTGTTACGTAAAGGGTCGGAATGGTGGTGAGTGAAAAAGTGGTGGGAGCCAAGGATGTAAAAGATGGATGAGACTTAAATTTAAATGTGGAGGAAGTGGATGTGGCTCAAGCAACTGAGCTCCCGCCTACCATATGGGAGGTCCCGGGTTCGGTTCCCAGTGCCTCCTAAAGACCAGCAAGACAGCGAGCTGATGTGACACGCTGGCACAGCAAGCTGACACAGCAAAATGACACAACAAAGAGACACAAGGAAGAAAACACAATGAGAGACACAACAAAGCAGGGAGCAGAGGTGGCTCAAGCGATTGGGTACCTTCCTCCCAACGGAAGGGTTTGGTTTTGATGCCTCCAAAAAACAAGACACTGAGCACACAAGGAACAGACCCAGAGAGCAGACAGTGAGCGCAAACAACGGGGGTGGAGTGGGGAGAATGAAAAATAAATCTTTTAAAAAAACTTAAATGCAGAGTAGAGCAGGTGGAACTCCGTGTTTGAACTCCTGCTTCCCATGTACTAGGTCCCTAGTTCAATCCGCGGTACCGCCTTAAAAATGTCAATGAGAAGAGGACGGCAATAAGGAAGTTGAAAATAGTGGGAATGCAAACACTGCGTGGCCAGAGGTGTGTGATCAAAAGCCTTGGGAAGTATGAAGGTGATCAGGACGGGGCTCAGGTGCAGAGAAATTTGAGGGGCTAGGCAGAAGCTGGGGGTCACTGTTCCGGAGGCGTTCATTATTGTTCTAGGGTGATTTTTAGCTGCTACTGACAGAGCTAAAGGGATGTTGGAGTGTGAAGACAGTTATAAACGTTCTCTACTGTTTTTAGGAAGCTCAAAAAGCTTCAGCCCCGTATTTGCAGGTCATTTAACTGAGTTGTCCATAAAACTTTTTTTCGTTTGTTTGCTTTTCTGTTTTTTAGGAGGCACCAGGAACTGAACCCGGGATCTCCCACATGAGAAGCAAGCACTCAACCGCTTGAGCCACATCCGCTCCCCCTATAAAACTTTTATTAAAATAACTCCCACATAGAAAAAAGGCAGCAATGTTCTGGTGGAAAAAGGGGCGAGGGGTTCTCAGCCTCCCTTCTGCCCTGCCTTCTCGCACCCCCCACTCCAGGGTATCTCCCAGCAGGCTGACTTACTTCTGAGAGCAGTGTGAGAACCCCTGGCTTAGAAGCTACCTGGGTTCCCCAAAGTTCGGGGTCTGAGGCAGTTTTCATCACAACGGCGTGTTTCACTGGTGCGTGGGGGTAGGTTTGGGCACAGCAAGGGTCTTTGCAAGTATCTGCAGAGGACTGTGGTAGGCTAAGCAGAGTGGGGGAGCCTCCTTACTGTCCACGCAGCTGAGTCAGCGGTGCAAGATGTCCGAGGAGGACGAATTCCCTCTAATCACAACCCTCTAATCTGGAGATCATTATTTGTTCACTCCATCGGCTTCAACCCAGTTTCCTTGTTGGTCTGAACAAACTGCTCTCTTGAAAGATAACTTATCTACTAAGCAGAGAGAACCTACCAGGGGAAAGTGCCCTCAAGAGGGAGGAGCCGGTGGACGAGACCAGGGTGGGGGGGCACGGACCATCCCGCCCCTCCCGGTTCCTCCCGAGTCCGTGGGAAACCTTCAGCAGAGCGGGTGGGGGGCAGCGGGGACGGGCGCCGGCGTGTGGGATTGTGTGGGTTCCTTTTAGCCCCCGCCTCCCCACCCATCTGCACAGCTCAGAAGTGGGCAGCACAAAGGAGCAGGGGGATGGACAAAGCGTCTCAGAAACGCACGGGAGCCTGCCCTGTGGTCATCCGGCAGGCGGTGGCGTTCAGTGCAGCGCCCGAGGTCAGGACGCCCGGTGTTTGCATGAAGCCGACACCGGCAGTGCCCGCCTCTGAGCAGCAGGGCCAGCTCGCAGCACTCAGGGACGCGTTGCCGGGTGGTGGGGGCTGAGAGCAGGCGGCCCTGCAGTAAAGAGAGCTCTCTCACCTTTTCCTTAAGTGCCTTCTGGCACATACTAACTTTCTGAAATGGTGCTATCTGATGCTAAATTAGGAACAAATTATATGGAAGAGAACCACTTTTTAATGCACAGCATGTCCTAACGGACTGTGTAGAGAGATTTCTGCTTCTTAGACAAACCTTGGTCTAGAAACACTTGAGGCTACAGGGAGGGGATCTCCTGAAAGAGAAAGCAGGACAGCCTGAGGGTCTGGAACAGGGAGAAGCACCTCAGCTTCAGTTTACCGTATCTCCATACTCCGAGGGCCTGGAAACCTGTTAGGTGAGGTTCTTCTCCATCAAGAAGTGAGGCTGGTAAGGCAGCAGTGGAGGTATGGCCATGCCACCCAAGGTGGGACATCGAGAAATGGGTCAGGCAAACCCATCTACTAAGAGACATGAGGGAAGCGGATGTCGCTCCAGCCCTTGGGTGCCTGCCTACCACACGGGAAGTCCCAGGTTCAGTTCCTGGTGCCTCCTGGAGAAGATGAGCAAGACAGTGAGCTGGTGCAACAGGCTGGTGCTGTGAGCTGGCACAACAAGATGACACAACAGAGACACACATAGGAAACACAATGAGAGACACAACAAAATAGGGAATGGCGGTGACTCAAGTGATTAAGCACCTGTTTCCCACATGGGAGGTCCCAGGTTTGGTTCCCAGTGCCTCCAAAAGAGAAGATGAGCAGACAGAGAGAGCACACACCGAATGGACACAGAGAGCAGACAGTGAGTGCAAAACCAAAGGGTGGGGGGGGGGGGTAGGAATGAATAAAATAAATCTTTGAAAAAAAAAGACATGGCACAAAGTGTCCTGCGAACAACTGGAATGTGGATCTGAGTCACCTGCAGAGCTTAGTAAACTGGACTGCCGCTTTGTTTGATTCAGCAGGCCTGGGGCGGGGCCAGAGCGCTGCATTTCTAACGAGCTGCTGCTGCTGGATGGGGGGTCTTGCTGAGAACCCCAGCACTAAAGACACGCGGGCATCCGCACCAAAGAAGCAAGGCCCCGGAGAAAGTCCATTATAATAGCCATCTTTATTTGTAAAAATCCAGATATAAAATGTATTCTCTCAGTCTTTCCAGGTTTTCCTTTTTTACAAAAACAAAAAGGCACGTAAAAACCTTCCCCGCTGTCATTCCCACAGACAGAGGTTTTCCAGGCAGCCCTCCCCCCTCCCCCCGAGCGGCATGCGTCATTCCGGGACGTGTCTCTTCCCCCACATGCTTCGGTGCTTTCCTACCAGGGTAGAGTTCCGAATTCCAAGACTGAAGTACACAAAGGGGGGGTGGGTGGCGGATGCAGAGTGTGGCTTGACGGTCCACGGCGTGCAGGACGGGGGGCTTAGTAGTAGGTTTCCTTCTCCACCCAGCCTGGGGACAGCAGAGAGAGACAATCGGTGAGCCCTCCCTGCGTTCCCGTCCCCGACAGGACAGCGGCGCTGAGCGCCGACACGAGACGGAGCCTGGGCAGTGAGTGCACACCCACGCTGGACGTGGGGCCGACCTCACACCTGCTGGTAGGGATACTGTGTGACTTGGCGCGACGGTTTAGGTTTCTTGGCCAGGTTTTCGGTTTGCCCTGCTCGGTTTGTGTTTTATGGGATGGCCTCTCAAGTCTCGAGACCTGCCTTGAGAAGGCGTGGCTGCGGCTGCAGTTTAGCCTGACGGTCCCGTGGCCTGAGCCACCGCAGGGGCCCCGGCACTCCGCAGGAACACAACAAAAGCCCGCAGAACCCGCCCTGCCCCCTCCCAAGTTAGAAGGCCCCGAATTACCGCCAGGGCGTCGCCTGATGATGAGTTTTCGGACTTCGTCGTACACGAAGATGAGAAGAGAGTAGGGGAAGGCACAGAACCACCAGGTGGGCCTGGAAAGAGAAGTGGGTGCGACTCACACACGTGAACGCAAGAGGGCAACTGCACACCACTGCCGGGACCAGGCGGCGGCCTGAAAGGAGAACTGAGGAAGCTGTTAGCCGTCAACCCAGAGCGCGGCAGATGCCTTCAGAACAGGCTGCTCCACGCGCCCTGGTCTAGGGGGCAGACGTCGAGGCAGCAGGTTTTCTCGGCAGCCCCCTGCCCCCGTCTTCAGCTTGCTTTTCGTTGGGATGAGGTGAGCACATTTTCTACTGACCATCCCTGGGTGGCTGGACATTTCCTTTCCTTCTGCTTTCAAAGTGTTTACGAAGCTCTTGAGTGCGTTTGTCGAATGCCCTGGCATTCAATCATGAAATGCCAGTGTGGGTCAAAACCAGCTGATTCTGCCCCTCGAGCTGGGTTCTCATAGTCCAGCGGGGTCCTGAGGCCCAGGCCTGGGGGACGAGGAAACGCTGAGCCCTAACAGAGCTCACGGAGGCCGCCGCGCAGCCCCCGCCTGCCACAGGCGCTGGCGCCTCGGTCCAGGGACACTTCCTTAACCACGGGTCTCCCTCAGTGAACACGCGAGGAAGCGGGGCCTGCGGCGAGCCGCCCTCTCCTGCCCCATGTCCACGCCAAAGCAGCCACTGAAGACGCTTCCCGGGACGCCGCCACCAGGGGAACCAAACCACGGGACCTTGCCAACAAGTTCTCTAGCTGCAGCAGAAGACGGAAGGGCCAGGAAACCGCAGCCGCAGAGGCTGCCCTGCTTCAGCGTGCGGGTCCACTTCTGCCTCTGGGACAGCGGTAACCGCCCCGAGAGTCCTCTTTTCAACAACGGCCCACACTCGAGGTATAAAAGCTGCCTGGCCTATCTTGGGCCCAATTCTAAGCACTGGCTGAAACCGTCTCAGCTTCTGGATTTCCGAGTCTGAATTCCCAACAAGTCAAGCTTTCCTAATTTTCCAACCCATAGGCGTTCTGGTATACAGCCACCCCAAAGTTCTGGAAGTAAGAGCTAATAATGCATGTCACAAGGGAAAAAGCCACAAACACCATTTTGCTCTTTTGGAGCTATAAGAGAATCAACTTACTTGAGGGGATACATCCTCAGGGCAACACCCATTCCAGGGCAGTAGGAAAGGAAAGCAGCAAGGGCCGTCTCCTCAAAGAGGCCAAATATTAAGATCTTGTTCCTGAAATTAAGGGATGATAAAAGCTTTAACAACTGCCAACAGAGGGGAGCGGATGCAGCTCAGTGGCTGAGCACCTGCTTCGCATGTACAAGGCACTGTGTTCAACCCCAAGGGCCACTGTAAACAACAACAACAAAGCAAACAGAGAACCAGCACACCGAGGTCCTAAGAGCTCGTCTCCTGCTATGCACTAAGCGGCAGGCCAGTGCTGTATGTACTGTTATCACTCAGGCACTCAGGTCAGAGAAAAACCTAGAAAATTCCCCCTTGCTTTTTAAATCTGCAAAACAAGAGTCCGGAAACCGCTGCGTGTGTCAGGTGTTGGGCTGCCCGCAGAGGGTCTTAAAAGCCACCCGCCCCCTCCCGTTGAGCCAGGGCCCCGCACGTGTCCTCGTTACTCACTTCATGCCCTGCTGGAAGACGGAATTCCTCCTGGTCTTACAAATGACCAGGTCCGCCCACTGCACCACCACGATACTGACGAAGAAGGCCGTGTGGCAGGTGAACTCCACGATCTTCCTCTGCTCGTAGGTCTGAAAGCCCGAGGGCAGGTGCATGAGCCTCCACTCTGCACTGGGGGCCCGGGGCGCTGGGGCGCTGGGGCGCCGGGGGGCCGGGGGGCCGAGGGCGACTCACCCACTGCTGCCCGTAGCTGTCCTCCACGTCATTGATCCAGCGGTCGTCCCAGTCCACGCGGAGGCCCAGCAGGTTGATGGGGAGAAAGCCGTTCTCGGCCAGGATCACGAAGTACGTGAAGAAGCCCCCCAGAGCCTGGATCATTCCTAGGCGGGGGGAAAGATGCCCTGAGCACCCCAGCTCTGGGTGCGGAGCACCCCGCCCTGCGTCCGGCCGCTGCGTCCGGCCGGGGGGCGGCGGGGAGGCCTCTGTGATTGTTAACGGCACAGGCAGGACGGAGCGGCCCGGCCTCTCCCGACTGATGGGATGGGAGCCCCAGCCGGTGGCTCCTAGTGCTGTGCTTTCTCCGCTTTCTTAGCCACTTTTTAGAGCCTAAAAGAAGTTTTATTGGCCTGCCCTTAGGCACCCTCCTCTACGACTTGATCAGCTGCCTCCATCAGGATATGACCCTTGGGTGGCGGAGCCGGGGAAATCCAGCTTCCCTACTTTTCATCTGTGAACGCTTGTCTTCTTACCACCTCTCAAAATGTTCACGCAGGGCCCTGTGCCACCTCGTGGAAGCGAGGCGTTCACCAGAAGGCCCACCGCCCTCTCCTCCCCTCCTTTAGGGGCCCTCTCCCCTCGCACTCCATCGCACCCCGCCAGCCTAAGCTCCGCAGGGCAGGCTTTCCTCCCATGCTCTGGGCCCTCGTCTTGCTGCTTCTCACAATCAGGCCCCCTTGGAGGAGGTCAGCGTGGACTGCAGCTGACCCTTTTGCTGGACGGCGTCTGTCAAGTGCACCTTGGGTACGATTTCCACACTTGTTCCCGGTGCCGTCACCCTCTAATACTGAATGACTCGGGGGCGGCATCACCAGGTTTCTTCTGAGGACTCGGGAACAGGGCTTCTGACTGCTCACTACCAGACCACTCACACCGAAGTGGTGGAAGGGCAGTACAGGGCGACCGGCTGTTGGCGTGAGCCTACGGGCCAGGCCTGCAAAGCCACACAGTTTCCTCAAAGACCCCTCTCCAGCCCGTATTAGTACAGATGCCATGTATCCCCGCAAAAGCCTTCCTGAGTTCACACCCCTCGTTAGAACCAGGCCCGGCACGAGGTAAAGGCCACGCTAGTGTCCCCCGGGGACCTGCCGGACAGTCACCCTCGGTCCCGAGCCAGGCCACAGAGCACGGAGGTCTAAGGAATTAGCTTTTCGCAAAAAGTTACCAGACTGACATTTCCTTCTCAAATGGAAGATAATCTGAGAGAAAAAAAAAATAGCAAGAAAAAAACATCTCCCTGTATTTCTGGTGCATTCTATTTGAAAGCCGCCCTAGATCTGAAGCCGGAATCCCCCTCCAGCCAGTCTGGGGCAGACCCGTTCCTGCAGCACCTTGGAGGGGCCAGCTTTCTGCTCAGGGCTGGGAGATGCTGGCAGCTCACCAATCTGCCCGTAGGCCATGCTGATCAGACGCTCGTTCACGAGTTTGTCCGTTTTGGGATTTCTGGGCTGTCTCTTCATGATGTCGCTCTCGGCTTGCTCATAAGCCAGGGAAATAGCAGGGACCTAGGGAAGGAAGGGCACGTGGGATCTCCAATTACCCCTGCTGGTGAACAGGTGTTGGCGGGATAACGTGATCTTTTGAGGCTGCAAAGGGGCACACACTGTCTACTGCTGCGGAAAATCTTAGGTAAGGACCGCCACGTGATTGCGGTGCCAGCGTACCAGGTCGGACCCACCCTGAGCCCCCAGCGGGCGCTGCGATGTCACTCACCATGTCGGTGCCCAAGTCGATGCAGAGGATGGTGACGGTGCCCAGCGGTAGTGGAATGTTTGCAATAATAAATATCAGGAAGGGGGTGATTTCCGGAATGTTGCTGGTTAGGGTGTAAGCAATGGATTTCTTCAAGTTATCAAAGATCAGACGACCTAGGAAAGCAAGAAGGTTCCCCGTGTAGCAAGAGATGGGCAGAGCGGACGTCTAACGGAGCCAGCGGGCACACGGAAAGGCAGTACAACCGAGCGTATCGGGTGGAGGTTTCGGTGGCCCGCTGAAACGTATCGTCCTCACCTTCCTCTACTCCAGTTACAATTGAGGCGAAGTTGTCGTCCAAGAGAATCATGTCGGCCGCCTGCTTAGACACGTCGGAGCCAGCGATGCCCATTGCAACCCCAATGTCCGCCTTCTTCAGAGCTGGAGAGTCATTCACGCCATCGCCCGTTACAGCCACAATGGCACCCTACGCAGGAAAAGGGTCCGTGAGCACCCTTCAGCCCAGGCACGGGGACACCACGGGATGCCTCCACCTGCCGCTCCTCACTGCACACCCAGAGCCTGGGGGGGTCCTCGGATCCTGGCTCAGCTTAGCACCAGAAGGTGGCTACCAATCAGAGCTGAGAAGTGGCACAAGCACAGCCTCCCCCCTCACCAAGAGCCACTCAAATAACG
This sequence comes from Dasypus novemcinctus, assembly GCF_030445035.2. Classification (NCBI taxonomy): domain Eukaryota; kingdom Metazoa; phylum Chordata; class Mammalia; order Cingulata; family Dasypodidae; genus Dasypus; species Dasypus novemcinctus. The sequence continues at coordinate 6,756,861 of NC_080681.1, forward strand.
GCTGGTTTGGTGCGTTATGGACCAGCTGCTCTTTTCAAGGTAGGAGGCTCTGGCTCCAGGCCACTCGATCTATTCATACTGCTATCCAAACATTCTGAGGGTTCCGAGCCTGGCCACGTGCACTGTCCTGCACCAGTCACCCCACTGGCGCAGGTGCCGAGCCGGGAAGGAGCTGGGCAGCATGTCCAGCCCTGTGGCTCTGCTGGCGGGGGAGCGCCACTCTGGGGCTAACCGTGCAGGAAGCGGCCGCGGGGAGGCCTGAGGCGGCGCTCTGCCCCACCGCTGCTCTCTGACCTGTCTCTGGCAGCCCTCCACGATGATGAGCTTCTGCTGAGGAGAGGTCCTGGCGAACACGATCTCGGTGTGGTACTTCAGGATGTCGTCCAGCTGCTCCGAGGTCATGTCCTTGAGGTCACTCCCATGTACCACGCAGGCCTTGGCATCTCTAGAAGGAGGACCCCAGGACAGAGGCAGCCCCACGCCGTCAGTGGGACGTGGTCACCTTGAGGGACACTGTGCAGACCGAGAGGGGACCTCCCCACCTCCCAGGGCACCAAGCGTTTTCATATCTGTTATCGCATTCGAGGCTCACAACCACCCCGGGACAGGCTTGTCCCTCACCTTCCGTCCCTTCCCATCTTTATAGCAGAACGCACGGCAATACAAAGCTGTCCTGCTTTGGCCTGGACTACCTGGTGGTTGTCCTTCCCTCACTTTACTTGGGAACTGCTAAGGCACGAGGAGCTGGGCATCGCAGCTCAGAGGGTAAGTGTGTGAAGCTGGAAGCCAGGTTGCCAACAACTAGCCCTTCCTACAGTGCTCTGAGCTTCACGAAGCAGCAACGTCCCTGCTCTGCTAAGTGAGACACTTACTTCACGGGCCATCTAGCAAGCGTTTAGAAAAGCAAGCTGCGCCTCGGTGCTGGTTATTAGGGTTTGCTTTTACGTAAAGCCTGACTTAGGAACTTTGTGGCTGCTTGCTGAGAGTGCAGGTGCGCCCTACTCAGAGCAAGCCTGGTGGCCAACTGCTTAAACACGGACGGAAGCTAAAGATCTCAAACTACCAACGTCTGCACGCTCAGGGCAGTGAGTGATGTGCTCCCTGCCTTACCTGGGGTTGACCTGGCTCACGGGGATGTTGAGCCGGGCGGCGATGTCCTCCACAGTCTCGTTGCCCTCTGAGATGATGCCCACGCCTTTGGCAATGGCTTTGGCTGTAATTGGATGGTCTCCTGTGACCATGATGACCTGTAACAGGAAACAGGACACTTCACGGAAAGCAGCTGCCGAGCAAAACGAGCTTAAAGAGACTCTTATAAGTAGGTAACAGTAATTTCAGCTTCAAACAGCAAAAGGACAGGAACATGAACGTAAAACTGAAAACCAACAATTAGTCAAAAATATACACATAGGCGTCACATATTGCTAGTCAGCACCATCGAGGTGGCCCAACTTTCGTGGAAAATCATATGTAACAAGAAATAAAACCGTTACTATTATTCTTTTGACCTAATGACATTACTTACAATATATTGCAGGAGAACTAAATTGGCGGGGGAATAATTTGTACAAAGTTTTTAGGGCATTGTTACTTACGCAAAGGAAAAAAATAGCAACAAATCAAATACCCAATACCAGGGGACACTAAACAAATCATGATGCATTAGCACACCTGAACACGTCAGCTAGCAGGCACACAGAGCACACCAAATATTTTATATATAAACAAAAGTTCATTAAATCCACATCAAAGCTCCCAGAATACAGCAACATGGCAGGGAACAAGATCAACAGTCAAATATCAGTAGTGTTTCTATACACTAGTATGAAGAACTAGAAGAAATCAAGGGACATGTCCACAGAAAACCATAAAACACTGCAAAGAGAAATCTAAGACTTAAATAAATGGAAGAATATTCTGTGTTCTTGAATTGGAATTTTCAATATTGTTAAAATGTTAATTCTACCCAAAATGATTTCTATCATTTTGGGCTTCAACACCAACCCCATCAAAATTCTAAGAACCTTCTTAATAGAAATGGAAAAGCCAATCACCAAATTTACATGGAAGCCAAAGCCATCTTGAAAAGGAAGAATGAAGCTAGAGGACTCATACTTCCCAATCTTAAAACTTAGTACAAAGCCACAGTAATCAAAACAGTGTGGTACTGGCCCAAGGACAGGCATATAAATCAATGGAATCAGACTGAGAACTCTGAACTCAACCTTCACATTTATGGCCAAATGATTTTTGACAAGGGGGCAAAGACCACTCAACAGGAAAGAACAGTCTCTTCAACAAATGGTGCTGGAAAAACTGGATTTCCATTTGCAAGTGAACAAAGGTAGAACCCTACCTCACACCATATACAAAACCCTATACCTCATACCATATACAAAAATCAACTCAAAATGGATCACAGGCCTAAATACAAGAGCCAGAACTATCAGTCTTCTAGAAGAAAATATAGGGAAGCATCTTCAGGACCTTGTACTAGGCAATGGTTTCTTCGACTTCACACCCAAAGCACAAGCAACAGCAGAAACGATAAATAAATGGGATCTCACCAAATTTAAAACTTTTGTGCAAAGGACATTATCGTGAAAGTAAAACAATAAACCTGATGGGAGAAAATATTTGGAAACCACATAGCCGATAGTGGTTTAATACCCAGGATATACAAAGAAATCCTTCAACTCAACAACAAAAAAGACAAGCAACCCAATTAAAAAATGGGCAAAAGACTTGACCAGACATTTCTCAGAAGGCCAAAAAGCACATGAAAAGAAGCTCAATGTCAACAGCCTTTAGGGTAACAGAAATGAAAACTATAATGAGATACCATTTCATACCTGCTAGAATGGCTACTAGTGAAAAATGGAAAATTACAAGTGTTGGAGAGGATGTGGAGAAACAGCAACACTCCTTCATTGCTGGCAGGAAAATAAAGTGGTGCAGCCATTGCGGAAAACAGTTTGGCAGTTCCCCAGAGACTCAAGTGTAGAATGACCATATGACCTGGCAACTCCACTTCTATATATATCCCAAGGGAAGTGAAAGCAGGAACGTGAAAAGATACTTGCACAAACCATGTTCAAAGCAGCATTATTCACAACTGCCAAAAGATGGGAGCAACCCAAGTGTCTATCAACTACTGGGTGGATAAACTATGGTATATAAACACAAGACACTATTAGTCACTCAAAAAGGAATCAAATTCTGATATATGTGACAATGTGGATAAACCCTGAAAGACATGAAGTTGAGTAAAACAAGCCAGATGCAAGAGGGCAAATACTGTATGACTTCATCGATATGAAAAAATTGGAATAAGCAAACTTAAAGCCAGAATCTAGACTTCAGGTTACCAGGGGATAAGGTAGGGGTAGGGAATAGGGAGTTAATGCTTAAAATCTGCAAAGTATTTATTATTGGGGAATATGGAAAAAAAATTTTGGTAACGGATGGTGGTGACGGAAGCACATTGTATTACTACTTACCAGGACTGAGTTATATATTTGAATGTGATTAAAAGGGGAAATTTTAGGTTGTATGTGTTAACTGGAAAATTTAAAAATCCATGAAACTGCACAACACAGTAAACCTTAAGTTAAACCACAGACTATAACTGATATATAATAATACATAAATATAAACACATATCCTATAATAAATATAAAATGTGCTTTCATCAATTTTAACAAATGTACCACACACTGTGTTAATAACAGTGTGGTATATGGGATCCTGTATTTTAGGCATGACTATTCTGTAAACCCACAACCTATAAAAAAGAAAACGTTCACTGAAAACACAGAGGGAAACGGACTTTGGCCCAGTGGTTAGGGCGTCCGTCTACCATATGGGAGGTCCGCGGTTCAAACCCCGGGCCTCCTTGACCCGTGTGGAGCTGGCCATGCGCAGTGCTGATGCGCGCAAGGAGTGCCGTGCCACGCAAGGGTGTCCCCCGTGTAGGGAGCCCCACGCGCAAGGAGTGCGCCCGTGAGGAGAGCCGCCCAGCGTGAAAAGAGAGAACAGCCTGCCCAGGAATGGCGCCGCCCACACTTCCCGTGCCGCTGACGACAACAGAAGCGGACAAAGAAACAAGACGCAGCAAATGGACACCAAGAACAGACAACCAGGGGAGGGGGGGAAATTAAATAAATAAATCTTTAAAAAAAAAAAAAAAAAAGAAAACACAGAAATCACGTAACGCAAGGATTTCAAACGTAAAACCTTACAAATCTTTCTCGCCTTTTCATTTGCTTGTGTTCCTTTTTCTTTTTTTAACCCCGTACTTGCTGCTCACAGCTTTTATAACGTTTGCAACCTTCTGACCCTCTCTGCTCTTTCCTAGGGACCACTAACGCTTTGGAGGAGAAACTACCACTCCCGGCGAGAGCACCGGCCGCCGCCCGGACATCGTGGTGGCGGCCGCGTCCCCCGCCGGCCTGTGGCCGTCGAGACGCAGCCGAGGCGGCAGCCGGGGCACCGCACCTTGATTCCGGCGCTGCGGCACTTTCCCACGGCGTCGGGCACGGCGGCCCGCGGAGGGTCGATCATGGAGATGAGCCCCACGAAGCAGAGGTTGTCGACGGGGAAGTTCACGTCATCGGTGTCGAACTGGAAGCCCTCCGGGAACTGGTCATCGGGCAGGAGGAGGTGGCAGAAGCCTGCAAGGAGGGAGGGTCTGAGAGGGCTCCGTCCCGGGGCGGGAGGCGCGAGGGCTGGGGGTGGGCGTGGACGCCGTTTCCTAAGACCCACTCTTAGGACGCGGTGAAGGCTTAATGGACACTGACACGCGATGGGGTGACGATATTCAGGAAGACTGCCACAGAGAGCCCCCAAACACAGGGGCTGTTTAACGTGGGCAAGATTGAAGGGCGATCGCTGAGGCCCCAGCCGGGGTCCCAGGCCTGGCCCCCAAACACTGGGCGAATCACGCAGTCCTGGGCCTCTGCTTCCCTAAACGGAAACTCGAGGGCAGCACCTGCGCCCACCCGTTCGTTTAACCAAAATCTTTCCTGAGCACCACTGTGGAGAGCCGTGCTAGGTCCTGCAAGGGTAAGCGCTGCGTGGACAGGTTCTGCCCACGGGGTTTATCATCTCGTAAGTTAGAACCGAGACCTTCACGACGTTCCTTTCAATGTTGTATTACAATACTATGGCCCTGAAAATAGTGGAAGGTACCATGTGGAGTGCAGAGACAGCTGCTACTCTGGGGTGCTGCAAGTGGCGAAACAAAACATTTATGGAGACGGCGATCTTTAAGTTGGAAAGACACACAGGAAAGACTCCTGGAGTTAGACACGAGGAAGCAGGGGTGAACCGGAGTACAGGGTGAGGCAGGCGGTGCTACACCACACCAGCCAAGGAGAACGGGAGGCTTACACAGAGAAGACGCTTCTATCCGTCGATCTGTAAATACTACAGATGCTACTTTCTCAAAACAGGTAGAAAAGGCTTCTCACAGGGTAGAAAAGACAAATGGCATCACCAACTAAGTGATTCCTGTTACTCTAACTTATGAAATAACTGCATAAGATCTCCTGTAAATTCACAACCATTCTGTGGCTGCCAGGAAATGGCTTCATTCTAGATGCACTAAGGAAAAAAAGGTGATGAGTCTTGTTTGGTTGCTTGGTTTTTGTTTTTCATTATTATTACTGGAATAATCAAAGGGCTCTAACAATGAAGGGATGAACGCACAACTATGTGATTATACTGAATACCAATGATTATAGATTGTATTGATTGGATGGATTTATGCTCTATTACTATGTATCACTAAACTTGATTTATTTTAAAAGAAAAAAGGTACAAAGAGCAATATGGTAACTTGCAACTGTTACTACGTAACTAAGTACACCACGAGTCGTGCCCTGGGCACTTAGCCGTCTCCTCTTCGTACCTAGCACTCGCTCTCCGAGGCCACCCAGCTCCAGGTAAGCGTTCTGGAAGGCGTCCTTCAGCTCCTCGTCCAGCGGCTGCTCCTTCCCGTGCAGGAGGATAGAGCTGCAGCGGTCCAGGATCCTCTCCGGGGCACCCTTCATCACTAACAGGTGCCGGGTCTCGGATGGGTTGAGGTTCTTATGAATGGACAACTGTGACGGAGTACGCCAAGGTAAACGTTGGGTAGTTGGATGTGGCAGCCCGTGGAAGGAAAAAAGAAAAAGCACCAGTTAACACCTGGGCTCTGTGACAGGAAAACCCAAGATCTCTTGTTTCTGAACTTTGAAATGTCTTAATACCTTGAATGCAACAAGGAAAAACAAAGCATGTTGCTACAGTCATAAATTCGTGATACATCTTCACATACAAAATTCTCTCAATACTTTACCTTCATTTACTCTACTAATATGCAAAAAGATTAGGATTTTCTCCTTATGTCAAGTGTAAAATTTAATATCCAAGCTTACATAAAAGGTTGAGTGATTTTAGTTTTGAAAAGCTTTTACAGCTTGTAGACTCCAAGGAGGGAGACTATTTCTCCTTCTCCTGGTTTCTATGTTCCACCCTCCCCACCCCCGTGCCCTTGGTCTGCACCCCACAAGCTCTCCCAAATCCTCAGACCTGGTACTTGTTGGTGGAATTGAAGGGTATTTCCACGATCTTGGTGTACCTCTCCCTCATCTCCTTCACAGAACCGCAGCACAATTCAATGCATTTCAAGAGGGCCGACTCAGAGGCGTCGCCCGCAACAGCCCGCTGTGAACAGAGACACCGTCTGTTAATCACCCTGAAAAAGCCTCACTGACGGGCACTGCTGGAAAACAGGCGAAAGAATTTGGACTGTATTCCAGGAGAGGAGACGACAGACGAGGAATAGCAAGAACCACTTAATCCCAGGGCTGCTGCAGCTCACAGCGCATCTATTTCTAGTTCTGCATTTGAAAATTCCAACTGAGAAAGTAAACATTTACAGCGTCCTTCACTGCCCTGCAGTTTACAAGAAAATGCCTTGTCAGGGACAAAGTAAAGGACTTTATGTTTATACCCGAACATAACTCAAGGGTACAAAATTACCTGGGCCTGAAGGATGTGAACTGAAAGCTATCATTAGTTCTGACAATAATACAATTGGCCAACATTTTAGTTAGAGCCCAAACTTCAGGTTACACACTTCTATTTTGTGTGATGCACATATTTTGATATACCGAAAAATTCCTGGTTGTGCAAAAGGAAGTTTTGTTTTGTGAATCTTGTCATTAATCTCTTCTAGTTTAAGTAAAGACCTGTTTGCTTTTTCTTTAAAAAAAAAATCCTGGTTGTAAACAACATATAACCATTTCAGAACTCCAACATGCAAGGCCACATATACAGATTAGCAAATTAGTGCTTCCTTACAGATATAGTAACCCTGTATGATAAGAAAGGTGGTTTAGGTTAGGAAAGAAACATGAAAATGAGGAGGACTACTTTAAAACTGGAATAGGGCAGCGGGCTATTTTATTTTTAATCATGTCAATGACATGGCCCCACCTGTCGAATACCTGAAATAGTTATCCAGCCTGCTTCCTTTCTGGGGCTTTTAAATCAGAATCATTTGACCCTACAGTCGTATGTGTCTTTATTCTCTAAAGCCTGGAAAATTTGACGTAAGGAAAAACTAAGTTTTACCGCAAGATAAACGTCATCATCCTCAAAGCGCTTAAGGAAATCTCCTTTAAAGAATCCTATCTTCCCCTTAGCGGCCATTTCAGTACAGGTGAGCCACATCTGTCTCTGGCGACACGGTTTCTGTCTAGAACTACTACCACCGGGTTCAGAGAGCCCCCCACGGCTCGTTTGACTTCTAACGACCCTTGCCACCACGTGGCCCTTCTGAGATTGTCTTCCCCCTCAGGTAACAGTAAAATGTCAGTCACTTTGGAATTCACGAGAATTCCATGAGGCATGGGATCTTCCCTTCAAGTTTATTTCTGCATCATTACCAAGCAAGCTAAACAGAAACAAAAAAAATAGCTCAGTTATTTTAAGAAAATAAATGGCTTCAGGGATTTACTGGATCTAATATGCCAATATGATTACCGAGTCACTAAGGTAGCCCTCACTGCCGGCTAGGTTAGGTTATAAATAAACTGGAGCTCTCAAAGATTTTACTAGGAAGTGCATGTGGTTCAAGCGATTGAGCTCCTGCCTACCACAAGGCCGGGGGGAGTGGAGGTCCTGGGTTTGGTTTCTGGTACCTCCTAAAGAAGATGAGAGCGAGGTGACGCGACAGGCAGGCACGGCAAGCTGATGCAACAAGCGACACAAGGAGGAAAACATAAGGAGAGGCACAACAAAGCAGGAAGCAGAGGTGGTTCAAGTGACTGGGCACCTTCCTCCCACAGTGGAGATCCCAGGTTTGGTTCCTGGTGCCTCCTAAAAAGAAGACCAGCACACAGCAAACACAAACAAGGAGGGAGTAGGGAAAAGTAAGTAAATAAATCCTAAAAAAAAGACTTTACTAACAAACTAGGGTTTTGTGTTTTGTTCTGTTTTTAAAAAAACCAGTAAGAACTATTTCCCATCTCCAAGCCCACTTTGGGCCACTTTCTACTTTATCTTCCCCTGCTCCCAACCTATACAGACCATGAGGCAGTACAAGTACTTGGGGTCTTTGGGCAATACTATTTAAGTTAAACACAGCGCAGTGTCCCACAAGGCAATTCCTAGTATTCCATAGTGAACAGGTAGGCGCTGCGTAAGAATTCTTGAACGACAGTTCTCGTGGGGTAGCTCCACGCTCCCGGAGGCAGTCGACAGCCCTTCAGGAACTCCGAGCATACCTTGAGAATAGGCAGGTTTTCCTGGTTGGCCTGAAACACCGCCCTGTTACAGAGACCTGCGATTCGAGACAGGGCAAGCCAGGTGGCTGAGGTCTTGTCAAACGAAACACCTGATGGAGGCAAGAAAAGAGAGGAATGTGGTCAAAGAACAGAAAGCTTAATGTGTGTGCAAGTGGTAAAGCTGTTGGGGAATGAATGGAAATGGTGAAAGCACACCACAGGATTTGTAATGAGTAGCACTAACATACGGGTAAGAGCGTGGTTTCTATTCTGCTGGTTTTTTTGGAGTAATAAAAATGTTCTGATATTGACTGAAATGATGAGTGTGCAACTCAGGGATCATATCAAATGCCACTGATGGTACGCTTTATTTAAAATATACGGTTTAACAAAAGAAAACAATAAGGTGAGTTGGGGGAAAAACACACCAAATGTAAGCTACAAACTATAGTTAGTGGTAATACCATGACAAAGCACTTTCATAATTTGTTACAAATGTTTCCCAACAGTGCCAGGTGGGGTGTTGTAGATGTATGAGAACCCTGTATGATGTCATGCATATTTGCTTTGTAATTTCACGACTTTTACTCTACACTTGTTTATGTACGCTCATGCATAAATGAGACACTTTAATAGTTTTCAAAATGAAAAGCATAGGAAAATAAAGCACTGAACTTTTGAACAATGCCAATCTTCTGCTTTAATTGCTATGTTCTCAGTTTTCTTACTAAAGTCGCAAAATCCAAAATGATACCGATTTCCAAATTAATATAATGCATTTTCCCATCACATGCAAATTAATTTCTCTAACATCAAAAAAATCTAAAGTCCATATCCTTGACTCCTTACCAAATGGTAAAAACAAGCAAACAAAAACTACCAGGAGCTTAAAAACAAATAAAAAAATCATCATCTCTTAAAAGCAAATAAATAAAAGGCAACGCGAGCAGGCAGGGCCAAGCGTGAGCCCCCCCCCCCACCCGCTTACCGCTCTGGTTCTCCGTGGTGTCAGCCTCGTGGATCTGATTGTCAAACCACATGTGGGCAACTGTCATGCGGTTCTGAGTGAGGGTCCCGGTCTTGTCAGAGCAGATGGTGGACGTGGAGCCCAGGGTCTCCACTGCTTCCAAGTTCTTCACCAGGCAGTTCTTCCTCGCCATGCGCTTGGCAGTGAGCGTCAGGCACACCTAGCGGAGTTAAGAGCAGACGCCTTCAGGCGCGGGCTGGGGTCCTGGACAAACCCCTGCTCCACCCTGACACGGAAGACACTCGCTGCTTAACACTACAATCTTTCCAACCTTCCTTCCAAGTCTGAGGAAATAAGACAGTGGTAAAATGTACTGGGGGAGCAGATGTGGCCCACGGGGATGAGCGCCTGCTCCCCCAGGGGAGGTCCCGGGTCGGTTCCCAGTGCCTCCTAAAAACAGGAACAAGCAAAATAAATGAAAAAACCGACGCAGGGGAGCCGATGTGGCTCAGTGGCTGAGCACCGGCTTCCCTCACACAGGGTCCCGGGTTCAATCCCCGGCCCCTGGGACCTCAAAAAACAAAACAACAAAAACATACTGGGCTTTACTTCTCCCACAAAACAGCAAGGAACTGAGGAAAGCAAGAGGCCAAGGAGTTACCACGTTCTGTTCCCGCCACCCCCCCCAAGTTCTTTCTCCATCGCCCCGTGAGGGATCGTGGAACAACTCAGTGGAAATTCAAGAACAAAATTTATGCTTTTAGGTGACGACCCACCCCGTAAAAGCACGCTGGGGAATTTTCCCTGCCCCGACTGTCGGTTTCCCTCGAGGCTCTAGAGAAAAGCTCCATGGAAACACGGGGGCCAGGGCAGCACTCGGCGGCGCCTCGGGAGAAGGCGGGGGTCGGGCGGGGGGCACGGGCAGGGGCGGCCGGCGCCGTCCCCACGCCCCTTACCGTGACGGTGGCCAGCAAGCCCTCGGGCACGTTGGCGACGATGATGCCGATGAGGAAGATGACGGCCTCGAGCCAGGTGTACTCGAGGATGAGCGAGAGGATGAAGAAGGACACGCCCAGGAAGACGGCCACGCCCGTGATGATGTGGATGAAGTGCTCGATTTCGGCGGCGATGGGCGTCTGGCCCCCCTCCAGGCCCGAGGCTAGGGTGGCGATCCTGCCCATCACGGTGCGGTCGCCAGTGTAGACCACGATGCCACGCGCAGTGCCTTAGGGAGGACAGGGCGCCGTGCCAGTGCTACCCAACAAGAGAGAAGCCACAGCGCGTGCGCAACTACCTGACCTGGTTTTTAAAAAAACCACACACGACGAAACCCCCACATTTCTAAGGACCGGCTGCTGGCTTTCAACCATAACCTTTATTTGTGTGTGTGTGTTGAGGAGGCACCGGGGACTGAACCCGGGCTGTGGGAGGCAGGTGCTCAACCATGGTGCTACAGCCGGTCCCTGGGCCACAGACTTTGGCAAAGGGAATTTTGTCCACGAGCAGAGGCAGCAGAGGCACATGAGGTGGAGAGAAGGGCAAACAGCCTCGGGGCTTCCCAGGTGTAGCAAGCCGTCCACCTCCACCTGCTCTGTGCTGCACCGAGGTTGTCGGACGTGGGGCCAGGGAAACGAGAGCGGCGCCCACGATCCCGCCGTGCTGTTCCCCACGCCCGAGACACAGTGCCCCGCCGCCCAACACCTCACCTTCAACACAGTTGGTGGAGAAGAAGGCGATGTTCCTCGTCTCCAGGGGGTTTTCATTCGTGAAATCCGGAGACCTGGTCTGGGGCTCGGATTCGCCAGTGAGCGAAGAGTTATCCACCTGCACGGGAGGGAAGCCGGAGGCACCGGTGAGCGCGCGGCCAGCGGCGTGGGCCCCCACGGACCTCGATGCGTTGTGCCCAGCGAATGCCCGGCGAGCGGTGCCCATGCGGGGCGCGGGGGAGACCTGCCTTGCAGCCGTTGGCGGAGATGATGCGGAGGTCAGCGGGGATTCTGTCGCCGCCCTTCACTTCCACCAGGTCTCCGACCACAACGTCCTCCGCGTTGATGCTCATTTTCTCGCCATTTCGGATCACAAGGGCTTGCTTTGGAAGGAGAAAACGGTTCACACCGCGCAAGAGGATGAAAACGGGTCCCCACGGGGAGAGCCAGGGTCAAAAGGGGACAGTCGATTGCGAAATGCCCCATGATCCCAATGATCTGAACCTATGAAGGCGCTGCCAGTCTCCCGGTCTCTGTCAGGTTATAAAAGCCTGCTCGACAGGAGCCGCGGCGATCCATGAGACATGCCTCCTTTCGGGATTGGTCTTTCCAAGTCTATGTTCAGAAAGAAGCTCTCCCCCTCTGGGGTGTGTGAAAAACGGGTCTAGTCTGGGAAGGTGGGGAGCCAAAACCATTTAGAGGCATCCGTCTCTTTTCAAAAGGGCACTAAGTGGCTGGAACAAGTCAGGGCCGCACTAAGTTCCCGTGGTGGGGCTGTGAAGCCGCGGAAGCGAGCAGCAGGTACCTGCGGAACCATGTTCTTGAAGGACTCCATGATCTTTGAGCTTTTCGCCTCTTGGTAATAGGAGAAACACCCGGTGATGATGACGACGGCTGACAGCACCACACCAAGATAGAGCTGGAAGGAAACCAACAGGTAAGGGCCCGCTGGCCGGCGCCCAGCACCCAAGGACACGCGCTTAGGCTCTGACCGCACGGAAAGCAGGTTTGCTGGCAGAGGCCGAGGCCGCGGAACGACGGCTCTCCCCCCTTCCTGTGCCTCGTGTCGCAGGGCCCCAGGAGTCAGTTAAGTACGATCCCTCCTTAGCATCACTACTTCAGTGCGTGTCCACTAACGGTAACGGAACGCGCCACACCCGCGAGGGAGGCTGTCGACGGGGGAGAATGGGGGAGCATATGGGAATCCCATTTTTTTATGTAATATTTTATGTAACATCTAAGTATCTTTTAAAAAAAAATAAAAAATATATTTAAAGAAATGAACATATAGAGAAAAAAATCATTGGGAAATAGAACTTATTTCGAACTCATAAAAAAAAAATGCCCCCAAAAAGAGTCAGTCCCACAGACACTTCGTCACCAGCAAGACAGAGGGCGGCGGGCGGCAGGGCAGGGCCGGGACCCAGGCCCTCTATTTATGGGACCACACTCGGCGGGGTGCGCCCAGCCCGGCCGTCTCCCCGGGGCGGGCCGGAAGGCGACAGCTGCTGGCGCTAACCCCCCAGCGGGCTGAAGACCACCGAGTGGGGACGAGGACAGGTGGGAGGGGAGGGCTGCAGGCCGGCACCCGGAGCCCAGATAAGCCCAGCCCGGGGCCGTGCACCCACGTTGTCGTTCTGAGGCTCCTCCTCCGTGGCGGCCTGGATGCCGTAGGCCAGGAAGCAGAGAATCGCCCCGATCCAGAGCAGCATGGAGAAGCCCCCAAACAGCTGTCGGCAGAACTTGACCCACTCGGGGGTGGTGGGAGGGGGCGTGAGCGCGTTGGGGCCGTCCCGGGCCAGGATCTCCGCGGCGCGCGCAGTCGTCAGGCCCTGAGGAACGGGGGCATCGGTTAGACACATTGCACCTGCTCCCACACCAACAGAGCCCCCGAAAGCCGGGAAGCCACAGGAAAGGAATCTGGGGGGGACCTGGCACGTTTCACCATGAACAACTCTGAGGATGATCTCCCACGTGGCTGAGGCGAACGACGGCTCAGTTTTCCTAAAAAACCCACAACCCCCCCCCCAGATTAAAAGCCTTTTAAAATTGGTCCATGGACAGATTGGGTCCCGTCTGGTTTCTTCTAAGTTTCAGACCAAATGATTCACGCCTAATTGGCATTTTTACCAAAATGGTATATATCTTAACTAATTGATTAGTTTTGTATATTAAGAGCTCTGAGTTTTCTATTTATCTGATCTGTTGGGGGGGGGGGGCAGGGAACACACACAAAAAGCTCTACAAATATCAAAGGAGAAAAAAAAATCTGTGTAGGCATCTAATCTCTTATTAGGTTAACAGCTAAGTGTTAGGTATAGAACTTTATATTTTAGATATAATTAAAACACCTGCCTGGCAAGGAAGGGCTCATACACAGTAAACCTGTCAAGTCTGAGAAGTATTCACTGCAAAAGCCCACTGTACTGAGGCCCTATAATTTTCTAATAGGCTTTAAAACTGAAATTCATTGAGAGCAGACAATTGTCTGCTGCTTCTGATTAAGAGGGCAAAATATGATACTTTCATACTATCAAAATCCAAGTCAGAAAACACTTAAAACACCTTTTTGCTTAAAAGGTTTGGTCATATATATTTTGTGTTTGTCTTGAGTTTAATATTTGCATGAACTAGGGAGTATGGGGAAAATAAAAACAGATAGGAAGGGGGGAAAAAAGGAAATATTGAGAACCTTCCTCTGCCTCAAGTTTGTATTGGCATCTTCAGGTTGAATATATACAGACAACCACTCCTAGATACTGGAGCACCATCTACACGCCAGGTACTTAATTAAGTGCTTTACGCTGCCTAGCTTATTTAATTCTCGTGACAACCTTTTCTTAGGTTTTATTAATCACTTTTAACAAGTCAGGAAACAGACCCACAGCATTTGAGTAACTGGCTTAGTGTCTCTGAGAACCTACTTCTTACTACTTCTTAGGATTCTTTTTTTCTCTTAAATCAATTTTACTGTTACATATTAACAAAGCATAAATCCATCCAAAGAGCACAATCAACGGTATTTGGTGTAATCACATATTTGAGCATCATCACCCCTATCATGCCCAATAATAACAATAATAAACAAAACAAACAAAACTCCTCACCTCTCAGCCTCGCTCTGCCTCACCTTCGGGGTTCTAATAAAAGGTGAGTGAGTTCTGGCCATGGTGCTGGTGACGGCAGCACAGCATTACGACTGCACGTAACGCCACTGAGCCACACACTCGAAAGGGGTGAAATGGGACAGTGTATGTTGCATATATGCGTTACCACAATAAAAATGAAAATAAAAATAACTGAAGTGAGACAGTACGTGCGAAGCGCTTGGCACACGGGGAGCGCGTGGTCACTCCTGGCTCACTCCTCAGAGGCCGAGCCTTCTGCGACCGCAGGGGCCGGCGCCAGCACGTCCTTCTGGACCCTCTTCACGCTTTATCGAAGCACTGGCAGCTACTGATTAGCGGGGCGGTCAAGTTATTCCCCGGACGTGTTAGTGTTTGTGTAAAAATAACACACTCCCTCCCACCCCAAGACTGTTTACTTCCAAGTTGTCTGTATATACTTTTCAGTTTTACGTTTATATATTGTTTATACTTGTTTCTGATAGAATAACCAAGATCCTGACACACTACAATGAGCCAGCTGGGAAAAGTGCAAACGTTTCAACTGTTGCAGATTACACCAGTTGAAATAGCCAACTCAATTTAACATACGTGGGAAAATAGAGAGGGTTTTTAAACAAAAGGTCACCGAACATGTGGCTTGGAAGCCACTGAATTTCAAACCCTGGCGTTCCCACTTAGGGGTTTCTCGCCTTCCCTAACATAGGAAAAAGGCTACTTTCAAACAGTTTCAGGGAAAACAAAACGGGAACATATAAAGCCCAAACTCTGACACCCAGTAGGCACCCCCAGAGGACAGCTGTCATTATTTCCCTACCAGGCCCCGAGGTTAGAGGAAAAATGTGATAGGATTCAGTAAAACAAGATGCGAATCAGAACATACTCGGCTCAAGTCTGTTCCATATTTGCGATGAAGTTCATCAAGGCTAAGTTTATGATCATCCTAAGGGAAAACAAAAACAAAAGAATTCATCATCATGGCATAAAAAAAGCATCATCACCACTCAAGACTATCATTATGCTTAGAACACAAGTTTTTCTTTAGTGAGGAAGTTGTACTTTTCACGACTGCCTAGTGACAGCAACCTCGCAGCTGTCTCCTGGGAGCTCTTCACCCGGACGAGGGACCTGGGTGATGGAAGCCCCTGCCGCCGACCACATCACCTCAAAGAAATCCAGACACTCTTGGAAATCTAGTAAACTCCCTTTTTTTTCAAAGGTACCAGGGGACCAGAATTGAACCTGGGACCTCATATGTGGGAAGCTGGTGCTCAACCACCGAGCCACATCTGCTTCCCTGAGTTGGTTTTTTTCATTTCTTTTGCCTGGTGTTTGTTTTTGTTTTTTTTTCAGGAGGCACCAGGAACCAAACCTGGGACCTCCCATGTGGGAGGTGGGAATTCAACTGCTTAAGCCACATCCACTCCCACCAGTAAAAGTCATTTGATGACCAGACAGCATCTAGACAGGTTAAACGTGTGGGGACTTCAGAGCCTGCAGAGGTTGCAAGTTCTCCCAATGTCGGGCATAACCCGGAGAGAGAAAAGCAAAAGTCCCGGATGTCAACCGGTTCCTTCTGTGGATCTCAGGTTGCACCAGAGTGGTCGGATAACTTTTCCAACACCCTAATGAAATTGTCCAATATCGTCCTCGACAACTCTTCGCTGCTATGATCTCTTTGCTTGAGTAGATGAAGCTCAAGTGGTTGAGCGCCTGCCTCCCATTATGAGGTCCTGGGTTCTATCCCTGGTACCTCCTAAAAACAAACCAAATAAAATAAAGCATGTCTCTAACTGAAGGGGACGGGGGGAAAAAAAACATCCTCAAAGATATGCTCGGTTTTTTCAAAGAAGGAAAACAAAGAGCAGCCTTCCTCTTGACACTTACCATGGAAACTTCCTTCTTGAGCTCGTCCATGTCTTTCTCCTTCTTGGCTTTCTTGCCCTTGTTGCCATGCTCTGAGACAGCTGCAGGCTCATATTTATCACGTCCGACCTGTGGGAGAAGGGGGAAAGGTGTGGCTGTAGGTTACGAAGGGCATGTCAAACCTGACGTTTTTGGAGCGAGGGATTCCGGTAGCTTTTAGATTAGCCGTTGTCTGGAATAATCTGCAGGACCATCCAGGGAAATTGTTCTTTATGCCGCATGCTAAACGACGCAACCTGCTATTAATACCGGCGTTGCCAGCTCCACCCCAGTGCCCCGAGACCAGGGAGGAAGGCCCTCCAGAAGGGGCTGCGAGAGCCACTTCCACTTCCAGGGAACGGGAGAGGGTTCGAGGTGGTGCTGCAGAAATCCACACCGCCCCTTCCGTCTTCCTCCAGGGAGGAATGGAGCTTCTTTACAAGATCAGCTCAAGGCAGTGGTGCAGGACCTGGGTTTGAATCCGGGAACCAGGTGGTCCGAGTTAAATCCCGGGCTCCCCATAAACCAGCTGTGTAACCTTCAGCAAATCACTAACTCCCAAGATTCAGTGTCCCCTTCAATAGCATGGAGATAGCGTCTGCCTCAGAGCGCTTTTTGGAGGATTAAATGATGTAATACACTTAAATTCGAGTTATTTATTTTTTGTTAATTCTTAGCTTTGCAAAGCCTTTAAGTTCCAAGCTTAAGGATCTTTAATGTTCACATAAAAACGCTGACCTTTCATTTTCATTTAACAACAACAAAAAAAGTGACAAAAAAAAAAATCACCAAGAGTCCTTAAAACTCCTTAAATAAGACAATAAAAGGGAGTCCCCACCCCAATCTGCAGTCTGAAATAAAACCCCCAAAAATGAAAGTCACTGAAAATGTTTTGACATAAGCAGGATGTAGGAAAAGCATGTGCATTATCACACAATTCACAGGATCCACCTACGCCCCTTGAAAAACGGGAACACTTTTTAGAGAAAATGTTGCTTCCATAGTTTAAATTTAGATCGTTCCACTCCCCTGCCCGGTGTAAAATGTTTAGCTTATCTACACAATACCCGAACCTGCTGCCCCACAGCTCAGCCAGTGGAACAGAAGGGGCCCCCCGTTCCAGACATCCTCCAGCCCAAAGATACTTCCTGCTGTAACCACAACTTAAGAATGACAAGGGGGAAAAAAGGAATGACAGGAGGGGAGAGGAAGGGGCTCAAGCAGTTGAGCCCCCACCTCCCACATGGGAAGTCTGGATTTAGTTCCCAGTGCCTCCAAAAGAAGCAGCAAGCGGACAACAAGCAAACAATGAGCAAAAACAACGAGCAGGTAACAAGCAAAGAGAAGAGGGAGCCATCTCAGGGGGAAAAAAAAAAAAAGAATGACAAAGTCAATGTCAACAATTTTCTTAAAATGAGCGATGGGTTATGCTATTACTATGCCTGTGCATCTTCTGGGATGCGGTATCTCTCGGCTCTTGTGTGCTCATTTGTACTTCCAGAATTTTGGTGCCAGCTATTACAGCAGTAATTTTATGTGTCCAGATTAAAATTCTACCAGGCTGAAATGAAAATTTAAAAAAAAAAAAAAATGAAAAGGTGTTGTTTCGGTCATAGCTGATATGGTTGCAACTTAATACAATGTCCACTTGAATTTGATCCTGCCCTCTAAGACTCCAAGGAAAATTTGTGCTCCATATTAGCTGATGCTGCCCACAAACGTCCAATGTGGCGACATATTACTCACAGCACTCGGCTTCTGAGGTCACGTTTGCAGCATTACTTGACTAACTTCTTCCAACAAAGAGTGGGGTTAGTTTCTCTCTTATCTGTTAAGAATGGAGCAGGTCTAAAGATAGCCCGCATTCTTGACATTTTCTCCACTATGGAGCAACCACATTTGTAAGTGCCTAGCTGAGCAGAGCTCTTGATGCCAGAGTTAAAATGGAAAATAATCCCCCACACTGGAGACAAGAGGAACCACAATCTTTATTATAAAGCGGGATTTCCCTAATGCTTTTAATGGGAAAGCACAACACTAAACATTATCATTTTAAAGTCATTGACTATGGCTCTCTAAAAGACTTCTGTGGCCAGTGTGCATCGATTTTTAAAAAGACTTCACAGATTTTCTTTAAACAAGTGGAGTATCGGGTAAAATAGATCTAATTTAAATATATGAAAATCAGAGTTAGAATCCCTCTGCCTCGCCATCTGCGTGCTTTGATTTATTCTATTTCCATTATTTTTCACTCCAAGAAAGGAGAATAATTGAAGCAGCTAAGGTCTTGGCAACCTTCCAAAGTTTTAGGCCCATTTACAAAATGTCTTGCCAATAGTGTCACAGTTATCAATGGCAAAGTTAACTGGAAATCTAGGTTTCCTAGTAAACCGTGCCTCGCCCCATCCCTTAAACTAACTCCCTGCTGGTAAGGCATCATTTTATAGTAGACCCCTTTGGGAAAGACGTGAGAAATATTATCATGCGAAATTTCCTTTTCTTCTGAATTTTAGGTTTTATAACTAGGCGGAGTTTGTCCAGAAGGGCCGGGTGGCTTCCACAAGTCGGTGCCTGCCCCCCTAACACAATACACAATACGACTAGCTTATTCTGGTGGGAGCCAAAGATCAGTTACTGCAGTCCCCATCCGGCTCAAGGACGGCAGTTCTCAAAGCAGAAAGTCCGTGTGTGTGTGTGTGTGTGTGTGTGTGTGTGTGTGTGTGTGTGTGTGCGCGGTGAGGGTGGGGTGCAGGGAAGGACAGGGGACCATGGTAACAAGAGGTCAGTTCAGGTTATCTTCTAGTGTTTCTTTCAAGGGTGGGAGGGGGATGACAGACAGGCAGGGCCCAGGAAAACGCTAAATAAGGTATGCCCTCAACCGACTAAAAGTGGCCTTTCCCCTCACTTTGGGCACTCGATCCCTACTTTTTCAATAAAAACTTTCAGATCATGCTCTCACTCTCACAGCAACGCACTGCAACCCCGGACGCGGGAAGCACTGCGCTGAGAGCCTTCTCGAAACCGCCACGGCGACAACGCTGTCCACCGGGGCCCATATTTTCTTTGTTCTTCCTCCACCCTCGTTTAGACACCGGGAACGCACAGCAAGGGGTGGGGCGTGTCCAGTGTCACCTGGCTGAGGTGCTGTCCCCTCCACCCTGGACCGCCCAGGGGTTCCGTCCCCTCAAAGATTCATCGCTAGGACGTCTGCCACCACCACATGGACAAGGGGACGCGCGCCCAGGAGATGGGGAGAGGGAACTCTTCAAAAAGATGCACCGAGTCCTCACAACGCGCAGCCATGCTGGGCTGACGACGTTCCTTCCTCTCAGCAGTAAGTAACACTTGCGGTGGCAGGGAGCAGGTGCGGCAGGTACAGAAAATGATCCCAGAATAAACAGTAAAGAGAAACAAAGAAAAGCCACCCCAAACGCCCGGAGTGACGTCTGGGAGGGTCTGGGACGGGTTTGTACGAGCCGCAGCCGCCACCAGCATCTCCCCCTGCCAACCACCAGCCCCCACCCAGGCAGGCCTGGGAGGCTCCCCCACCCGCGCAGCGTCCCCGCCGCCTCACAACAGTGCCCTGTGCCCAGGAGCAGCTGCAAGGGTGCTCTTCACACTGGAAAAATCCCAGAGACCCCTTGCAAGCCCACCGGGCTGCTGTGACAATGTCCATTCCCTAAGGCAGGGCTGTGCGTGGCACTTCTGAGTCGGCCCCAAATCATCCTAACTCTGCCAGGGCCAGCTACATGACCTTGAACAAGTCGACCTCCGCTTCCGCATCCAAGAAATGGGAATAACACTCGGTATACAACTAAAAGAACTCAGAGAGGCCTTCTGACAGGGAGCTGCCCCCCAACCCGAGAAGAAAACGCCGACAAAACTGCAGTTCCCAAGACCACCTGAAAGAAACCCTTGCCCAGCAGAAGGGACCAGAAGGGCGGGAAATGCCACTGCTGGATGCAACCCAGTCCAGAGGAGGCCTGAAGGACGTTTGCCTCTTGGCAAATTCCGTAATAGCAGGGAAGTTGTGGAATGGTCGCAGAACCTGCTGGCTGCTAATAAGCAACTGCCTCGGCTGTGCTAAATCTTTATGTTAGAGAGAGAATGAGAGACCCGGGGGTGGTGCTTTTGTTTTCCTAGGTCTTATCATTATCAAAAACAACCACGTGGGCAGGATGTGGCTCAAGAGGTTGAGCACCTGCTTCCCATCCGGGAGGTCCTGAGTTCGATCTCTGGTGCCTCCTAAAAACCAACCAAAGGAAACAAGCAACAAGCGAACAAACAGGAAAACACCAACTGAGGGTGCCGGCTTCCCATGTACAAGATCCCGGGTCCAGTCCCTGGGCCCACTAACACACACACAAAAGAGATCACGGATGCCCAGGTACTCTGTGAAGTGTTACACAAAGGTTAGTATTATAAATTGGCTTTCATTAACCTATAAATGACTGCCACTCCTCATTTACTCTGAAAACCTATTTTTAAGCCTTTAAAAAAAACCTCATTTTGTTATTTTGGGTAGTTTTTCATTTCATCTCATTGACTAAAACTTAAAGAACATATAAGTTAAAAAAAAAAAAAAAAGACACACCCCAGTTCATTACACCTACATTAGCTCCTAAATGATTAAGTAGTTGAGTTTATTTACAAGGAATTTTCTAGCCAGGGCCGGGAGGGCTAGGAGGTGGCTGGCAGCCAGGGAGCACACACGGTGTCCTAATACTGCAGCAGCCCCACCTCCAGGGGTACCACTTGCCGAGCAGGGAAGAACAGCTCTCCCCTGCAGAGCGGACCCCAGGGACCACCATGCCTCCACATGCCTTCTCTCACCCACACGTGCAGCGTGCTGGAGACGAGAGGATGAAGCAAGGCCAAAGCAGCAGGTCCCTTTGTGAGCCCAGCAGAGTGTCTCCAAACTTGGGCTGCAGTCAAAGAGCCGCAGCTCTCCCCAGCGGGCTGCCTCATCCCACAATGAGCCAGTATGCGCCTCCCTTCCAGCGTGCCCCCACGTAAATTCTCCAAGAGTTGGCCAGACCACCCTACCTGCGCCAGCTAAGTCTACCTACAGGATCACCAGGAGGGAAAAATCCTAAAAATGTGCTCTGGTGTTCCAAAGCTCAGAAAAAACTTAGCTTCCCCGGGAAACTCTACAGCTACACATTTGGCACCCGGGTTATAAAGAGTTAAGCATTTCTGTCTATTCTTTAATCGCCTCCATTTGCTGTCCTCGGCCCGGTTTTTCATTTTGCCTGCCCAGTCCTTGGTTAGTGCTACTCAAAAGAACATGTCAGTTTGAGAGACAGCAGGTTAATAACTGGCACAAGCCTCATTACGAAAGGAATGAAGCAACTCCTAAGAATTCTTGGTGTCTTCTTAACCGGTACCCTGAACCCTAGAAAGAGAAGTAAAACGACCCCCTGGCTGAAAAGGAGTAAAGGCTGCACAAGGCCCTAAAGAAATGCGATAGGATTTGAAGACAAGTTCAGTGAACAAAACCAAACAAAACAGTAACAAATACGCTGGATAAAAGAAGAGAACACAAGAGGACAAGCCCAAAAAGTGCAGTAGGGCACTGCCCTCACCAGTGATAAGAGAACAGAAAAGATAAATCAAACACCAAGGCCCATTAATCCACAAAACTTTACGCTTTGTTTGGGGCTGTTAGCAGGTCCCCAAACAAATTGCAAAGACAAAGCACAGGCCATCAGGAATCAACTTTTCGGATCACCAACACAAAACGTCCAGAGCTGTTACTAAGTAGGGTTTGAATAAAACCAGATACGTAGGTAATGTTCAGATCCATGTCACTGTAAAGTCACAAAGGAATGAGGTCTGCTGGCCAAAATCCCTTGGCTCCGGATCCAAATGAATCCAAACCAGAGAGAAAAGTTGTAGGGTAGGGGTTGGGGTCCTTTTTTTTCTCACTAACAGAACTCATCAGTCAAATGAATGCGAAGAACTTCTTGTGGATTCCAGACAGCAGATTTCAGCACAACCAATGAGGTGAGTCATATGCAAAGAACAGCCAAAGAATACACTTCCTCTCATACACTCAATTCATAGCAATGTGAGAAAGTTCAGAACTGACTTGGTTACATCTTTTCCAAAAATGTATCAACTAAGGAGAGCTTAGAATCAAAACAGGCTCCGTGGATTTGAGAAGTCTCCTTTCCTCATGTTATCACTAGCTGGACATGTATTTTCAGTGCAGTCTAGCCCTGGACAGCTCTGGCAGGGACGGGGCAGCCTTCTGCTCAGCGATCTGCTGCCCAAGCGCTGCCACTCTGATTACGGTGAGCCCATCTGATGGGACACTCGTGTTTCTTCTGTTGGCCTGCTGGCTGGCCAGGAGCCCTGGCAGCTCCAAGAAGGGACTTCGGCACAAATGTTCAGGCTTCCTCCCATCACAGAAGGCTGAAAGGCTCGTTCTGTTTTTTTAAAGACTAGTGCAAAGACTTAAAACCGTGAAAATGCCAACCAATCATAAAGAAACCCTGTAACTGAAGAGTGAAAGTCAAGGACAACTCTAAATAGGAGACCTTCTGGAGAGTAATTAGGAGTATTTCCCATTATTTCCAGTCCCTAATACGGTTAAGTTTTAAAAATTGTGGTACCATAGATCAACGTTAAGATTTCCCATTTGGCCACTTTCAAGTATACAATTCAGCGATGCCAACCTATATACAATGCTGCATTACCATCACCGCCCATCAGTTACCAAAGCTTTTCCATCGCCCCAAACAGAACAACTCTACCCATGAGGCGTTAACTCTCCTCTCTCCCCTGTCATCTACTGTCTCTATGAATTTGCATCTTCTAGTTATTCCCTAATAAGCGAGGTCATACAATATTTGTCCTTAGTGTTTTTCAGGTGCAAGAAAAACTGTTCTCTAGTTTTGCAAGGGTTTAAGGCTAACTGATGAACAGCAAACCCAGTTTATAAAGATTTGCTCTTCTCTCGGTTACCATCCCTCTCTAGGTCTCCACCCTATAACAATAGCTTCACCTCATACTTGCAAACAGAACACAGGTCACTTCACACTAGAGTATTCTATCCATGGGACAGCTGAGACACAGCTGAGAACCTCAAGTTTCAGGATGCTCCCCCACCCTCCCCCTCTGTTTTTAAATAAAGAAAGTAATTTTAATTAACTTTCCATACAAAATCCTTCAAACTATTTTAGTTAAAAAACTTCTCATTATTGGAGCTTCTTTTTCATTCTTGGGATTGGATACATTCAAAAGAATATTGTCTGATTTAAACAGAAAGTCATTCATCTGCTCACTTGCCGCTAAAATAACCAGAAAACCGAACTCTTAAAACAATAACTTATGGATAGCAGATTTGGCCCAGTGGATAGGGTGTCCGCCTACCACATGGGAGGTCCAGGGTTCAAATCCAGGGCCTCCCTGACCCGTGTGGAGCTGGCCCACATGCAGTGCTGATGCACGCAAGGAGTTCCCTGCACAGGGGAGCCCCATGCGCAAGAAGTGCACCCCGTGAGGAGAGCCGTCCCACGCAAAAAAAGTGCAGCCTGCCCAGGAGTGGCACCGCACACATGGAGAGCTGACACAGTAAGATGACACAACAAAACGAGATGCAGATTCCAGGTGCCGCTGATAAGAATGCAAGTGGATACAGAAGAACACACAGCGAATGGACACAGAGAGCAGGCAAATGGGGGGGAAGGGGTAAGGGGAGAAAAATAAATAAAAATAAATCTTTAAAACAATGACTTAGAAGAGTTCTGGGATGGAGAATGGATGCATGCCAGTCTATTGTGCTTATGTTTAATTCCACTTTTTAATTTTTAAATGCCAATTTAGGCATTTAAAACACTCCCAGGAGTCTGTATGTTTTTAGTCCTCACTTGGACAAACATTTCACTGGATTTTTGAAAGCTCTTTCATATATATATATATATATATATATGGGAATTACGTCTCTCTCAATCATCTCAAATTTTATGATTCAGGCCTCTCTCTCTCCTACCCTCCCATCCAAAGGTGAGTCACTGGTAGTGTTACAAACTTACTGGCAAAGAACATTACAAATTAACAAAGAGTCAGTTACCAAAAGGGGAGACACCCTCAGAAGAGGGTACAGAAAGAACCTGAGCAGCAGGCAACTGTTACACTCTACCAGGCTGGACAATTAACAGACCAAGGGGCTGAGGCAACCCCCAACCCCCCCTCCCCACTGCAGGTGCCTGGCTCTCCTCTAACTGCCCGGCTTGTTCTTGGCCAGGCCTGGGCAATTTTCCACTGGGAGGGCTCTGCCTTACCATGTTTTGAGTCTAAAGTACTTACTTTATAGCAGCCAGAGAATATTTAGTCACACTTTCAAGCTGAGCTCCAAAAGGGCAGCTGATAATGTTACCATACAACCAGGATTTCTGCTGACATGTGTGGCCTTGTGCAACTTCACCTGAACCTTTTTTCCCCTCGTGCCTCTTTAAATCACTACCCATTAAGCTATGATTTATTTTCTAGGTGACTAAGTTAATATTCAAACTGAATCAAGAACTGCAGTGAGAAATCTAGCGACACCTCCCCTCCCCTCCCCCATCCTTTCTAAGCTTGGGAAAACAGTTTCTTGCATTTCTAAGTAAGTTATGGTGTGTGCCTCTGGTGAACTAAATAGTTCTGGGTGGCAGGCCTAGCTGAGGATTTAAGCCAAATTACTGGCAAAAAACACCCAAGGGAAAAAAAAAAAAAAAGACCAGAATCCTATTTCCTCCAGGAATGATTCAGCAAGAGCTGTTCTTTCATTGGCTTATCAGAAGTTGAGGGCCTCGTTTTAAAGGATACAAAACCCCCTGAAATATCATTCAAACCTAGGCCCCAAGCTGCAGGAGAAAAAAGGTGGGGGAGAAATGCACAATGACCTTAAAAATTAGATGCGGCACGGGCGTCCTGGTTAACCAATTATCAGCAGTGCTTTAGTCACCACCCCACCCACATTTAATCCCCGTGTGGAAAAATCCCAACGTTTCAGCACGAAATAGCCTTCTGAACATTGGGACTATCACAATAAGTCACTGGGGACAAAAGGGGCAACTTTATGCCAGAAGAATCACGGCCACCAGCGCCACACACACAGGCAACTTAATGCACACTGGATCGGAGTTCTCGGAGCAGGAAATACCACCCCTTAGCCAAGCACACCGGCCTGCGCTAACCAGTCACGGTTCAACTGTGCTCACTAGACTCTCAGCACGTCGTGGTGGAGGATCCACTAAGACATCTATCTAGGTTGAAGCGCCACCAACCTCCCAAGTGGGAGGCTGTTTTTGCCACTACAGTACCTGGGCGATTATGAAAGAGACGTAGAGACATATGAACAAGACTGACCCACACATCTCGCCGACCCGTGAAGCGAAAAGCACAGATACCCCATTTCATCTGAAAAAATGTCCCGAGTCCTGGCTTTAAGGCAAGGTTAAGAGAGCACGTATCGTCAGGCTTGTGAGAACACAGAGCAGGGGGCACTCGGGGCCTCCTGATCTGTCACTAACCTGCCAACCAGCTGTTTGACCTTGAGCAGTCACTTCACCTTCCCAGCCTCCGCCAGGCGTCTAAGAGCTCTGTGGACTCCCCCACCCTGGGCCGTCTCCTCCCTCTGGAGATAAAGGGGAGCCTGAGCAGCGCTCGCCTAGGGGATGAGCCGCAGCTGGACAGTGTGGGACAGGCACAGGCCCCTGACCCATTTCCAGAGCCCCTCGGGCTGGCCCTGCCTGCGCTCTCCAGCGCCCTACAAATGGTGCCTCCCCACGTCTCCCTACTTGCTCCAAGCCTTTCAAATAACCTCCTTAAAAATCCATTTAGTCCCCCAGTCACTAATCCACTCGCCGGAGTCTAGGGGGGCCGTGCCAGTGCGCGCACGGTGCAAAGCCCAGGGGACAGGCGAGGACCCCAGCCCCCCGGCACTCTCGGGACCGGCTCCTTTGTATTTCAGGAGTCGGGGCACTGGGGCGTTATTTCGTGTGGGCTTTTTCTCAACTGGGCAGTGTCCTCTGCGGCCTGGAAGCCAGCCTTCTGCGGGGACTACGGGCAACCAAGGCTTGGTGCCGCCGATGCGGAAGGAAGTGAGGTGGTCCCGGCCTGCCCGCGGCGCCCCCGGCCCTGGGGACCCCTCCTGTCCTCTGGGGACCGCCCTTGAGCGAGTGGGCGCTGGAAGCAGGCCCGGGCGCCTCCGGGACTCATCCTTCCAAAAAACTACACACACCGCGCCAGTCAGGAGCTCGGGGGACGAGCCCGGCGCCCCGGGCACATCCTGTGTTCCTGAGCTGGCCCATTAAGGCTCTCAAAAGTGTACCTTAAAGGCCATCTCGGGGCGGTGGGGACACACCCTTTCTGGCACCGGCCCGCTCGACCGGCTCCGCAGTCAGGGGAAGCCGGTTGTTTTTTTCCTTAGGGGAAGGCGGACGCCTGCGCCGGGTGCTGGCGACGGCCCCGCACCTCCGGGACCCGGAGCCTCGCCAGCGCCGCTGCCCGCGTCCCGGGAGACCCCGGCGGCGCCCGGCCCTCCGCAGCCCCGGAGCGGGCCCGACCCGCCGGGCGCCCGCGGGAGCGCCCCAGGGGAAGGGGAGGAGCGCGCCCTTCCTGCGGGCACGGCGGGCGGAGGGGAAGGCGAGGCGAGGGCGGGCGGCGAGGGGACGCGGGCGCGGGGATGCGGCGCGGGGCGCCCGGAGGCCGCTCGCCCTCCGCCTCTCGGCGCCGGGGCTGGCCCAGCGGCGGGACCCCGGCCCGCTCCGTGCCCGGCTCGGCGGCCCGCAGCCCCTCTCGGGGGCCGCCAGCCCCTCGGGGGGTCTCCCCGCGCTCCCTCCCTTTCCCGAGCGCGTGGTCTCGTGGGCCGCGCGGCCCCGCCGCGCCGCTTCCTCCTCCGCCTCGGCCTCCGCCGGCCGCGATCGCCCCGGGCCTTCCCCGCCCCCGCGGCGGCCCGCGCCCCGCGCCGCACTCACCCCCTTCCCCATGGCGGCGGTGGTCTGCGCCCGCGCGGGCTCGGGTGGCTGGAGAAGCAGAGAGCGGAGGGCAGCTGCGGGCCGGGCGAGCGGGCACGGAGCTCGCGCCGCGGGGGCGGGGGCGGGGAGGCGCCCGCAGCTCGGGCCGAGGCGGCCGCTCCGCGCCGGGGCTGCTCGGCCGCTGCTGCCACGTGTCGGCCTCCTCCCGCCGCTGCGCTGCGCCCCAGACCCCGCCGCGGCTCGAGCCCGCGCCGCCTCCTCACTTCCTAAAATATGCAACCTGCGAGCTGGCCCCGCCCGCGCCGCGGGACGTCACCGTTACCCGGGCAACCCGACACCCGCCCGCGGCCCGGCTCCGCCCCCGCCGGCCCCCGCCCCCCGGCCGGGACGCGCGGGCTGCGGCGCAGCGGGCGGGAGGCGGCGGGGCGGGGCGCGCGTGCCCAGCGCCCGAGGCCGCGACCGTGCGGGGCGCGCGTGCCGGCCGCGCCCCGGGAGCCTCCAGCCGCGGGCGCCCGCGCCCCTCCGCCGCCGCTCGGCGGGACGCGCCCGCCTTGGCGGGCACCCGGGGTCCGCAGTGGGGGCGGCTCCGGGCTCCCCGCAGCTCTGCGGCCTGGGACGCCAGGCCTGCGCTCAGGGGCTTCTCCCGCGCGCCCCGGGGGCCCTGCGGCCGGCGGTCGCCCGAGCGGCGCCCCTGCCTCCCGCGTCCGGGCCCTGCGCCCACCTGCGCGTGGCCTCCCCCGCCCCCCGGTGCCCGCTCGGTGCTGCCTCTGGCCTGGGGGCCCCTGATCCGCCTCGCGCTCGGCCCTGCGAGGAGTGAGCCTGCGCCGGCCAGGCCAGCAGTCCTCAGCGCTCCCCTTCAGTGTCCTGGCCTCGAGGTCCCCAAGTGACAATCGAAAGGATGTCTGCTGTGGGAATGAAACCTGCCAGTCCAGTTTGCGGATTCGCTTTTTTGGAAAAGGAAAATGTGAAACGCCAGAAGAATGCATAACTTAAGCCGTCGGGGCTGACTCCAGGGGATGTGTGGGTACCTGTCTGGTGACTCCCATGCCACCCCCCCCACCTGACACAGCAGTGTCATCGCCAGCGCAGCCTTGGCTGCTCTGAGGGGCCCCGTGCCCGGAGTGTGGTGCGAGGCTCAGGACCCCCGTGCCACCCCCACCCCACCCCTCCCCATCCCCCAGAGCCTGGGCAGGTTGCGTCCGGGGCTTCCTTCCCATTATAGTTTCTGTTTTTTAGTAGAGGCTGCAATGGCTGAAGTTGTCCAACATTAAAAAAAAAAAAACATTATTATCATCAACCATGCTTTCCGAAGGTCATGTACGCTCTGGGAAAGCACACGATTCGCAAGAAAAACTCACTCCAACTCTCTGAGAACTCCTAAGGAAAATATTAACTTCTTGAGCAAGTTAAAACTGGCTCTATATCAACCGCAGGTATTAATTTAACATGAACAAATAAGAATGTAAAACGAAAGAAATGGGGGGGAGAGGGAAGGGAAGGGGAAAAAACTAGCCACTGTTTTATCAGTTAATTAGGGTAATTCTCCCCTTGCTGGGAAGAAACTGTTCCTTACAGTCCCTCCCTCTTGCCCAGGAATGCCTTGCGAAGGGCTGGCATCTCCTTCAGTAATCTATAGACTGGGTTAAAGGAGTCCAGGCCCTCGAGCACAGAGGAATTATAAACTGACTCCAAAATCATAACTGATGGGGTAAGAGCCCCCAAATCCCTCGTTCTTAACACTGCCAAGTTAACAGCAGGTGTTTACAGAGTGTTATCAGGGCTCTGACTTCAAGGTTCCAGAAAATGCTTCATTTGTCTACCCCAAAGCCGCCTGCAGGAGGCTTTTTCTTGCTAGAGATCTCTTAGCTTCTTTAAGGTTAATTATTCAGTGGTCTGAGTGGGAAGAGTGCAGCAAGGACAACAGCAGCGAAAAAGCAGAGAGCAAAAGGAGTCTGAACAATGTAAATCTCTCCTGCCAGCTGATCTCCTTTCTGCCCCTTGGTATGCAAAATATTCATTCATTCCCCAATACAGCCCAGATGGAGCAAGGCACCCCCCTTGTCTCTGTAGCCCTTTCTTTGGCAGCTGAAGGTTGCTCAAGGTGCCTTCCAGGAGGATCCCAAAGTTCTAGCTTGTTCCAGGGTGGGGAAAAGGCATATAAGAATATTAAAAAAAAAGACTACTAACTAAAATCTATATTTTTGCCATTGACTCCACAGGGCGCTTTTGCATATATAATGTCCTTGGATTCTCACATGTTTGCAAGGTAAAGGGCTTTACCTGCATCTTACAGAGTGGGAAACTGAGGCACAGAGACCTCACAAGTTCACTCAGCTAGTGATTGGGGTTGCCTGGGCTCATAAAATCTCAAAAACTGGAACCATCTTCCTCCTTCTAAAGTCTGTTCTCTGATCATAACACCAAGGAAGGTTTGGTTGGAGAATAACAACTTCCAGTGTTGCTGTCCCCACAAATACAGAAGGTTTCCACGTCTCTCCTCTTCAATACTGAAGGACCTTGGCTAGAGCTTTTCCTCCCTCCTGCGTCCCAGCCTCCATCAGTCTAATGTGTGCATCGCTGTAAGCGAGAGAGCGATCTACCTCATAGAAATGGCCTAAGCAGATCAACAAACACCCCCCGTCACCCGTCACCCGATCCCACCTCCGGAGGTGAATCCCATTCCGTGTCTAGGGTGTTTGATGATGCTGTTTTCCATTTCAGGCCCCTCGGACCTGCAACATTTCAGAGTCGCGGAAAGGCCCTGGCTCTTGCTTCCCTGACGCTGGGTCCTCCTCTACACGCTGCGCCGAGGACGTCTGGACAGGGGTAGGATTAACGCAGGAGCAGAGGGCCGGTTTTAAGGGGTGAAGGGGGGAAACGTGGGAAAGAAGCACGTGTTGCACACCTTCTGTGGGAAGGAGTGCTGGGAAGAATCCCCACCTGGCTGTACCCTGGGGCCCCCAGACACGCCTGCGGAATTCAGAGGAAGAGAAGGGAGGGCCAGTGCAGAAGCCTCAGATGCGAGAGAGACCTTGGAACACAGTGCCCAAAGCCGAAAAGGTCCTTTTCTTGGGAGGGGCTTCTTTTCTTCTCGGGAAAAGCTTCTTATTTTACAATGAAGAAGCTGAGTCCCTGGGCGCAATGGCACCTAACTCCCAGACCAGCAGGGAGTGGTGGGGCTTGCAGAAAAGAGCCTGGAGAAAGTCGATCTCCCTTTTCTATCTGCCTCCTACCCTCTCAGCTCTTTTTAGGCTCCTGGCTCGAGGCTCAATTAAATCGATTGTCCCAGAGACTCGGCCCTTGCAGACCCCAAGGCTGCCAAGTGTGGATGGCCTCGAGGAGGCTTTGAGCCCATCTCTGGAGGGTTGGCCGCGTCTTCCCGAAGAGAGTCGGCAGATTTGTATGAAAAATAGGATGCAAGTCGGTAATTTGAGCCAAGAATGCTAGCACTTTGAGCAAGTGCTTGCTGAATGGAATAAATGCACCGCTGCAATTAGGGACTATAGACGAGGAGTCGGAGCCTGCACCCAGGTCACCTTTTCCATAGGAAATAAAAATTGGGGAGCTCAATGCGCTAGAGATCAGGAAGCATGGGAATCTTTTTGCCCTGGCTTACACTGGAGCTATCATGGAAACCATCTTAAACGTGCATCTTTGTCCTCTTCCATGTCCCCGATTCCCCAGAAGCCACTTTGCTGCCGCTTTCACTGCCTTAAAGCCAGCTCTTCTCACCATCCGAAGGTTCCTCCAAGCCAGTGCCTGTGCTGCCATGGCAAAACTGTTTTCTTTTCTCTTAAGCAGCAGCAGATGTAGTAGCTCTTGCTTAAAAAAGCACAGTTTTAGGGCCATCACTGACCGTGAAAAAGCTGTCAGTTGATAACAGGATTAAAATGTGCTTTGTCCTAAAGCACCTTCACATCTATTTTGTCCTTTTAACTTCATGACAACTCTTTAATACTAATCCTGTTGATGTTATTATACCTAAATATCACTATGTTATTTCAAAAGATGAAAAAAAGCTAAGGTTTCGTTAAGAGATTTAGCAGCAGATACAATATAGAACCTTGTTCTGCCTTTCAGCCTTTTAATTCTCCATCAGACCACATGGGAATAAAGAAGCTCTAAAGCATAAGCACGAAGTGGACGTGGCTCAAGCAATTAGGCATCTCCCTCCCACATGGGAAACCCCCGATTTGGTTTTAGGTGCCTTCTAAAAAGAAGATGAGCAGACAGCAAGCTCAAAACAATGAGAGGGGGAGAAAGAAATAAATACAAATAAAACTTTTATAAAAAAATAAAATAAAGTATGATCACAATAGGTCTTTATTTTCTTGGGCCAAAGAATTCTGACTCTCTTAACTTTTCCTCCCAGACCCCATTTTCTACTCATCTCTTAATCTCTCCCCCTCTCTTTTTTAAACATGAATTGTAGCAGTTTGATATTATTGATGAATTCCAAAAAGAAAGACTGAATTATGTTTGTAAACTGATCTTTTCCTCTGGGTATATTAGATTATACTGGATTTATAGGTTTACTTGATTAAGTAATTATGTAAACCTCTTGTGCCAGTAGCGCACAGATAAAAGGCATGGCAAAGGATGGAGTTAAGGGTTTTTTGATGTTGGTGTTTGATGCTGAAACCTTAAGCTGGAGCCCTGGGAAGAGAGGAACCCTAAGCCTGGAAAGAAGCAAGCCCTGGGGAGAGAGGAGCCCAGGAAGCCTGGACCCTGGCGGACGTCGGCAGCCGTCTTGCTCCAGCATGTGGCAACCGACTTTGGTGAGGGAAGTAACTTATGCTTTATGGCCTGGTATCTGTAAGCTCCTACCCCAAATAAACACCCTTTATAAAAGCCAACCAATTTCTAGTATTTTGCATCAGCACTCCTTTGGCTGATTAAAATTAACCCATTTATTGCAGGCTAGAGGTGTTTCAAGTGGTGGCGCTTCTGCTGGTCTTTCTACGCCTTCAGTCTCCCGATGGGTGTCGGCCCAGGCACCACCTGCTGCTGTTTTCACACAGGAACTGCAGTGCCAGATCCCCACAGCTCGTCTCTTCCTTTCGGTCTTGCCACAGAGGGAGCAAGTAAACTTGGCGTGCTGGCCGACTTCAGTTTTCTTCACCATTTTCCTAAGGGAGGCGCCATAACTTGTCCCATTATTTACCAACGATTCTGACCTTCTTGGTGCGTTTTGCCATATTTGCCATGCTCTTAATTCCCTCTCAAAGCTCCCAAATAGTCTTCTCAACCCATTTTCTCTTGTAAATGGTTGTTGAAGACCTCAAGCGTTGCCCGTGGAAATTTGGAAACGTCGGTGTTTTAGTTAGCGCCTGTCATAGGCTGTTATGAACTTAAATAGAGTCGAGTAGATTCTCCTCAGTCTTTTATTCATTATTCCTTTAACATAACTGTCACTTAAACAATTTGCTGATATTAATATCAGTCTTTGTAAACAAAACAATAGTAAAGGATTACTTCGCTGTTTCTCGTGTGTTTTACGTGGGATTCTGAAGTTGCAGGCCAGGAGCCTGTCTTCTCTTCTAGAACTCCCTGCACCCCTACCCCCCCCCCCAAGACTCCTACTCATCCCCACCTCCAACCCCACCTCAAAACGCTATTAAATGTCACCATATCCTGGCATTTTAAACCTCACCGTGTGTCTTCTACAAATCAAAAACTCCTGAGGCATTACATACAGAAGTCAAATGGCTCCCGAGAAGAGACAGGCCCCAAAGAGATGCCCTAATGCTGGAGTCCCAGCCGCATCCAGAGAGCAGAGGCTTCAGGTGGGCTTCCAGCCCAGTGTGCACACGCCTGAAGCAGATGTGGCTCAGGCGACTGGGCCTGCCACACGGGAGGTCGCTGGTTCAGACCCCAGTGCCTCCTAAAGAAGACAGCGAGTTAGCATGATGGGCAGGCGTGGCAAGCAGATACAACAAGAGACAAAAGAAGAAAAGACATAATGAGAGACACAACAAAGCAGGGAGCAGAGGTTCCTGGTGCCTCCTAAAAAAGACAGCAAGCTCACGCAATAGGCAGGCATGGTGAGCTGACGTAACAAGATGACGCAACAAGAGACACAGGGAGGAACAACAGAATGAGAGACACAGCAAAGCAGGGAGTGGAGGTGGCTCTAGTGATTAGGCACCTCCCTCCCACATCAGAAGTCCTGGGTTCCACTCCTGATGCCTCCTAAAAAAACAAGGAAGATGAACAGACCCAGCAAGGGAAAAACAACAAGAGGGTGGGGAGAAAGAAAATTAATCTTTAAAAAAATTAAAAAAAAAAAAAAAAAGAACAGGCAGGAGACAGCTGTCCCCTAACCCTTTCTGCTCTCAGAAAGTACAGCCCTGAGCACTAAGGAAATAAATGCCATCATTAGGATGGATGGATTTGCTATTCTTGGCCTTAAAATCTTCCATGGAAAAAAAATGGAGACAGTCCTGTGGAAGTTGGTCCTACCTGGGAAAAATATATTATCATAGATGCCTCTGCACTAAAACTGGGTTTCAGGGTCTGTGCAGACTTTCTCTTTGGAAGAGTTAAGAACCACCATGGAAAGTGGATGTGGCTCCAGCAATTGAGCTCCCGCCTACCACTTGGAATGTCCTGGGTTCAGTTCCTGGTGCCTCTTAAAGAAGATGAGCTGATGCAATGGGCTGGTACAGTGAGCTGATGTAACAAGATGATGCAACAAGAGACACAAGGAGGAAAACATAATGAGACATACAACAAAGCAGGGAGTAGAGGTGGCTCAAGAGATTAAGTGCCTCCCTCCCACATGGGAGGTCCCAGTTTCAGTTCCTGGTGCCTCCTAAAAGGAAGATGAGCAAACAACAAACAGACACAACAAGTGGAAACAAGGGGGGCTAGAAATAAATAAATCTTTTTTTTTTTAAAGAACCACTGCCAGAGGATGGAATACAAAGTCATCAAAAAGTGGTTTGGTTCATTTACAAAAGTCTGCAAGTTTTTGTAACAGCAGTAGAAAGTGCACCAAAAGTAGGTCAGGTTCACAAATAGTAACCAGTGCAATTCATTTTTATCAGCTTGCTGTACTCTGGAGGCTGCCATTTTGGTGAATGGGTGACCTCCACAAGTGGACTCTTACAGATAAACTCCCAGGAAAGTTTCTCTTTCTTTCCTCCACCTTCATAAAGAGCCCTCACCAACCCTACCTCTGGTACTCTCTACTGTTGAACAGAGGTAAGAGCAAGACTAGGCAAACATCAGAAGAGTCATTGTTAGCCTTCTCCTCTGAGCCGAGCACAGGGCTTGGTGCTGGTGTAGACAGGTGACTGAGACGTAGCCTCCAGCCTCAAATAGCTCACCTCCCAGGTAAGGGACCGATGGGCAAAGAGGCAGTAGTAATCTGGGGACAGGTGTTGCTTCTTCGCAGGTCATCACAGAGGCACGCAGGAAGCAGGGGTCAGCTCTACCTGAAGAGCTGGACAGGATCTTCAGAGAGGGGAACGAGTTGTCACGGGGGGCAGGGTGGGGGTGGTATACAAGCCAAAGGAGCAGCAGACGCAAAATCTTCAGGACATCACCTTCGCCCGCTGAAGGACCGGCCGGCAGCTGAAATGGCTGGAGCGTGGGCTGGGAGAGGGAGAACCCCGGCGCTGAGCTTGGAGAGGTAGCGGGCCGCAGATGGTGGAGGGCTCAGAGGCCCTTCTCAGGGGCTGGACTCTGTGCTGTGGGCCACGGCGAGACGCTGCGGGGTTTCCAGCAGGGGAGAGGCGTGGTCACATTTGTTCTTTGGGAGGGTTTTTCTGGCATCATCAAAATCCTAGGCTAAGCCTGCATAACCAGGGCATTTGTCGAAGCTCCTCTGATTGTTTTCTTCGATTCAGCATCCTAAGACCTCTATGGCTCCCCATGCATCTTTTTTTTTTTTTAAAGATTTATTTATTTGTTTATATCCCCCCACCCCCGGGGTTTCAGCTCTCTGTGTCCATTCGCTGTGTGTTCTTCTGTGTCTGCTTGTCTTCTCTTTAGGTGGCTCCGGGAACCGATCCTGGTAACTTCCGGAGTGGGAGAGAGGCGCTCGATCTCTTGCACCCCCTCAGCTCCCTGGTCTGCTGCGTCTCTTATTGTCCCTCCTCTGTGTCTCTTTCTGTTGAGTCATCTTGCTGCACCAGCTCTCTGTGTGGCTCAGCTTGCCTTCACCAGGAGGCCCTGGGAATCAAACCCTGGACACTCCGCATGGCACACGGGAGCCCAGTTGCTTGAGCCACATCTACTTCCCTCCCCATGCATCTTTACGAGAGAATACAAATTTTATTTTCCTACTTCTCTTGTGCATACACAGGCAGCATAACTTGATTCTCATTATCCATTACTTCCCGCCCCCCCAACAGAGGTTTTCAAATGACCAGATAGGATGAAAAACGGGAATTTGGACGTAATTTTAACAATTTGTCATCATACAATTCCCTGACCTCAGGAAATGGCTCCATTTGCCAGGAAAGCCTTGGCAGTTCATCTGGTTTTCCCAGGTTTTTTTGTTTGTTTGTTGCTAAACCAAACAGACCAAGGATTTCTTGGCTTTCACTTCTTTTAGAGCAGGGGTTCTTAACTAGGGGTCCACGAGCCCCCAAGGGGTCTGTGGAAAGATTCCAGGGGGTCCATGAGCTTGATTGGAAAAAAACCCACATCAACTCATTATCTTTATTTTCTCTGAGAACTGAAAACTAGCGTTTCCTTCACTTATGAATGTATGCAATGAATAAATTAGGGGTCTGTGGAACAAAAAAGGCTAAGAACCCCTGTTTTAGAGATGAATTATTGATTCAATTTCTCTGGCTAAAGAAATGTGAAGCCACTTAGCTCCTAATCGCACATGCAAAAATAGGGGCTTTAAGAGGATAAAAAGAAAGTAGAAGAGGCCAAATTAATAAATAATTTAGTTTCGACTGTCCAGAGAGCTCAAGTGAAAGAGGTCCCTGTGCCAACAAATCGTAGCTCCTTGCTTCTTTTGACGAGGCTCTTCAGTCTGCTTCTGGCCCCTAATGGGGTGGTGGAGGCGGGGACGGGAGTGCTGACGGGGGGCGGTGGTAGAGGTGGTCCCACAGCAAGTGGTCCAGTAACAGGGTCCCAACCGCGTGCCTCCTGCAAGCAGTCGCATTTTCCTTAGTCACGTGAAACTTTTTTTTTTAAAGATTTATTTTTTATTCATTTCTCTCCCCGCCAGTTGTCTGCTCTCTGTGTCCATTCGCTGTGTGTTCTTCTGTGTCCGCTTGCATTCTTGTCAGCAGCACCGGGAATCTGTGTCTCTTTTTTGTTGCGTCATCTTGCTGCATCAGCTCTCCGTGTGTGCGGCTCCACTCCCGGGCAGGTTGTGCTTTTCTCTTGTGGGGCGGCTCTCCTTAATGGGGCGCACTCCTTGCGCGTGGGGCTCCCCTACGCAGGGGACACCCCTGCGTGGCCCGGCACTCCTTGTGCACATCAGCACTGCATGTGGGCCAGCTCACCACACAGGTCAGGAGGCCCTGGGTTTGAACCCTGGACCTCCCATGTGGTAGGCGGATGCTCTATCAGTTGAGCCAAATCCGCTTCCCACGTGAAGCTTTTAATGTATTATATGAGTCACCACATCGGGGCGATGCTCTGAGGGTCAATTGGCACGACACACCTGAAACGTTGGAACATTCCCTGCCACAGAGTAATTGTTCAGAAAGTGTAAGAATTAGCTTACCTTAATTTCAAGTTTCTATTTGGCCTGGAAGAGACAAACCCAAGGATCAAGGCTGCCATGAAAATCTGTGCGGAGGAGAAGGGAGCAGGGAACAGGTCTACTTCACGCTAGCTTCCCTCTTCTCCTGCCAGTCTCCCTTCCCCACTGCAAGGCGTGTCTTCTGGATCGCAGCGTGCACCTGCCGGGAGGTCGGTGGGCAGAGCCGGGCCCACCCTCCACCTGTCTGATCCGGCCTGGCTGTTACCAGACCCCTGGGGAAGACACCTGCTCCAACAAGGTCCAGGTCCCCTCGCGTCGGCACCTTCAGGAGGAGTTGCCTGGACATCGGTGCCCGGCCTGAAGCTGGCACAACCTCCTCGGGGGGGCGGGGGGGGGGGGGGGGGGGAAGAAAGCCTGTCCCCAAAGGCAGGTGAAAACCTTTGCTCATTTTCCCCCGTGCTGGACTGAGGGCCTCGCTCCTCAGGAGCGAGCCGGGCTGGAGCCAGGCCCCGAGCCCCGCTGCCCACCCCTGCCTCTAATCTCATCAAGCAGAACACCCAGGCTCCTGGATCCCCCTCCCCTCTCATTTTCCATAACGGGGGGAAAAACGCCGGGAAAGTTTTGAATTAAGGAGCAGTTGCCATCTGGGTAATTGGATTCCGCCTGCAGCAGGCCACCTGGTTCCCATCAGCTCCTGGCAGGTCCCGGGCTGACTTCTAAACGCAGGCTCACGTTCCGCCAGCTGCCCAGGGACCTTAGTGTGCAAAGGGTGGCAGCCGTTTTCCATTGGGTGACCTCGACGCTCGGCAGAGCTCGGAGGCTGGCGTTTGGAATGCTGTCCGTCATGGCTGGACTCCTCCAGCCCCAGCCAACCACTCCCTTCGAAAAACAAAACCCGAAAAGCCCATTCCCTTAGTTTCCTGTTTGGACACCCATGTCACAGAAAATGTGTGATTTAAATCACCTTGCCCTTCTGGAGCACTCAGGAGGCTGTTTCCAGCGCCTCGAGCCGCGGAGAGGGGATGCGTGGGCAGCAAGGCAGGCCTCTCTGGGCTGCATGCTCGCCCTGCCCCTCTCGGTGGCTTTCTCAGGCTGTCAGCTCCTCGGTCCCTGAGGACGGGCACTGCCAGGCAGGTGGCCACGCCCGGCTGCCTGGACCAAGGGCATTGCCCCTTTCCCCGGGGAGACAGAGCTGGGCCGGGGGGCATTGGCTAGGACGAGATCTGGGAAGACAGAGCATTGCTCTGAGCTCGAGTGGTCTTGTTTTCAATTTTAGTTTTCAAAATTTATTCGCCCCCCTTCCCCCGTTTGTGCTTGCCCTCTAGTCTTTTTAGGAGGCGCCGGGAACCGAACCCACGACCTCCCATGTGGGAAGGAAGCGCCCAGTCACTTGAGCCACTGCGGCTCCCTGGAGTGCTCTCGAGCAAGACTTTGTGCTTCTGTTTGAGTTTGTTTCCCAGGTGTGTGTCTGAAATGTGCACAACCGGACTGAGAGCAACTCAGAGCCCGGCTCAGCCCTGGGGACGGAGCAACGGGTTGGGAAGAATCTTGCTCACAGGGGTTTTGGTTTTGCAGAGGGCTCTGAGTTTTCAGAATGAGAATTTTATACCAGAAATAACCTGTAACCCAAGGTCAAAGAGCCCCTGCTTAACGTTGAATCATAAGCCCCCACCCCTTCCCTCTCCGCCGCACTCCGCTGTTTCGTTAACTGGGTATCCCTGGAAAAGAATCAGTTCTAAGAACAGACATGTCTTGCTTCTGAACGAAAAACAAGGGTTGGGAGCAGAGGTGGCTCGAGCAATTGGGCACCTCCCTCCCCCATGGGAGGTCCTGGGTTCCGTTCCCAGTGCCTCCTAAAAAGAAGACAAACAGAGAGGAAAGAGCACGCGAACAACGAGGGGGTGGGGGAGAAATTTTTAAAAAGTCTTTAAAAACAAACAAACAACAACACATGTATTTTCAAACACTGGCTCTTTAAACTAGAATTTTCCATCGATGCCCTGAATGCTCATACAGGCTCATCTGAAAAACCTCACTCGACCTCTCTGCAGTCATTTCTCAAGAGAGCTGCATCTGAAAACACACACACGTGTGCTGCGGTTTTGAATCTCAGCAAATTCATGTTTGTCCAAATGGTGTCAAAGTAAGATTAAGTGGGCACTCTCTTGTAGGGGGCCCCCTCTGCCTCTTTCCTGGGAAGCCTCTTCTGCTGAATGCCCGTCATCAGATCTGCACCCCAGGTCAGGCTATCGACAACTGCCCCCGTGCCAAGGTCATCCTTGGCACCAGCCTCACCCAGGTCCCCTCCCTCTTCTGGCTGATGGGGCAGAAGCATCCCGTGGGGATTCCAGAGGGCAGTAGACTGGGGGCGTGAAGCTGACGTGAGGTGGAACATACGACGGAGCGGGGGTAGTTGAAGCCAGCTGGGCTACGGTGGCTAAAGCAGCCCAGAGGAGCCTGTCCAGCCCCTGGCAGGCTCCCTTACGGCCGCTCAGCCTCAGGACCTCTCTTCTTAAGGAGTAGAGGGACCCTTGCCTAAATCTGAAGACACACCATAAGATTATTTCATCCACAATGTGCGGGCCTGAACCAGGGAGTCCACCCATTTCCTCCCCAAAACTCCCGCCTGCCTGCTGGAACCCTTGAGCACTGATGCGGAGTCGCTAACGTTTCCCAGTCTGCATTTGTCCAAGCCTCGGAGGCATTCTCGCCCCTCCTACTCGCCTCTTCCTTGCCAAATGGACAGTGTCGTAGCGCTCTTTGTTCTTCCTCCCACGCCTGTTCCTTTGCTCGCGCAGCGTCCATCTAGCCACGACTCTCCCTTTACCGAAAATAGCCTCTCCTGGGGGCCCCTCTGCAGACGCTCACCAGCCTGGGCTCGGTCTTCTGCATCCAAGCTTCACGCGCAGAAAAGCAGATGCCCGCGCGGGAACAGGGCAGCGGCGGGAGGGGAGGGTCCTGGTTCTGCTGGACGGTCCTTCGGGCGGCGGGAGGCCTGGGAGCTGCTGGCCAGCAGCACAGGCTCCACCAGCCACCGGGGAGTCAGCCCTTCTTTTGGTGATCTTGTTTTCCTTTTGAAGGCTGCTCTTCTTACCTTAAATCGTAGCTCACTGAGAGTAACATGGTGGTTTTTTGGGAGGAGATCCATATTGTGATTTGTTCTGAGTCCTGGCCACAGCCTCTAAAACTTGAAGAAAATGGGTCTTTTCTAGGTACTTCCTTTGATGGTATTGGGGCACTGGAAAAATATAAAATATCCAACAATACTTATCTCTCACTGCAATACATTTCTTGGAACCACATGGAAAATCCTCAGACTGATCTTATTTTCCCATGGGATCTGTGTTATAGTTGGATGTTGCATTCTTGACCAAAGATTTGGCATCGAATAAATCTTAGCTACCAAATATGTCATCGAGGCAAAGATTCACAGTTGAAAACGCTGGTTCTCTGTCTGAGCATTATGAGAATTGTCAAAGGAGATTTTAAGAATTCCAGTGCCTGGGCCCATGTGGAAACACTTGAAGCCGACTCTGTGGTGGAGCCCCAGCAATCATCTTTGCTTGTTTGTCAATAGCCACAATCAAAAGAAATAGCTGCCATTTGGTACTTCAGAACCTTACAAGAGCCACTTGAAAGTAAATCACAAGATTTATTTATTCTCTAAATAGGAAGTTGGAGACTTCACATTTGGTGAGCGATTCGCCTCACATGGCTGTGAGATGCTTCATGTTGTATACAGGGAGCACCAAGTCGGAACTCGAACTAGTGCCCTATGTTTGTTGTTGTTGTTGTTGTTTTTAATTCAAGAAAAGTGAAAAAAATTTTAGGGCCATAAAAGCACCAATTATAAAGGAAAAGACTGATAAACTGAAACACATTAAAATTTAAAACATCTTCAAAAGATAAGATTAAGAAAATAAAAAGGCAAGCCATAGAGCAGAGAAGATATTTATAACACACAAAGGGTTCCTATCCAGAATATATAAAGAGCTCCAATATACCAATAGGAAGAGATAAGACAACTCAATAGGAAAGTAGCCGAGAGACAAATAGGGCTTCCCAAAAGAGTAAAAAATATGAAAAGGTGTTTGATTATATCCAAGAAAATACAAATTAAAGCCACTGTGACATTGTTCCTTGCCCACTAGAATAGGTAAATATCAGACTGATAAGACCAAGAGTTGGAGCGTTCCTGACAACAGGCACGCTCATATACTGTCAGGAAAAGTATAAATGGCAAAGCAACTGTAGAAAACACTTTGGAATTATCGTTTAAGGTTGA
The DNA here is from genome assembly GCF_030445035.2 of Dasypus novemcinctus. Lineage (NCBI taxonomy): Eukaryota > Metazoa > Chordata > Mammalia > Cingulata > Dasypodidae > Dasypus > Dasypus novemcinctus. The sequence continues at coordinate 6,798,266 of NC_080681.1, forward strand.
AAAAGGTATATGTACTCTATGAGTGCCCGATGTTTTGAGGCTGATGTTTGTTGAGGTAATGAGCATTTATAAAGGTCCCATGGCCAGTACGCTATCTCTGTATAGGGCGTTTGGGTAGGAGGCTTTGGAAAAGAACAGAGCAGCTCCTTTTCTCTAAAAGAGTTCAAGAAGAGAGTGGCACAGTGATCCTGGAGTCAGGCTTCCAGCAATTTCAAACCGGCAGGGTTGCCCTATGCTGCTAGTAGGCAAGGAGAGACTTTGATCTCAACCAGTTATTTGAAAATTGTGATAATCCAGAGACACATTTCAGGATTTCCTCTGAGGGGGAGCCTCGGGCTCGCTCCTGCCCCTCGCTGGGGCACGTTCAGTGCCAGAGGAGGGTAAGCCTGTGCATCTGCCCCCAGGGGCACTGGGAAGAAGGGGGCCGGGGGCGTCACGACTGTGTAAGTGGGGCCTGCCCCGCCCACAAGTCGGTTTCTCTTTCAGATTCCAGTTCTTTGAGGTGCGTCACATGGTTTGATTAAAGGCATTTCATGATGTCTCATTAGTTCCATTTTACCATAGAAAAGTAATGACTATCCCCTTACCTCCTTCAAAAAGATATCTTAAAGATTAGGCCTATTGAAAAGCCATCTGAGCATTTTCATAATTTTTTTTCTGATTTTAAGAATGACATTTAGTGAAGAGAATTGGGAAATGACAGCGAAATGGTTACGTAGTACGAGGAAGAAAAGAAAATGCACCTATAATTGCGCTCATAATCCCCAAATCATCATCTTAAGCATGGCAAAACATAAATGGAGAACATTTTCTATGTGTGGTTTTGTGTCCTATTTTTTTTTTTAGCATAAGCTTATGTAATGAACATTTCCACATATCTTAAAATAGTCTTTAAAAAGTTACTGTTTAATGACCGTATAATATTCTGTGTTATGGTAATACCACGATTTGTTGATTCATGCTTCCATGGCTAAATATACAATATGAACATTTTAAAAATACAAGGGAAAGACAATAATCCAAACAATTTTGGTTGCTATTATTTATAAGGGTACATTTGGAGATTTTAAAGCTATATGGACAACAATTGGAAGCAATCTCGGAAGCACAGAAAATGAGATTTGAAAAAATCAAGAGCAATTTTATTTTTAAAGGTCAATTAGCTTACAAGGGACATGGAGGACACACAGTAATTGCCTCTAACTACATTTCCATTGACTTCTGAGTGGTAATTTCATCTTTAACACCCCCTACTGGTTAGCCTTATGGTTTTAGTGTTATCACGCTCTTACAGGAGAAAAAAATATGGTGATTTCATTAGAAACCTGCCCCCTTTCTAATTCTATCCTCTTGCTTCTCACTGTTAAAAAACAACACGAGAGGGGTGGGAGCAAAGGCGAAACAGAACAATTGACTATGACTTTATATAACCCCTTCTCCTGGCCCCACCCACCACCTTCAATGAACAGACTGGAGAAGCCCACAAGCCTGAGCAGATGCCCTCCACCTTCTCTCAAGACCTTTGTCACTGCTCGAATTACTCATTCATTCGAGACCCGGGCCATAGGCTCTTTATCGCAAATTACTCCACGTTAATTAGCTGAAAGATAAGCCCAGGAATGTGTGGATTCGCCGGAACCGCGGGTGCAGGCAGGTCAGGGTCAGCACGTGTTCACCCCTCTATCGCTCCAGTTCCAGGCAGGACTCCCAGGGCTTACCCGGGGCGGCCCGGGCAGAGCGGTTCTCCCGAAAGCACTTTGTCGTGTTTCCAGCCCCTCCCTGCACTTCCCCCCGCCAAGGTCTGCTGACCCCACCGGATGTGAGGAAACAAGAGGTAGCCGTTTCCTTTTTCTGATACAGCCGGGCCCCCTTCGCTCACCTCCATGACCTTCCTGGGTGTCCACTCTGTGCCCGGCGCCCTCGGGACACCGGGGAACCTCCCTGCCAAGGCAGAGCGACCCTGCCCCGAGGGTGCTTCCAGCCTCAGGCAGGGAACCGACAATAAGGAAGCAAACAAATAAATAAGGTAACACAAGAAGGTGAGCAATAAGGCTCCGGAGACAGTAAAGCCAAAAGGGATCAGGAGGGGTGAGGGTGGGGGCGGGGGAGAGGTTACAGTTTCAGAGGGTGGTCAAGGAGGGCTGCTCTGAGGAGGTGCCCAGTATTGACCTGAGTCTTCTCAACTTGGGAACTGCATGGCTTGTTCTTCAAATTCTCTTTTTAAAGGGGTTTCTCCACCTCTGCCCCTGCTCTTCCGCCAGGGCTGGCGGGGCTTAGTTTCAAAGCCTTCCTGCTTTGGGACCCTCGGAAAGGATTTCAGGGAACCCCCCTCCCCCCGCAGCGTTCCTCAGGGCCCTACCTCTCACAAATACACACTCGCTCTATACCTACCTTTCCTCCCAGTGTCTCCTTTATGGAAAGATAGAAGGCTGGGATTCAGCGTGATTCCTATTTGTTTCAACAATAATTTGAAACGTGTGCAACACTTGCCTTTGAGTACAGTAACTCTAGGTATCATTTGGGATTCTGCTCAAACTGTCTCTCTGCCGAGGAAGACGATCTCATCGCCCACGGCAGCTTCTTCCACCACCCGAAAGACCAGCTTCTCAGAGCAAATATATCGTGGCTGCTTTAGGAAGTCCAGGGGCAGCAGCAGTCTTCAAGGAGGGGAGGGCCTCTCCTTTCAGCCACGATTTAAAAAACTCTGATGAGGAAAGTGGATGTGGCTCAAGCGATTGGGCTCCTGCCTACCACGTGGGAGGTCAGTGGTTCAGTCCTCAGTGCCTCTTAAAGAACACAGCGACCTGGTGTAACTGGCAGGCGTGGTAAGCTGATACAACAAGATGACGCAACAAAACACAAAAGAAGAGAAACGTAATTAGAGACGTGAAAAGGCAGGGAGCAGAATCTTTTGGTGCCTGCTACAGAGGGTGAGCAGGACAGGAAGCTGGCGCGATGGGTAGGCACTGCTGTAAGCTGACATGACAAGATTAGCAACAAGAGACAGAGGAGGAAAAACATAACGAGAGCGCAACAAAGCAGGGAACAGAGGTGTTTATGTGATTAGGCACCTCCCTCCCATATTGGAGGTCCTGGGTTTGGTTCCTGGTGCCTCCTAAAAAAAAGAACAAAGAAGATGAACAGACACAGCAAACGCAAACAATGAAGGGGTGGGGAGAGATAAATAAATAAAATAAATCTTGAAAAAAAACAACCTCTGATGAAAGCCCTTGGTATCATGAGACAAAATTATAAATTATCTTCAATGTCATTGCCCAGAGTAAGTCTGGTAACAATTTTTAATCGTTGGAGCAGTTTTTGGCATTCATAATTCTTAATGCCATTTCTCTTCTCTTGGCTATAGCTGTTTTAAGTAATTTTCGCCTTTAGCTTCACATAAGCAGGTATTGTTTCCAGGTGCCAAGTTCTGTGCAACTATCCCCTCTTCAAATTTTTGTGGCCACCTCATTAGTCCTGTAATCAGAAAAAGGAAGGTGAGGCTTGGAGGGATTTGAGACTGGTTCAGAGTCAGAGGGAGAGGGGGGATCGTGCTTGCTGGGATTCCAAGTTCACGGTCCCGCTCCTGCTGCCTGCGCACGTGGCCCCCGGCGCTGGGCTGGCTCCTGAGAGAGTGACGTGGGATGGAATGGACCGGTGGCCGTCGTAGTGGAGGTCACGTCTTGATGGGGCCACTAGCCACACGTAAGGCGTCGGGATAAAGACGTCCAGTGTGTACCTGGACACGTAGATGGTAGAGATGGTTGCAGGCAAGGGTGGAGCGCTCAGCTCTTGGCTGGCTCTCCCCAAACTCACCCCTAGAGGGGCCACAGGAGTCCAGGGAGATGGACGTGTCTGGGATACTTTTTTTTTTTTGGAGATACCGGGGTCGGGCTTGAACAGGGACCTCGTGTGTGGGAAGCCGGTGCTCAGCCACTGAGCCACTTCGACTCCCCTGAGTTGGTTTTTCCGTTTGTTTGTTTTGCTTTAGGGAGGCACCGGGAACTGAACCCGGAACCTCCCATGTGGGAAGCAGGCGCCCAACTGCTCCAGCCGCCTCTGCTCCGCCTGGGATTCCTGCTCACCCTGTCCTAAGAACTACGGGAGCCCCCGGGGCCCGGGGAAGAGCTTTTGGCTGGGCCCTGAAGTCTGACCGCTTCGCCCTGGGCAGATGGGTGGCGGCCTGGGGGTACCAGGAGGCTCCCGAGGAGAACAGAGGGTGGCACTGGGCCCCGCGCGACACTAGGGAGCAGAGACCCAACCCCCACCCAGACAGCCGTGTGAAGGTGAAGGCGAGGGTGAAAAGGACTTGCAGCTGGCACGATTGAGAAAAGCCCATGGCACCAGGACTCTCTTTGAAAGGGCGCTGAGAGAAAGGGCTCCAGGAGGAGGCCCGGGGCGGATCTCAGCAGGCGCTTCCACCGTGAGCCAGGCGGCCGCCTCAGCACGAGCGCACCTCATTTCCTCCAGCGTCTCCTCGAGCTGCGGCGCTCAGCCCCCACTTCATAGATGAGGCGCCGCTCCACGCAGAGGCCCGCGCTGGCCAGGGGTCCAGCCCTGCCGGGGGGCTGGCTTCAGCGGCTTCCTTTACTCCCCACCCTGTGTCGTGCACACGTGCTTCTTCCTCCAGGGGAGGAGAGAGACGGGAAGGAAGGTTAGCACATAACTGGTAAAGTCTACTGTTGCCTAAATATGCAGAAATGACAAAAATAGTAGAAAGAAATGAGGAATAAGACATGAAAGGGAAACAAAGAGCTGCTATTTATAGAAGATGACACAAGACGCTATGGAAAAATTCAACACAATCAACAAGCTTCCAGAACCAATGAAAAAACTGTCAGTAGAGATTCTAGATACAAAATCATTTTAAAGATTTAAGTTCCCCCACTCGAACAACAAATCAACTAGCAAATGCAATAGAAAAGATAAGAAGATTTACAAAAGCAACAAGAGAATCTGGTATTGTCCTCATAAAAATTGTACAGGACCATTACTGAGGCAAAAAATTTAATTCTATTAATGGACAAAAGAAAAGATCTAAATACATGACTGGAGCAACTTAACATTGCTATGATGTCAGTTGTCCCCAGATTGTTTTCCACTTCATTACAATTCAAATCGAGACCACAGCAGGAATTACTGGGATTTTGATAAACTGAGTTTAGATTTCATATGGAAGTAAAAGAGCTCTTGAGTAACCAAGGCAACTTTATAAAAGAAAAAAGCAAAAGAAATAGAAGTATTCTATTAGAAAATGAGGTATCTGACAAATATAGTAATTAAAATGATAAGGTTTAGATGCAACAGGCAAGTGGACCAATGGAAAGAATGAAAAGTCCCAAAATAAAACCATGTGTTTATGAGAACTAAGTTAATGAAAGGGAGAGCATAACAAATGTGTGAAAAGAGGATTGGCTATTCGGAAAATTCTTTGCAAGAAGTGGGCTCACTCTATAGGGAAAAATAAAGTTGAATCTCTTGACCCATTTAAAAACTCAGAATGGGTTACATTTAGAAGTGTGAAAGTAAAACTCTAGAGGTAATAGAAGAAAATGTAGGGTAATATCTGTTTTCCCATGGGTGGTAGGAAATTCTTAATTGAAGCCTAAAATCTCAAGCCATCAAGAGACAAAATTCTATAATAATCAGAAATGAAAGATTTGAGTTCAATGAAGGGCACCATAGACAAAGCAACAGTAACAGGTGACTGGTGACAGTCTAGAAGATATTTACAATGCCCAAACCCTTGAAGATATTAACATCCAGAATGCACAGGGAATCAATGCAAGTAAGCAAGAAAGAGACGGAAAACATGGACAGTGGTATGCATAAGCAATTCAGGAAGGGGTCCTGAGCGGCTCATTGTGTAAGAGTTAGAGGTTCAGCCTGTCCAGCTGGGAGAAAGGCGCAGTAGGGCACCGCTGAGATTATTCTTCACACCCAAGGGACTGACAAAAACTAACAAGTCAGACAACACCAAGTGCCGGCAAGTATGAGCTGCAACAAAACCTTTGCACTGCTGGAAAGGTTCATAGTTTACAGAGGGTAAACTACTCTAGATTTTATAGGGGGTGTTCTGATCATTCTTTTTTTAGAAGAGTTTATTGAGAGATGAGAGAAAAGAACAGCAGCACACACCCAACATCCTGCAGGCAAAGAGGAGCCTGCGTGATTTTATGACTCAGCGATCTCCTTCCTGGGTACACATCTCAGAGAAAGTGTCTGTAAGATAACGAAACTGTAACTCTCTGCTTTACGGTTTCTCTAACCAGCCTGGAGCAGAGTTCAGTAAAGTCATCTTACCAGAATGCTTACTAAAGTGTTTTTGAAGGCAAGCTGATAGTCCATTGTGAAGTACATGGATAAGTATATTTGGTAGGTCCTGTTTTTTTTTAGGTACTGTGGCTGGGGATTGAACCTGGGACCTCATATGTAGAGGGCCGGCATTCAACCACAGAGCCTCATAGGCCTTCTTGAGTTGTTTTTTTTTTTTTTTTGCTTGTTGTTTGTTTTTGTTTTTTCAGGAGGCATCAGGAACTGAACCTGAGACCTCCCATGTGGGAGGTGGGTGCTCAACCACTTGAGCCACAGCCACTACCCTGGTATGTCCTTTTTTTTTAAAAAGATTTATTTTATTTTATTTTTTATTTCTCCCCCTCCTCCTTGTTGTTTGTGCTTATTGTCTGCTCATCTTTTTAGGAGGCACTGGGAACCCTCCCTTATGGGTGGGAGGCACCCAATTGCTTGAGTCACCTCTGCTTCCTGTTTGCTGTGTCTCTCATTGTGTTTCCTCGCTGTGTCTCGTTTGTCATCTCACTGTGTCATCTTGTGGCGTCGTCTGGTTGTTTCAGCTTGCTGTGCCAGCCCTTTGCATCAGCTTGCTGTCTTGCTCGTCTTCTTTAGGAGGCGCTGGAGATCAAACCCAGGACCTCCATGTGGTAAGTAGGAGCCCAGCTGCTTGAGCCGTATCTGCTTCCCTGGTATGTGCTTTTGACAAGGTATTATTCAACAGACAGAAGTATTATATTAAACCCAGTTTATAGGTGTCATATGGATAACTCTCAAAATCGTAATGTTGGAGAACAGATATTTGTACACTAATGGTCATAGCAGCATTATTCACAACTGCCAGAAGATGGAAGCAACCCAAGTGTCCATCAACCAAAGAATGGATAAACAAAATGTTGTTTATACATACAGTGGAATATTTTTCGGTCTTGAAAACAAAGTTCTGTTATACATGACAATATGGATGAACTTTGAAGACACCATATTATGTGAAATAAGCCAGACACAAAATGAAAAATGTTGTATGATTTATTGATATAAAACAATTACAGGGAAGTGGACTTGGCCCAGTGGTTAGGGCGTCCGTCTACCACATAGGAGGTCCGCGGTTCAAACCCTGGGCCTCCTGACCCATGTGGAGCTGGCCCATGCGCAGTGCTGATGCGTGCAAGGAGTGCCGTGCCACGCAGGGGTGTCCCCCGTGTAGGGGAGCCCCACGCGCAAGGAGTGTGCCCCATAAGGAGAGCCGCCCAGTGCGAAAGAAAGTGCAGCCTGCCCCAAGAATGGCACTGCACACACGGAGAGCTGACACGACAAGATGATGCAACAAAAAAATAAACACAGATTCCCGGTGCTGCTGATAAGGATAGAAGCGATCACAGAAGAACACAGCGAATGGACACAGAGAGCAGACAACTGGGGGGGGGGGGGGGGGAGAAATAAATAAATAAATCTTAAAAAAAATAAAATAAAATAAAACAATTACAATAAGCAAATTCATAGAGTCAGAACTAGAATAAAGGTTAGCAGAGAAGGGTAGAAGTAAGGAATGGGGATTTAATGCCTAATGGATACAGAATTTCTGTTTAGGGTGGTGGAAAAGTTTTGATAATGGATGGTGGTGATGTTAGTACAACATTATGGATGTAACTAACACCACTGAATTACATATCTGAATGTGGTTAAAAGGAGAAATTTTACATGGTCTATATGTTACTAGAATGAAAATTTTAAAAAATAGCAATAACCATAGGACTGTAAAAAAATAGTTGGTGGATCTGGGTATCTGGGTAGGTGGGCATATTGGAGTTCTGGGTTTTGTATTATTTTTTGAACTATCTTATTAATTTGAAATTATTTCAAAATAAAAAGTTTTTAAAAACCCATAAAAACCATAATATTGGAGAATTAAAGTAGGGACTTGGATAAGATTTATAACACAGTATTATTTATGTAATTAAAAACAGACATGAAAAAATAAGACACTAGGGGAACATATAGAAGAAATTGTCACTGTACATAAAAGATAACAGAGCTTACAGTGATGAAAGACAATGAAAAAGTTTTATTATTATTTTATTTTTGTATTTTATTATTTTTAATATCATTTTATTTTCTTACTATTTTTATTTGTTTATTCTATTGGCTTTGTTTTTGGGGAAGTTTGGGATCACAGAAGGGTCACAGTTGTGGCAAGGGAGGTTCACTGGGATGGGGAGTCAGTGATAGAGGGATGTGTGGGGAGGGGTGCACCTGCTGCTTGTGTCTATGGCATATGAACATGTTCAAGTGGTTATGGGGCATTGTCTCAGTGGGTGGAGACCCATACAATAACCAAAAGAATATTAAATTTCCATCCTGGGAAGTCCTCCTACATTCTCTAATAGAGCAGCAAGAATCCCTAGAGTACACGTGCAGTGCCTAGCAAAGGAGGACAGACCATTATATACCAGGCTCTTAATATTAATGGTTGTACTTATGAACCTTTCCTAGTGAAATTGAAAACTAGCCTAGTATTATATATTGCCTAAGAGTTATCTCTTGAAAGCTCCTTGTTGCCCAGATGTGGCCTCTCTCTAAGCCAAACTCAGCATATAAACACATCACCTTCCCCACAGTGTGGGACATGACTCCTGGGTATGAGCCTTCCTGGCACCGAGGGATTACTACCAAGCATAGACTAGTGATGAATTGGGAAAAAGACTTTGATCAAAAGGGGGAAATATTAAATACAAATAAGTTTTTATGGCTAAGAGACTTCAAAGTAAGTTGGGAAGTTATTCCAGAGGTTACACTTACGTATGTCTCAGCAGGATCTCTGAGACATGACTGCCACAGTAAACAGAGTCTCAAACAACAGGGCTCTCTAGGGCTCTAGAGACATCTAGACACTATAGGCAGGGCAGACAATCTCAGGAATTTAGCATCCTGTCAGTGGGCCTTACTTTGGAATATATGCTCCCCAATGTAACAGACTTAGATTTATTTATAATTTCCCTAGACATGGCTCTTCTTCCCCTTTTATTTGAAGCTATAATTAGCACTATACTTGTTAAATATATGTCCCAGGGACAACTCTTTGGTCTGTGCATATTGCCCTGATGACTCTCAGCAGAGTTGGAACACCTACTTACCAGTTCATTGTACTCACCCAGGACAACCTAACAAAGGATGATGATGATGGCTAGTACCCATCCCAGGAAGCAGAGAGTGTCTGCAACTATAAGCAATACAGTTCCGTGAATCTGCTCCATGGGATGTAAGCCCTCTCTCAATTGGAGACAGGGTGGGCATCACCATCCCCAAATCCTCAAGACTGAGGAATGAACAAATATAGGGGGAGAAAGCAACTATGGACTAAAGCAGACTTATGATTACTCTAGCAATTGAAGAACTTGTATCACTGATACAATGGCAGTGGCCACCAGAGGCTCTAAGGGGAGGGAGAGGGAGAATAGATACAACATGGGGGCATTTTTGGGACACTGGATTGTCCTGCATGACTTTGAAATGATGGGTAGGAATACTTTTTGTCAAAACCTATAAAATTGTGTTGGGCAAAACATAAAGTATAGTGTAAACTATAGTCCTTGGTTAGTAGAATGCTTCAATATGTGTTCATTGATTGTAACGAGTATACCACACTAATGAAAGATGTTGTTAATGTGGAAAAGTGTGGGAAGGAGAGAGGATGGAATATATGGGAATCCCTTAAAATTCTGATGTAACATTTATATAATCTAAAACTTCTTTTAAAATAAAAAAAATGTTAAAATGAAACATAAACACAGAGTTAATAGATGCACATTTATTTAAATAAACATACAAAAGTTGGACTGCGAAGGACATAAATTAAACACAGCAGAGTGGTGTTAGAGAGGGCAGGGAAGCAGGAAGTAGGGATGGAGGGTGAAAGAGAAAATAAAATGAAGAGGGGCCCTGCACAAACCGAGGAGGGTATACTGTGAATTGAGGTGAATGGACACTCCAGTTCTGCAAAAGAACGTGAGAGAAGGAAGAAATCAGCATTGGCTTGGGCAGACTCAAAAAACTTTTCTTTTTTATGTCATCTTGCTGTGTCAGTTCTCCGTGTGTGCAGCGCCACTTCTGGATGGGCTGCACTTTTTCTTTCATGCGGGGCAGCTCACCTTGCAGGGCGCACTTCTTGCGCGTGGGGCACCCCCACATGGGGGCACCCCTGCATGGCAGGGCACTCCTTACCCGTGGCAGCTCTGTGTGTGGGCCAGCTCACCACATGCACCAGGAGGCCCTGGGTATCGAACCCTGGACCCTCCATATGGTAGGCGGACACTCTATCAGTTAAGTCACGTCCACTTCCCTCAAAAGACTTTTCAGTGAAGAGGTGGAATGTGATTGGGTTATGAATAAAGCAGTTAGTATGCAAAAGTGACAGTAAATCACTTTCAGAATTTCCAGGAAAAAAATTCCACTGCTATGGAATTAGAAAGACTCAAAATGTAACAGAAAACCCTATCATATGAAATATTTGAATTTTAGTGATATTGTGTATATTTTCTCTTCTCATCAATATTTTTTAAACATAAGTTCGTTAAAAGTAGTTATTACCATGAAGCAAAATTAAGTGACAGTGCTTAGTTTTAACAACTTTTCATGTGTTTAAGATGTCTGCATTGCTTATGAAAAATAAAAAAAGTTTTATAGATCTACCGCATTGGTTTTGTTTTTGAGGTGCTTATTTTAAACAAATTGTCATGCATTATTATTCAGTCCTTGTGTTGTTAATGGGAAATTACAAAATCATTTTAAGAAAAGATGAAAACTTTAATGGTTGAAAAGCCACCTTCTTGGATTCTTTCAAGACACAAAAGGGGTTGCCAGGTAGGTAAAGTGAGGTGATAGAATTAAGAAAAATATTATTTTTACAGGTGGCAATATTGGGTCTAGGCTGGCAAGAATAAATTCAACAGAGATAAAAGTTAGCGCCAGCAATTAGGTGCAAGAAAATCAGTTGCCCAATTAGAGAATGGGCAATAGTCAATGTGGACAGAATCTGGGGTATTTCATTGACTTAAGAAGGCTTAATTTGAGCCTATGGTATAATGTGTCTGTTAAAAAAGTTAACCAATGTTTTGACTGCATTAGTAGAAGTGCAGAGAACAAGTCATGTTTACTGTACTCAAGACTGGTCAGATAACTTCTGGATCAGTGCGACAAGTCAGAGTTCATAAATTTTATTAAAAAAAAAAGAATAGAGTTATGGTTGTTCCAAAAAGGTTATGTGTTTAAAATGGCCAGTGAGCTCAACATCATTAGCTATTAGGGAAATGCAAATTAAAACTGTAAGGAGAGGGGAGTGGGTGTCGCTCAAGCAGTTGAGAGCTTCTCAAAAATACGAATAACAAGCAAACGAATGGAAAATCCAACTCAGAGAAGCTGATATAGCTCAGTGTTTGAGTGCTGGCTTCCCACTTATGAGGTCCAGGGTTCAATCTCCAGACCCCCTGGTACCTCAAAAAAAAAAAATCCAAAACAAAATGAGATACCAAGTGTTGGAAAGGATGTGGAGAAATTGGAATTTTCATACATTGCTGGTGGTGATTTAACATGGTGCAGCCACTTTGGAAAAACAGTTTGGCAGGTTCTAAAAAAATTAAATATGGATTTATTTTATGATTCAGCAATTCCACTCTTAGGTATCTAAATAAGAGAAATGAAAATACATGAAAAACTCGTTTAGAGGTGTTCATAGCAGCTTTAATCACAAACCCCAAAAGTGGAAACAACACAAATGTCTATCAACCAATGAGTGGATACATAAAATGTGGCATATATCCATAAAATGGATTATTATCTGGCCACAGAAGGAACAAAGCACTGATATACGCTACAGCATGGATGAACCTCAAAAACCATTTTGTTCAGTGAAAGAAGCCAAATACGAAAGAAGACATGTTGAAAGATTCCGTTTATATTAAAAAAAAAACCAACATAGAAAAACACGTGGAGACAGAAAGTAGATTAGTGTCTGACTTGGGCTGGACTTAGCTGGGGAGTAGCTACAAATGGGAATGAGCATTCTTTTTAGGGTAGTGGAAAGGTTCTAACATTAGACTGGTGATGGTTGTACAACTCCGTAAATACCCTAAAGTGATTGAAGAGTGCACATGAATGAGTGAACTTTATGATATATAAATTATACCAATAAAGCTATTTTAAAAAACGAGATTATGTGCTTATTGGGGGAAAAAAAAAACTCGAGCAACATAAAAAGTCAAGAGAAGAAAACAAAAACCAATAACAAAGAAAACACAAAGAAACAAATGAAAATGTCCCAAATCCCATCAACCAGAAATAAATTGGTCAACACTTGGGGAATATCATTCTAGACATCTCTTTTATGTTCATTGATAGCCAGAAGGAGAAATGGATATGTAAAGGGAGAAAAATAATTTTGCAAATTGGTGTCACAGCCAAAGGGATGCTGATGCAAAGTACCAGAACTCCGGAACTCTGTCGGCTTTTATAAAGGGTGTTTATTTGATGTAGAAGCTTACAGTTACAAGGCCCCAAAGAGTCCATCTCAAGGTACCATAAGAGGTACTTCCACACCAAATGTCTGTTGCGTGTGTTGAAGCAAGATGGCGGACAATATCTGCGAGGGTTCGGCCTTTCTCTTTTCTCTTAAGGCTCGGTAGTCCCAGCTTCTAATCTAATCGTAGGCTGGAGGGCTCATTTCTTTCTGGCTCAACTGCTCTGTTCTCTTACAACGCCAGCTGTAAACTTTCAGGCGAATGGATCATCTCTCTTGACCTCAGGATCAAAGCTGACAAAGTCCTCTCCTCTGCCATCTATGGAGCTCTCTCTATTCTCCTGTGTGAGGGTCCACTATATATTGGCCCACCGGAGGGGCAGGGACTCAACTCTGCATGCCCTAACGACATGGCCAAATCAAAGCCCTAATCTTGATTTAATCAAGTAAACATAAAGCCTTTGCATTTAAATCAGTCAAAGGGTGTCATGCCCAGAGGAACAGACCAGTTTATAAACATAATCAATATCTCTTTTTGGAATTCATAAATAATATCAAACTGTTACACTCTATACATGCTATTGTTTTCTATTAAATTATTAAATCAGATTTTGCTTGAATAGAGCAGAATATGTGTCACATTATTAAGAGAGAACTAAGAAAAGAGACTCCTGAATTAGACAATTGAGTTCATATTCTGGCCATTTGCTAACTCTAAGGCTCTTGCAAGTTTTTTAACCTCTCCATGGCTCATTCTCCTCAATTCTAGATAATGCAGGAAATGACATCTTTCTCACAGGGTTGTGGTAAGGATCCATGAAACAATTCATGTAAAAGCTTCACATAATGCTTGGTGCAGAGTGAGCATGTAACAAATGGTAGTTATTGATATTACAGTGATTATTATTCCAACAACTTTAGTGCATGCAGAGAAGGAAAGCCAGTATGATGAATCCAAAACTATGTCATTCAAGGAATGGCTGATGGTCACTAGAATGGTTCATCTGGAGGAAAGATAAGAGCAGATAGCATGACTCTATAGTTGAAGGTCTAAAGTAGAACCAGGGAAGTGGACATGGCTCAACTGATAGAGCATCTGCCTACCATATGGGAGGTCCAGGATTCAAACCTGGGCCTCCTGGCCCATGTGGTGAGCTGGCCCACGTGCAGCACTGCCACACGCAAGGAGTACTGTGCCATGCAGGGGTATCCCCTGCATAGGGGAGCCCCATGTGCAAGGAGTGCACCCCGCACTGAAGCACAGCCTGCGCAGGAGTGGTGCTGCACACATGGAGAGCTGATGCAGCAAGGTGATGCAACAAAAAGAGACACAGATTCCTGGTGCTGCCAAGAATGCAAATGGACACAGAAGAACACACAGTGAATGGACACAGAGAGCAGACAAAGGACGATGGGGAAGGGGAGAGAATTAAATAAAATAAATCTTAAAAAAAAAAAGAACCAAAAGATATACCCTGCAATCAGGAACCGTAAGAAAGTAGGAGTGTTATGGTAAATTGAACAATGCGTCCCCCACAAATGTCTTGTCCCAATCCCCGTGGCCTTGAACGTATTACTTTCCATGGCAAAAGGGACTTTGCAGATGGGACTAAGTTAAGGATTTTGATATGGAGAGATGATCCTGGATTTCCAATGTAGTCACAAGGGTCCTTCTATGAGAGAAGCATGAGATTCACAGAGAAGGAGACAAAATGATGGAAGCAAAGGTCAGAGAGAGAAAGTTGAAGATTTTACACTGCGGACCTTGAAAATGGAGGAAGAGGCCATAAGACAAAGCATGAAGGTGGCTCCCACAAGCTGTAAAAGACAAGGGAATGGATTCTCTCCTCGAGCCTCCAAAAAAAAAATGCAGCTCTGCCAACACTTGATTTTAGGACTGCTGACCTTGAAAACTGCACAATAATAAATCTGTGTTGTTTAAGCCACTAACTTTGTGGTGATTTGTTTACAGAGGCAACAGGAAATTAATACAAGAGGCTATATTAATATAAGACAAAATATCAATAAAAATGTTACTAGAGATAAAGAGGAAATTTTTATCATGATAAAAGGGACAATCTGTTAGTAAGATATAACAATCATAAACATACATGCACCCAAAAACAGAGTCCAAAATACATGAAGAACAAGAGAGAAAATTAAAGGGAAAAATAGATAGCTCGACAATAATATTTGGAGACTTCAATACTGTACTTTGAATAATGGATAGAATAACTAGACAGAAGATTACCAGGAAATAGAAGACTTGTACAACTCTATAACCAACTATACCAAGCAGACCTCTGTAGAACTCTCCATTCAGCAATACAGAACACATTCTTCTCATGTGCATGTGGGTCTTTCTCTAGTATAGACCATACACTAGGCCATAAAACCATTTTAGTGAACTTAAAAGGATTGAAATCATAGGAAATATGTTCTCCAACCACAATGGAATACAACTAGAAATCAATAACAGGGAGAAATTTGAGAACTTCATAAAGACATGGAAATTAAACAACATACTACTCAATAACCAATGGGACAAGAAAATACAAGAGAAATGAGAAAAAACTTTGAGCTGAATGAAAATGAAAACACATGGTATCAAAAGTTATGGGTGCAACTAAAGCAGTACTTTCTTTTTTAGCTGTAAAAAGTCTATATATATTTTTAAAAAGATAATCTCAAGCAGGGATCTAACTCTTCACCTTAAGAAACAAGAAAAAAATAGAAAAGGAGGGGATATTTCCCAAATAATTCTATGCGTTCAGGATTACCTTGATACCAGTCCAGACAATGACATTGCAAAAAAAAGAGAAAACTACAAACAAATATCGCTTATAAAATAGAAGCACAAATCATCAACAAACTATTAGCAAACTCAATTCAGGTACATAAAAAGGATTATACACCATGACCAAGCGGTATCTATTCCTGGAATGCAAGATTAATGTGAAAATCAATTGATCTACTATAACATATTAATAGAAAAAAATGACAAAAGCCACATGCTCATCTCAATTGATGCAAAAAAATTGACACTGACAGCAACTAACACACTTTCATGACAAAACACTCAGCCAACCAGTAAAAGAAAGGAACTTTCTCACCTGAAAAAGAGTGTTTATGAAAAACCCACAACTAACATTGTAGTTAATGGTGAAAGATGGAAGGTTTTTCCCCTAATATCAGAAACAAGCCAAGAATGTCTGCTTATTGTACTTCTGTCCAATAATGTACTGGAGGTTCAAGCCAGGACAATTAGACAAGAAAAAGAAACAGAAGAAAGAAAGAAGTTCCAGAATGGAAAAGAAAGAAGTAAAACTAGCTTTATTTGCAGATGTCATAATCTTCTACATGGGAAATCCTAAAAATTCCAAAAAACTACTTAGAGTGGAAGTTATACACTTATGTGGAAAGCCAGTGCTCAACCATTGAGCCACATGGGCTTCCCTAAATTGGTTTTATTGTTTGTTTTGCTCGTTGTTTGTTTTTTCTAGGAGGCACCAGGAAGCAAACCTGGGACCTCCCCTGTGGGAGGCAGGTGCTCAACTACTTGAGCCACATTCGCTCCCTATAAACTTACTTTAATTCATTTCACTTAAGACAACTTTCCTCCCTCATTCCCAGAAAGACAAGGCTGCTGTCAGCCCACCAAAGTCACAATGCAGGCTGGTTCTTTGTTCAGCATCACCTTCTCATCATGAAGTCAGAAGCCTCTGGACTTGTCTGGGTCTCCACTCTTGCCTGCTTTCATTTAGATTTGAAAGAAGAGCTCAGAAAACTGAGTATTCTGCCTTATCCTGCCTCCCCTTAAGATTCTAGGACAAAAACAGCCCCACAGTGTTTTGGACTGGTTGGACTAGAGAGAAGTTTGAATTTAAGAGGCTCTAACTTTCAGACATGGAAGATAAGATAAAAAGAAATCCAGACAACCTACATGAAGTCCATCACAATCAAACTTTTATTTCAAGCAACTCTTTATGGGCTCTGACTTATGTGATGAAAAACAAAACTCGTTTTTTTAAGCCTTCAGGGATGTGACAAAGAGGCTAGAGTTAGCCGGCCACCGTGCCCCACTTGCCAGTCCCGTCCCTTCGGGCATTAGAGAGCCCTGGGCACACCAGGCCGGGGCTCTGCAGAGGACAGCACTGCTTTGCCTGCCCCTGGCCTCCTGGGCTACAACTGGGTGCTTCCTGGACTTGCTGCAGGGCGCAAGCTACGCGCATGACCAAGCAAATCAGGTGAAAATGAACAAAGGCACCTTGAAGGGGCTGTTGGAAAGGAGGGTGCGGTGGGCAAGGGGGTGGAGCAGGCTGGGGGGGGGGAGGAACTTGTTGCTAGGCAACCAGCCCCCGGGGCTCAGTGGATGCGGATGTGGGTGCGTTCTGTTTGCAGCAGCAGCGGGCAGCCCCCACTTTCTTTTATCTCCTTCCTTCTTCACCCTTGCCCAGAACAGAGGCCTGAACTACAGCTTTCAGACAGGTCTTGGCAGGATGGAGCTGGGACTCTGATTGGGGCTATTGTAAAAAACAACCCTGCCAGTTGCTAAGCTGCTCAAGGAGGTACTATGAAATGGATTTGGCTTTTCTTTTCACTTTATTTGTTTTAAATTATTTTAAATTGATCGCCCATTTCTCCCCCAGATGGTTTCTTGCCTGTCTCCTCTTTGTTTGCTCGCCTTTCTCCGGGAACGGAACCCGGGACCTCCCACACGGGAGGCGAGCGCCCAACAGCCTGAGCCACCCTCCCCCCACGGGCTGCGGTGTCTGCTGGCCTGTGGCATCTGCGCGATTAGGCGTCTGCTTGTTGTTGCAGGGGGCGGGCATCTGCTCATCCTCCCCAGAAGGCCCTGGGACCCAAACGCTTGCCCTCCCATGTGGTAGGCGGGAGCTCAGTTACTTGAACCACGTCTGCTTCCCTGGGTTGACTTTCAACAATGGGAATTTGTTAACTTAAAAACTTACACTTTTTTTCTTCCTCTCCCCCTCCCCCTCCCTGCTGATTTTGCTGTCTGTGTCCATTCGCTGTGTGATCTTCTATATCTATTTCTCTTTTTGTCTTCTCTTCTCATCTTTCTTCTCTAGGATTCACCAGAATTCAATCCTGGACCTCTGATATGGAGAGAGGTTCCCTGTCAATTATGCCACCTCAGTTCCTGGTCTCTGCTGCACTTCACCTTGACTCTCCCCTTTGTCTCTTTTGTTGCATCATCGTACTGCATGACTCACTTGCGTGGGCATTGGCTCAAAATGCAGGCACTCACGTGAGCACTCGGCTCACTGCGTGGGCACCCACATTGGCACTTAGCTCGCCATGTGGGCCCTGGCTCGCCACGCAGGCACACTTTCTCTTTTTCTTCTTTTTCACCAGGCGTCCCCAGGGATCGAACCCAGGTCCTCCCATATGGCAGGCAGAGGCCTTATCACTTGAGCCACATACACTTCCTTAAACTTAATTTCAAGGCTGAGAAAAATGTCCAAATCAAGGTATCATCAAGGCAAGGCTTTTTTCCCAAGACTGGCAGCTGGCGATCCTGGCTCCGCTGCCACTTGGCAAGGCACATGGCAGCGTCTGCGGGTCTCTCCCTTCTCTTCCAGATTTTGTCGCTTTCAGCTTCTTGCTTCTGTGGCTTTCTCTCTCTTTGTCTGAATTTCATGCTTTTACAAAGGACTCCAATGAGAGGATTAAGACCCACCCTGAATGAAGTGGGTCACATCTTCAGATCCTACTCACCCAAAGAGCCTACTCACAGTGGGTCCACACCCACAGGAATGGACCAACTTTAAGAACACGCTTTTCTGGGGTCCATGCACTTCAAACCACCACACAAATACATGAAAAGGTGACTAACGTTACAAGACAGTGTAGATGAGTGGTGGACTGTGGACTTCTACACTGACTAACCAAGATCTTAGGAAAGCTCCTCGACCCTCTGACGCTCAGGTTCCGCCGCTGTGGACACGGGGGCACACCTTTGGCAGGACTATTGTGGAGACTGGAGAAGATGGTATGCGGAGGACTTCGCCCAGCGCCTGGAGCCCAGCGGATGCTCCGTCACCAGCAGCAGAGCGGAAGCACGTGGGCTCAGGCCCCAGCCCGCCCGTCCTCCTCCAGCTCCGCTGCTTACTAGCTGGGGGTCTCAGGTTGTTTCTTAACCTCTTGGTGCTACCTTCATTTTCGTATTTTGTGTTTTGCCTCACAGAATTGTTTGGAAGATTAAATGCATTAATAATGCAAAGCCCTTAGAACAGAGCCCAGCCTTAGAAAATGCTCAAAACCTTTTAACCATTATTTACTACCCCGTGCAGCACGTCTAAGCTCATCTGCAGACCGATGAGTGGATGCCAGAAGAGCTGATTTGCTTGAGTTCATTTTTCAAAAGGGCCGTCGATATAGGCTGGGAAGGACAGAGAAGGAGATAGGTACGTTTGTGACTTAAGAGCAGCACGATCGAACAAGGGCTTTCCAGACTCTTCAATAAACTGTGTGACCTTGACCTAGTTCTTGAAGGTCTTCAAGCTCTGAGAGAATGTTCTGTAAAATGGGTATATTACAGAGATCTGCCCTCTCTGGTGGTGAGGAGGCTGGGACGAGGGCCTTGTCGAGGGCTTGACGTAATGCCTTGCCCAGAGTGAGCAGTCGGTCCTGGAGGTTGATCTTATTTATGGAAGCGTAGGCAAAGAAGAGAGAGCAGCGCGGGTCTCAAGAGCTTTGTCCCTGGGGTGGGTGGTGGGGGCTGTAGCACAAACAGAGCTGCTTCCGCCCCAGGTGACCAAGAGTGACTGCAGGTAGGGAGGTGTCCTTCCCTCTTCAGGGTGAGTCCCACCAGCTGACCCCTTTGGGACTGTGGTGGCTGAGGCTCCGGACATTCACAATGAGAATTGGGGTGCAGGGGTGGGACCTAAGCCCCCCAAAGAGAGGATCGCAGTGAGGAGGACTTCGTAGGAGAAGTCGGACGGTGCTGGAGTCTGTGAGGAGAAGAGCCTACAGCCATGGACGTTTTAAATGATGTCTGCCCCGAGGGCCCTGTGTGGAGCCTAGGGACGTCTGGGGGCGCACACTGCGTCAATGCCCTAAGAGTTAAGAGGAAGACACCTCACTATTTAATAGACTAGGGCTAATTTTGTATAACATCGGGGATGAACTTGGACGTCATGAAAGAGCTGACTAAAACACGTTGAGAAGTGTAGATGGGGGAAACCCCAGAAAAGGCCCAGCATGGAGCGAATGACGCTTTACACGCGGCTGTGAGAGGTGGGAAACCCTGAAGAGCTAAACAGTTTGAATGTTCTCCCAGAAACAATGGAACATGTTGAATATTTTGAACAGGAGAATGGTAGCAATCAGGATTCAGAGAAATAGGGGGGGAGTATGGGATCGGTTGCCAGAAGACCTATTTCAAATCTTGACTCGTCCTCGCCCTGCAATGAGCCTTTAACTTTCCCGAGATGTAAGACGAGGATACTAGCACAGCCCTGGGGATTGTTCGGATGGAACGAGGTGATCTGAAAGACCGTTCTCTGCTGGTCTACCTTCCTTTCTTTTTATTTCTTGTCTTGGCTTCCTGAGGGTACATCTTCCTCAGGGTGTCATGGCATCTTGTACACTGGCACTAGTTAGCCTGTCGTCTGCATAACCTAGATATCGCAACACAAACTGTCTTGAACAACAAGGTACTTGTTGACTCACAGAGCCAGAAGTCTGGAGCTCAGGCAGATTTCAGAACTGCCTTCCTCCAGAGTCCTAGCTCCACTTCTCTGCAGAGCTCTTAATTCTGGCCTCTCTGTGTGTGGGCTCCATCCCAAGCTCGGCTGGAGGGGCTTCACCAACTCCAGGACTCATATCTGTGCACAGTGACTTCTAGGGGAAGAGAAAGAAGGTTCCTTGTGGCAGCATTTCTTGAAAAACGAGAACGATTTTCTCAGAAACCTCCATGAACCCTTTCCTTACACCTCAGCGTGGCAACGTGATCGCATGCCCGTGTTTGGGGCAATCATTACTAAGGTAGGACAGCGTACGTTCAGATCAGGGGTTCTCAGCTGGAAAGTCTTGCCGTAACCCCTCCCATGGGACATGTGGCACTATCTGGAGACATTTTTGATTGCCGTGACTGGGAGTGGGATGGGGTGGCTGCTGGCACCTCCCGGGTAGGGGCCAGGGGTGCTGTTGACACCCTACAATGCACAGGGCAGCCCCCCACAACGAGAACTGTCCAGTCCCAATGGTCAACAGCGCCGTTCTAGACTAATCCCTAACCGGCCCCTCTTGGAGCTGGGGGCACAGTTAGGGGCCATGAAGGATGGGGGGGGCTACCTGAGCGGAACATCAAACGCTCCGAGGAAGGAGGAGGCGCAGCGGCGGGTCCCGAGCTGACCGCGCACGTGCACTGCACATTTGTTCTCTCCCAGGACTTCTCTCACTCACGGCCGTTGTTTGTCTCTCCCCCTATTTGCTTCCTATTGCTGTGTGACAAACGGCCACACACTTCGTGCCATGAAACCACCCAGCTCTATCTCCCGGCGTCCGTAGCCCGAAGCTGGGCGGGCGCGGCTGGGTTCTCGGCGGAGTCTCTTGGGGGCTGAGGTCAGGGGCTGGCTGGGGTGGCGGCTCTCCTCCAGGGTCCCCTTCCAGATTCACTCCTGTCGTCGTCAGAACTCGTATCCTTGTGGTGGTCGGCCTGGGGTCCCCATTCCCTTGCTGTCACCTGGGGCACGCCCTGGATTCCCCTTGCATTCCTGTCCTCCTGGCCCCCGGGATCTTCGAGCCAGCAGTGGGGCATCAGAGCCTTCCCAGGCCTTGACTCTGACCAGCTCTGCCCCGCCAGCCCGGGAAAACTCCCTACGGTTAGGTCAGGCCGAGTGGAGAATCTCCCTGTCTGCTGATTTGGAGCCTTAATGATGTCGACAGATTCCCTTTACGACAGCACCTGTATTAGCTGTGATGGGATAACTGGGAGGTGTACGTGTGCCAGGGCTGGGGGCTTGGGAGGCCAGCTTGGGATTCTGCCCACCCCCTTACCCATCTGCCCGTTGCCCAGACTCTAACTTCAGGGACTGAGTCCCGTGCATTTTTGCATTCTTGACTTCTAGCAGAGTAACTGCCATGTGATATCTTCTTCCCTAACAAATACTGCTTGAATGAATAAATAAATGCATAAAACAAACTTCCTTTCATTTATTTTTTGATAGAATTACCAGATTGGTTATTCTAGGGAATATTATAAGCAAAGAACTGTATAGAGTTAGAGGGTACCTGCGGTCCAAGAGCCCAGATGGCCACCCGTCCTAGCAGTCTACGTATTGACAGGGCAGGGCTCATCAGGACGGGATCTCGCTGGCTCCGAGCACTCTGTTCTTCACAACGCAGGGTACATTTCTTTCTTTCCTTCTTTTTTTTTTTTTTGGCATTCGCATTTTTGAAAGGCCTGGCAAATTGCTGACTCATGTTAAATTTGTGATTCACTTAAAGCTTTCCTGCACAAACCGGTGTTGAGCCAGTTCTCTCCCATTTTGTATTTGGGCAGGATTTTATGCTCTCTCTGCTCATGTCCATGTCAAAAGCTCTGGCCTTTCAGTTCAGCCTATAGTAGACCCTTGGGAATTCTGATCTCATTATTCAACTTCTTGGCTCCCCTATCTAACTGTATAATACCCGAAAATATGGTAAGTACATTTCTCTTCTTTGTCCAAGTAGTTCTCCAAGCTGTTGAACGAGAGAAGGCCCAATTCAAAGCCCTGAGGCATGCTACTGCTTCTGAATTGACAACAATGGTCATCAGTACTTGCATAAAAATTGCTCAACCAATGATGAAACTCTTACTTTTATTTCTGCATCAAATTTACAAGCATATTATGAGAGACTTAATCAAATGTTTGGCTGAACCTAAGCTATGTGGAATAATATCATTCAATGATGCTACCAGGTATACAATACACATCTTTTGCAATTAAGTACATGTGCATGCCAGGAAATTTTCAAATTCTCAGATATGCCCTGCCTTGAAGTACCTCATATTTTTCTTGTGCAGAGACATAAATATCCTTTAATCCCTAGATTTTATCAGTTTCCTTGTAATATTTTCTCAGTAACATATGATTTTAGCAGTCTTTATGAGCTCATCTAAGAACGAGGAAGACTTTCCATTTCTTTGTCTCCAAAGCTTATGGGAATTTCCACTTGGGAGAGGAGATAGCTGTCCTGACTTGTCTGAGGATTAAAGGTTGTGCTGCAGTATAGGAGCAAATGATACGCCCCCTTGTTGAAGGGAGCCTGGTTATACCCCACGCTTTTCTCCTAGATCAGTTATTTAGACTTGTAATTTCTTTAGCTCCTTTTTTAAAAAGAGATTTATTTATTAACCCCCGCCCCCACCCGTTGTTCGAGCTCATGGTCTGCTCTGTGTCCATTTGCTGTGCTCTCTCTGCTTCTGCTCGTCTTCTTTTTAGCAGGCGCCAGGAACCAAGTCTGGGACCTCCCAAGTGGGAGGGAGCGCCCCATCCCTTGAGCCACCTCAGCTCCCTGCTTTGCTGTCTCTCATTGTTTTTCCATAGTGTGGGATTGAAGGTTAAAAATCATTAGTGAGGGAAAGGATATAACTCAGGGGTCGAATGCCTGCTTCCCATGTACAAGGTCCCGGGTTCAATCCCTGGTACCTCCTTAAAAAAACAAAAAAGCATTCGTAGCAGAGGATTGTGGGAAGATGGCAGAGTAGGAAGTTCCAGGAGTAATTAGCAGCACTGAGGCAGGTTAGCCGGGGAAACGAGGAGTAGACGAGCCACAACGTGGCCGACAGACAAGACAACGTGGCCGACAGAGAACAGGGCTGCGAGACCTCAGTGGGACCTTGAATTTAACCTTGAGGTCCCAGTTTCTCTTTCCAAGACCCCCCTTGGCCCCGGATAGTCCAAAGCAGCCCCACCGTTGGCCCCCACCGCTGGTGGAGTAGCCAATAACAGGCGGCGCCGCCCCTTAGCATCAGCAATGGGAGCACTTACCAGTTTAGAAGAAACCACACGACGCAGAGCTCACTCTCTCTGCCTGGAGGAGCCTGCTCCAAATCTTGGTATGTTTTCCTGTCCTTCTCTCCCATTTCTCAGCAAGCTCTGTTCTTTCCCCCACTTCTAATTAATTCTTTTTACTGATCTAACTAAACTGACGTGTTCTTAAATTCTTTTATGCAACATAGCCAAGAACCTAGAGGAATCCGTTGTGTCCCCGTCTTCACCACTGAATTGTATATTTGAATGTGGTTAAAAGGGGAAATTTTAGGTTGAATATATGTTACTAGAATAAAATGTTTTTAAAAAATTCACGGAACTACACAACACAGTTAACCCTAAGTTAAACCATGGACAGTACAATTATAAAAATGTGTTCTCATCAATTGTAACAAATGTCCAACAACAATGCAAGGTGTTAATAATAGGGTGGTAAATGGGAATCCTGTATTTTATGCACAATTGTTCTGTAAACCCACAATTTTTCTAATAAAGAAAAAGTATGTATATTTAAATTTTTGACAGATTCCTGATTGCTCTTGCCAAAGATTATTCTATTTCTTTTCCCACTAGCATATTCTCACGTCCTAACACTAAATTGTAGCAATTTTTTAATGTTCTGCTAAGTTGATGGGCGAAAATTTGCAACTTGTTTCCATTTGCCTATTCCTGATTTCTGATGAGAAATCTACAATCATTTCAATTGTCGTTTTCCTATTAGGAATATGTCATTTTTTTCTGGTTGCTTTCAAGAGTTTTATTTCTCTTAGTATTCGGTGGTTTGGTTTTGGTGTATCTGGGCATGGATATTTTGGGTTTATCTTGTTTGCAGTTTGCTGAGCTTCTTGAATCTGTAAACTTATGTCTTTGATAAGTTTTAGCCATTATTTCTTCAGGCATTTGTTAAGCACTGCACTCTTTCTCCTCCTTTTTGGCAACTCCATTGACACAAATGTTAGACATTTTGGTATTGTTTTGCTGGTTCCTGAGGCTCTTTTTTTTCATTTTATTTTGGCATCTGGTGATTGTCTTTCTATTCTTTTTTGCCTCCCCTCAGGGCTGGCTGAAGGGAGGGGAGTGGGAGTTGGGGCGGGGAGGGCAGGACAGTCTCAGGCCAGGAGAGAAGTCGAGGTGGCGTCCAAGGGCCTGGGGGGCGAGGCGCGAGACCGAGGAGGGGAATTCCCCAGATCCGAGGTGTGGGCCCCAAGCCCAGACTGAGAGAGGTGGAGCAGGGACAGGGACAAGGTCCCGGGCTGGGATGAGAGGAGGATCCCAGGAGGGCGGCGCTGAAAAGAGCCGAGAGACAGCTGCAGGCCCCAGCCCCTGCCGCTTAACCCTCCTCTTCCCGGGGCAAGCGTCGAGAGCCTGGCGACCGTCCTTTTAAATGTGGATCGAGAGGCGATGGGCCTTCATACGCCAAGAGTGAGCGAAGGAATCTAGTCCCTCTCAAAGACGCCTGCGTGTCATACCTGGGTCCTGTGGATATGCTGCCTTACACGGCAAAAGGGAATTCAGGCGGCAGGTGCAAGGAGGGCTGCTGAGCAGATGACCTTGAGAGGGTGCGACGATCCTGGATGACCCAGGTGGACCCAATATGATCTCAGGAGTCCTTGAAAGCAGAGAGCTTTCCTGGCTGTGTCAAGAAGAGACGTGACTGTGGAAGACAGAGAAGGGGTCGCCAGGCAAGGACTGTAGGGGTGGCCTCTAGAAGCTAGAAAAGGCAAGAACACGGGTTCTCCCCGAGAGCCGCAGAAAGAAACACGGTCCTGTAGACACTCGATCTTGGCCCAGTGAGACCCAGCCAGGATTTCTGATCTATACAACCACAGGATTGTTTTCACAGGCAATCAGCCTGGATGGATTCAGGCTGAAAATTCTGTCAGTCTTCTGTGGATTGTGGTTTAGTGCTATTTGCACCTGTCCCAGTGGCCAACCTGGGACTTGGCGGTGATGTGCCCCTTAATTCATTTCTCAGAGTCCTTAGTGGGGAAGCGGATGTGGCTCAAGGGCTTGAGGTCCCGCCTACCACATGGGAGGTCCCGGGTTCGGTTCCAGGTGCCTCCTAAAGAAGATGAGCAAGACAGCGAGCTGATGCAACAAGATGACACAACAAGAGACACAAGGAGGGAAAACATAGTGAGAAATACAACAAAGCAGGGAGTGGAGGTGGCTCAAGCAATTAGCACATGGAAGGTCCCGGGTTTGGGTCTCCCTAGCACATGGAAGGTCCCGGGTTTGGGCCCCAAGTGCCCCCAAAAAGAAGACCAGCACACAACAAACAGACACAGCAAATGGAAACAATGAGAGGGTGGGGAGAAATAAGTAAAATAAATCTTTGAAACCCATAGTGTATGTTTAGGATCATGGACAGCACAGGCCTGAGCTCAGGAGTTTATAAACAACTTTACAGTTCACTTTCCCAAGTTTCTCCTCCTTGGTGATCTCCCTGGTACTTGCCATTTCTCCATGACTTCCCTTTCCCATCCTCTGGCCTGGAAGCTGGTGCTTTATTTGCCTGCTGTATACTTCCTTATCAATGTGCCCACATCTAGGGCCAAGGGCAGGGAGGACAGAGTGACACAAAAAGCAGGAGGGGGGGTCCCTATTCTCCTGGGACCGTGGCTCTGAGTGCCATGAGGAGGTGGCCCACCGCGGTCCCTGCCACTGCCATTGGTGCCACAGCGAGGCCTGGGGACTGGAGCGGGAGAGAAGGAGGAAAGAAAACGAAAGAACAAAAGTAAAGGGTAAACGGGGGGGTCTCCCCTGCTCTTTCTGACTGTTAGGAGTCTCCTTTCCCCTGCCTTGAGCTGTAAGTCAAGGGAGCTCCCTGCGTCCAGCCTCTGGTGCTCACTTCCAGGTTTGGGACTGCCCCAAATCCTGACTGGAGGACATGGCGGGAAACTGGAAACTCACTGTCAGTTCAGAAGTCCTTGAAATTCTGTTCTTCCCTAATCCACCTGCTCGTGTTTACTTTTTTTTTTAGGTACTGGGGGCTGGGGATTGAACCAGGACCTCATATTTGAGAAACTGGTGCTCAACCACTGAGCCACATCCGTTGCCCTGAATTGGTTTTTTCATTTGTTTGCTTGTTTTTTTTTGTTTTTTGGAGGCACCAGGAAGCGAACCCGGGACCTCCCATGTGGGAAGCAGGCGCTCAACAGCCCGAGCCACATCCGCTCCCCTCCACGTACTTTTTGGAGTCCTCAAGGAGCAGTTCCATGGGCTCTGCCCTGCTCGTGCAGCTGCTTCTGCGGGAGAGACAGGGTAGAATGGTCTCTTCCATCTCACCCGTGCTTGTCCCGAGAGCTGTTGACAGCACATGTTCCCCAGGGGCTACTGGGGCCGCCTGCTGTGGGCAGAGTCCCTGCTGCTCCCTCCTTCCCTGCCGCCCCCAAAAGGGCACAGGC
Source organism: Dasypus novemcinctus (assembly GCF_030445035.2). Lineage (NCBI taxonomy): Eukaryota > Metazoa > Chordata > Mammalia > Cingulata > Dasypodidae > Dasypus > Dasypus novemcinctus. The sequence continues at coordinate 6,825,472 of NC_080681.1, forward strand.
CACATCCAGACATAAATAAATCATGCCACATCCACACTCTTTACGAATGCCACTCACCAGGGCTTGTCTCTTCTGTATAGTGGGACTTTTTTTTTATCAGGGGCACGTACAGGTCAAACGTTGCCTAGATACCCATCTCTAAGGAACTCCAGAGAGGAGGGTTAACACAGGGTTTCATGAGGGCCACAGACGGATCTGCGGAGAACGACCGAACCCTCACTTTGAAACAAGAGCCGTGGAAGTGCTGCGTTATACCATCACACCTGAGCCTGAGCTCACAGCCAGCGCTCGCCGTTGTAGGATAAGCTAGTTCCTCTCGCTGAAGAATGGTGACATCTTTAGACGGTGAGACTAAGAGAATGGGATTTATTTGTGTATGACTTTGTCCCGCTGTGTGTGGCTGTCCTTTATGAAGGCTTTCTTATTCTAGGTTCCTTATTATCCTTCTGGAAAGTTCTAAGTCACCGCTTGTGTTCATGGTTCACCTACTACAGGGCAAGAGAGGCTTTGCATCTTTCCCTTCTACCCTGAGAAAGGTGGAGCGTACTTTACTCATCGCTTCAGCATTGCTTTTCCCGTTAGCTTAATATTGCAGCTCGGGGGAAGCGGACTTGGCCCAGTGGTTAGGGTGTCCGCCTACCACAAGGGAGGTCCACGGTTCAAACCCCGGGCCTCCTTGACCCGTGTGCAGCTGGCCCATGCGCAGTGCTGATGTGCGCAAGGAGTGCCGTGCCACACAGGGGTGTCCCCCGCGTGGGGGAGCCCCATGCGCAAGGAGTGCGCCCCGTAAGGAGAGCCGCCCAGTGCGAAAGAAAGTGCAGCCTGCCCAGGAATGGTGCCGCACACACGGAGAGCTGACACACAAGATGACACAGCAAAAAGAAACACAGATTCCCGTGCTGCTGACAACAACAGAAGCGGACAAAGAAGATGCAGGAAATAGACACAGAGAACAGACAACCGGGGTGGGAGGGAGAGAAATAAATAAATAAATCTTTAAAAAATATATATATATATTGCAGCTCGGTGTCCTAACTCCAGCAATTTGTTGTCTGACCATCTGCCTTTGTTTTCCACCCCTTTGTTTGTGATTACATAATAATAGGGTTTTCAACTCCTTTTAGTTGGAAAAATAATTTCTGAACTGCCATTGGCAGAACAAAAGGGGGCCCATACTGCTTCTTCTGTGCTACCAGTAAACATTCCTGCTTAACCATTTCCCACCTGGAAATTATCCTGGAGGCCAGGATTTATCAAACGTTGATCTGCATCTGAGTCATCAGAGCAGCTCATTCAGATATAGATTCTAGTTTATCCTGTCAGGAATGGGGACTGAGATTCTGCTTTTTTTTTTTTTTTGAGTTACCAGGGGATTGAACCCAGGACCTCATATGTGGGAAGCCGGGGCTCGGCCACGGAGTCATGTCGGCTCCCCTGAGTTGATATTTTCCTTTGTTTGTGTTAAGAGGCACCAGGAACTGAACCCAGGACCTGCCGTGGGAGAAGCAGGCGCTCAACCTCTCGAGCCCCGTCCGCTCTCTGCAGTCGAGGCGCCCCGCAGCGGTAGCCATGCCGCTGAGGCTGCGGGCTGCCTTTCGGGGAGCGAGGGTGGAGGCTGTGGGAGCGCATTCATCCTTTGCATTTTAAGAATTCCATTGCTAATGACAGTGCCAATGGAAAACCAAAAGCAGGCCTGGGGAAGCGTTGCTGAGCTCTCCGGCCGTCTGCTGGAGTCGGGCTCCCGGGAAGTGGACTCTGAGATGGCCATCACCCCGCAAGAGGGGGACGGGAGTGCCCTGGCAGTCTACACCCGCTGGAGAGGCGGGGGCGCAGTCGGGCCTGTCCCCCGGGGGCCTCGGCTGGCTCACAGGATCCCTGAGGCTGGGGTGCCCCTTCAGAGTCGTCCTGAGGGGACCCAACCTGGACCGGCCATTGGAGCGCTGCCCGGGAAGGGCGCAGCGGGGGGCTGACCTCGAGGGCCAACTGCAGGGACCCCTCCAGGGCGGGGGCTAAGACCTTCCCAAGGCCCCGGGGGCGCGGCCGGAGCCCACCCATGCAGGCGGGCCCGGGCCCTAAGGTGCCTGGAATTAGCCCGCTCAGACACAGCCCCTCTCTGCCCGTCGCCCGGCTGTCACCTAGGGCCCACCCACGCCTCTACAGGAAGTGTTTGCCTTTTCTAGGCTCCAGTTTTCAGCCCGGGAAACCATTTGCTCAGGGATTCCCACAGAACTTCGGATGGCCAAAGAAAACCTCCATCTGAGGCTCCAAAAGGAAAGGTCCATCTTTCCTGTGGGGGACAAAGCCCCTGAGGCATAACGTGGGCTGAATTTAAAACGAGGAGGAGAGTTAGGGCTGGAAAGCTGATTCATAGTGGAGGGAGAGCAGAAGAGGCCAGGACAGGCCCTTAATGGTTCAAACCCGGGCCTCCCAGATCTGTAATGTGAATTTCACCTCTTCTAAAAATAGTTTGTGCCCAGAGAACCCTTGGGTTCTAGTAAAAATAGCAGCAAGCTTGAACAAAAGAAGGGAGGAGGGCAGGAAGCCCTGGGGCAGGGTACGGCGCTCGTGCCTGTCCCAATGTCCTGGGGCAGGGCCTCTCAACAAGGGGCCCTTGCGCTTGAATGGAAATTCAAACAGCCGTCACTCTTGTGGGGCAGTGGGTGCGGGCGTGGCATGTTATTAAATAACACACAGCATAGTGTGGGCTTAGGAAGGAAGGGGCCGGTGGCTTCCCCTGCCTGGCCACGGGGTCCATGGAACTGAGAAGGCTCAGAGCCGCTGCTCTCGAGAGGGCTGGCAGGGAGCCGCCCGGCTGCAGCTGGGTGGCGGGCTGGACGTCCTTGCAGCCGCGGCGCCAAAGCCCACCGTCCCCTCCGCACTCCTGGTGGCTTAATCCTGCCCAGACGGAAGGTGCGCAGATGCGCCCGCCCCAGCCGAGGTGGAGCCCCCGGAATGGCTCGCCCCGGGGGTCGGTGTGCCCGGCGGTGGACGCAGATGCGTATTTGGGCCAAGGGAAGCACGCCGAGGGCGGGGAAGGGTTCTGACGCGCCCAGCCTGGACCGAGCCCTTTTCACCACGCGGGCCCTACACGCACCCTCGCTCCCTTACTCCCATACCGGGGGCCTGCAGGCGCCTTCCCTGGGGCCCCCTAAAACTAGAAAGGAGAGAGGAGCCACACTCATCAAGGCACCTCTCTGTGCGCCATATGCCAACCTACCTTAATGCTCTCGGCAGCCCGAGCAGGTGGGACTTTTAAAAATATTTTCCTGAAGATTTATTTTTTATTTATTTCTCCCCCCCCCCCACCATTTGTCTGCTCTTTGTGTCCATTTGCTGTGTGTTCTTCTGTGACCGCTTTTGTCCTTATCAGCGGCACCAGAAATCTGTGTTTCTTTTGTTGCATTATCTTGCTGTATCAGCTCTCCGTGTATGTGGAACCATTCCTGGGCAGGCTGCGCTTTCTTTCCTGCTGGGCGGCTCTCCTTACGAGGCGCACTCCTTGCACGCGGGGCTCCCCTATGCGGGGGACACCCCTGCGTGGCAGGGCACTCCTTGCACGCATCAGCACTGCGCATGGGCCAGCTCCACACGGGTCAAGGAGGCCCGGGGTTTGAACCGTGGACCTCCCATGTGGTAGTCAGATGCCCTAACCACTGGGCCAAGTCCGCTTCCCTGGGATTTTTTTTTTTGATGCATGAGGGGAGCTCAGGGGGGACAGGCATATATGTGGCAGAGTGGGGGACGCCAAACCATTGCTTTTGGCTGAGATCAAGCGTAGCGTCTGTTCTTAGCAGTTTAAAATCTGATACGTTCTCTATTCGAGGACGTTTTGTTTGTTTCTTTTTTTGTTTTCTTCCCCCTTTTATTTTTTGCTGGCAACTGTGATGGGTACAACAATTTGTCTCTTTGAAGTTGACCAAGAATTATTCTGTCAAAATTGGGCCTAGTTGCAGACATATGTGTGTGTATGTGTGTATCAAGGGGTGCTCTTTCACCCCCAAATTAACGATCCCACTCCTTTTCCAAAACTACGAAGGAAAAGGGAAAATTCAAGAGCACTTAGTACTTATCTTTTGTCTAAAGAAATAAAAAGTGTGTGTGTGCATGTACACACGGAAACATACTGGCGTATGCACACGTGCACACAAAAGTGCACAAACCCACACTGACTGCGGCGGCGCAGGTCCGCCGGCCGCCTGGTGAGCGCTGGCCTCTGCAGCGTCCGCTCGGAGACTCCCGTTCTGAAGTGAAGGGGAGGTTTGGTGGAGATGAAGGTTCCGACTGCCGGCTTCAGCCTGGCACAGAGGAAAACGTCCTGTTGCAAGCAGCGCCTTTGTTTGCGCTTCAGTAGTTCTCAACTCTATTTGCACGAGTAAATGACCCAAGCAACCCTGGAAAAATACCAGTGCCTGGGCCCCACCCCAGGCCAAATAAATCGGCATTTGGAGCGGCATTGGGCATTAAACACTACATCTCTGAGTGCTGTGATGTCATCCAGGACTGAGCACCCCCAAGTACCCCGTGTTGTCTCCCTCCCAGTACAGACAGCCTTGCGTTCTGGCCTCCCGCCTCTCTCCCTAGCTTTGGACCTCAAATCCTTGAGTCTTGTCCACAGAGACCCAGTGAATGAGAGTGACATGTGAAAGCCTAAGGCTAATTCTTTCTATAATAAACGTGAGCAGGCACGGCGGAGGCGGGCGTTCCTACTTCGCTGAGTGTGACTGCGTATGGTGAACACTTTGAATGTACCAAAACCAGATCAGCAGTTCTGAGAGACGTTTCCCAGGTGTTGTGGGATCATTACCTGATGTGGTAGACAAAGCACTGCATTTGGAACCATGCCACGGGGGCTCCGGCTTCTGTCCTCCTAGTAAGTAGCCTTGTGCTACATAGAACGTCTCCCCACTGGCCTCCATTTCTCCACTGGTGGCACAAGTCAGTTTGATCATATCTGATCTTCCTTTCATCATCTACCACGTGGATCATATTGTCGATACTGTCTCAAAAGCTTGCAAGATTGAGCCACAAAATGATTAGTGTTGTTTAATCTGAGAGAGTTTATCTTCAAGGTGGTTTTTAAAAATCTCTTTAGAAGAAAGAACTGTGAAAACACAAAAAGCTGTTTTTCCCAGATGAAAATTAGGCTAAGGTCTCTCTCTCCTACCACCCTTTCAAAAACAATCTGAGTCAATTTGGAGGTTCTCATGCCTACGCTGGGATGTTAATTGTAAGTTTCTTCAGCGACACGGGTGACCTTGGCTTTTAATTGTTCGGGAGTGGCAAGCGAGGATCCTGAAGTGGGTGGTTGACACAGAGGCGTGGGAATAAGTAACCCCTCTCTCTAGTTCCCAAGTCAGGAGGCGTCAGTCAGCCTCTGGCGTGAGTAGGAGGGACATGCTGATTCCAGACCAGACAAAGGCAGTGCGATGGTATCGCTGCAATTATTCACTCCTGCTGGCCTTGCGTGTTAGAGGGAGTCCAAGCACACCGTCCAGAAAGCTCTTACTGGTTTGGGGCACGACGAGGTCTGTAGCAAGAGACCTTCCAGGAAGGAGCCGCTCTCCCGGGACTAGGCTTCTGTTTCCCTAGGCGGGGTCTCAGCCTCTTTTCAGAGGCCTCCTGCGGCTCCGTGGAGCAGTGGGTGAACCCAGCTCTCCCGTCGCCCACGCGATGAGGCCGTGCTGGAGCCGCTCTGCTCGTTGAGCCTGACTGTGCCTGGAACGTAAGCCAGGGGCAGCCGCTCAGAGAAAGTGATGGATTCGGTGTTTCCAAACCGAGCTCAAATCCGTGGAGTCTGGGCCCGGGAAGACGTCCCAGACAGGCCGAAGGGAAAGGCCAGGCCACGCCGAGCAGGGAAGGGAGACGCACACGCCCGACGCGCCTGTGCTGAAGGTGAAGCGCCGCCCTGGAGGGTTTCTTTGTGAAAATGTCCTATGGCAGACAGCCGAAATCGCTGTTCGCCCCCACCGAATTGAACTCGTACCTAATTCAGCCAGTAAGTACTGAACTGGCATCCACTGCTAAGGAGAAGAGCTTCTTTTTTATTTCCACCGCGTAGGGGAGAGGGGCGTGTGGGAAGCAGCTCTCTCCTCTATAAAGACGCGGTTACCTTTTGTAAATAGCAGAAGGGAAAGCAGCCCTCCTTCTCGTTGGGCCAGGGCCTTGAGGTCCAGCCTCTGATGGACAGATGGGCAGCTTCGGGGGCTCCCGGCCCTCCCCCTGGCTCACAGGCCACCGGCCAGGTGTGACTTCGATTGCCCTGACTCCTTTGTCATGGAACACTGCCTTGGGAGATGGGCTCTGTAAACCTAGAGTTCAAGCCTGAACATTCCAAGGAGTGATCACAAACTGGAACAAATCCCTCCAGAAGGTTCTCGGGCGTAGCCTGTGAGAATGGTATGTTCCGGCCCCAGGTACTCGCGCGCTTGCCCACGGCGGCTCCCGGCCGCGCCCAGGCGTTCACCAGGTGCCCGGCGTCGGCTCCTGTCGCCAGGTGTTCCGCCCCGCTGCGCTTCTGTTTCAGAGGTCCGGCGGTTTAGATCTGCCCGGCCCCATCCCACCACCTTGGCTCCACTAAAGACAGGTCCACGGCGATCAGATTCCCATCTGGACACTGTGTTTTCGTTCCTTCTGGTTCAACATTTCCTGTGTTTTCCTAGCCTGTGACCCCCCTATCGAAACCTCAGATAATGCCTTCCTGGCCCCCTGCCCCTCAGCCCCGGATCTCGGATCTCCGGGACAGCAGGCTGGGGACGTTCTCACGAGAGGAAGGCCCCAGGGGCTCCAGCTTTGAAGATAACTGATACTTAGCAACCACGTGCGGGTAGCAAGACCCCAATGCAGGTACGCTTCATCCTGTGCCTAAGGTATTCTCTGAACTGAGGGTCGAGGGAACGTTCATGCGTGAAATCATACTTAAATTCACTATTGAAGGGGAAAACACATTTGAAACTCCCTCTCCTCTATCAGTAGGTTGGGATTTCCGTGAACACTGGATCTCCTTAAGGGGAGACCAGGTTGTGCAGGATGCTGCAGGGGGAGCTTCCTTCTCCCCACCAGCTCCCCCAGTTGCCACTCTGGAGTCCTATCCCACAAAGAGAGCACCCCAACTCTTTCCTACTTCTCTTTGTTCTTGAACTGTGCTCTCATCCTGGATCCCGGGGCAGGCTTCTGAGTCTATTCCCTGAGGTCAGACCTCAGACGCCCGTGGCAGGCGGGCAAGGCAGCCTGACCTGTGCACGGGCTGCTCTGACACAAGGCCCGCCGGTGGCGGTGTGGCCACCCATGGGATAAGGGCATTGGTGGTGGGTGTTGGTGATCCATGCTGGCATCTTGTTTGTCTTAAAGAAGGGAAAGAGGCCCACCTTTTTTTTGGGGGGGGGGGAGGTACCCAGGATTGAACCCAGGACCTCGTACATGGGAAGCAGGCACTTGACCACTGAGCTACATCCGCTCCCCAATGAGAGTTGTTTTTTTTTTTATTTGTATGTTTTGTTTTTTGGAGGTACCAGAGGTTGAACCTCAGACCTCATACATGGGAAGCAGGTGCTCAGCCACTTGAGATTCAACTGCTCCCCCTACATTTATTTTATTTTATTTTTTAAAAAAGATTAATTTAATTTAAATTAATACCCCCTCATGTTTGAGCTATTTATTGTGTGCTCATTTTCCATTTTTTTTAGGAGGCACTGGAAATCGAACCCAGGATCTCCCATGTGGGAGGGAGTGCTTAATCACTTGAGCCATCTCTGCTCCCTGCTTTGTTGTAACTCTCATTATGTTTTCCTCCTTGTGTCTCTTGTGTCATCTTGTTGCATCAGCTTACCACACCACCCCATCACATCAGCTCTCTGTCTTGCTTGTCTTCTTTAGGAGGCATCAGGAACTGAACACGGGATCTCCCATGTTCAGGAGCTCAATCACTTGAGCCACGTTTGCTTCCCATATTTTTGTGATGACTCACAGTTTACAATATCTTTCTCCCTGGCGATGATTTCTGAGCTATGGCAAATCAAGAGATCTCACTCATGCAAAAATTCTTGGAGCAGTGACCCATCTCGAGTGGATGTCCCATTGGAGGAGTTGCTCCTGGACCTGTGTCTCTAGGGATTCTGGCAACTGAGGAGTGAGGAGAGGGCAGTGCTGGTGATAACACTCACCTCCCACTGCTCATGAGTACGTTCTCTCCCTCCCAGCTCCTGCAAGTCCCCTGCTGCCTTCGGTGACATTCCCTTGCCCTGCTGTTTTGGATGGTGTAGGTACCATTGGCCAAGGCTGAGCTTGATGCCCATTTAAACCAGAGTTTGCTTGTGTTCAGATGTGAGAATAAGAACTGTGGGAGCAGATGTGGCTCAAGCTCAAGTTGAGCGCCTGCTTCCCACATGAGAGGTCCCAGGTTCGGTCCCCGTTGCCTCCAAACAATAAGCAAACAAACAAAAAACCTCCCAGGGGAGCCAATGTGGCTCAGCGGTTGAGCGCCAGCTTCCCGCATACGAGGTCCCAGGTTCAACCCCCAGCTCAGGTACCTAAAAACAAAACAAAATAAAAAAACGGGGGCCCTGTCCACTGCCATTAGACTTGACTTGAGCTCCGCTGGAGGTTGCACTTAAAAGTGGGTGTTTTCTAGAATTCTCCTTGGTCTTCTCTTTTGCTACATGCGTCATTTCATCTATCCCTGTGGATGTAATTTCTACCTACACGCTGAGGTCTTCCAAATCTGTATGTCAAGATTTCCCTGAGACGTCTGGCGTTCTGTATCTAACTGCCCCTTGGTATCCTATGCAGGTGCCCTCCAAGTGCCTTGAATTTAACACGGCCGACATTGGTCTTGTCTTCTTCCCCCAACCAGGTGTTTCCTCTGTGGCATTTCTCCTGGGGGGCGGTGTCATCATCCCCTAAATAAAAACTGAAGATAGAAACACAGGCATCAGCCTGTACCCCTTCCTGTCCTGCTACCCCTACTTCATTTCACTAGTTTACGTAGAAAACACCAGAAATGTGTTGCCATTGTCTTCGGAATAGCTTTGAAACTCCTCAGTAGGGCACCAAGGTCCTTGCTCTCAAGTCCCTGCTCAGGTGCCTATGATAATACACATACTTGCTTCAGCAAAGCGGGACTTCTGGCAGCTTTCTGATTTAACTGTGGTTTTCGTTCGCCCAGTTTTGACACAGTTTTTCATGCTCCCTTGCCCCCTCCATTACTGATTCTTCAAGGCTCTGCTCTGGTATCCTCTCCAGAAAGCGCTCTGTGACATCTGCCCCTTCTCTCTATCACAATCCCTCCATCGTGGGATTTGATGGTTATTAAATTTCCATTAGTGCTCTGAATACATTTACATATCTGATCTTTTTCCCATCCTTTCCACAGCCCTGTGAAGAAGGTATCCTAGTTTAATGATAAACAGGGCTCATAGAGGTAAAGAAATTTGAGCTGATTTAGAGACCTACTGAACAAGAATCTCGGGGAGTGGGCTCCGCAGTCTGTTCAAATGCCACCTCCGGGGAATTCTGATGCACACTGGCATTTGAGACGCTCTCTACTAGGGAGCTTGAGGAGAGCAATTCTGGAGGGCTTGGTCCAGAGGAAAGCAACTCTCAAACGCTTGAAAGCCAATTTAATGTCATTTAAAGATTGTAAAGATACTATATTAAGATAGAAATTAACTGGATAATGAATTAGAACACGGGCTATTTAGACACTTGAAAATTACATCGAAAACACAAGTGAGCTTTAGGAAACTCTTCTGAGACCGTGACTATCAGCTGAGTATGATCTTCTTTGGCAAACAATTTAGTCTCAATCTCTAGAAAAAGAGTGAAACTGGGGCAGACTGTTTCACATATCACCTTTTCTTAGCTGCCCACATTTCCTCCTCAGCTAACAAATGTCCCACCAACCTCGGATGGTAGGTGGGCATGACTAGAGTTTTGGGTGACAGTTAAAGAGGCGTATCTGCTTTTTTTTAAAGGAGCTACCAGGGATCGAACCTGGGACTTTGTACATGAGAAGCAGGTGCTCAACCACTGAGCTCCATCTGCTCTGCTATTAATTTTTTTTTTCGAGGGACCAAGCAGGGGATTGAACCTGGGACCTTGTATGTGGGAAGCCAGCGCACAACCCATGAGCCTCATCGGCTTCCCTGAGTTGGTTTTTCCAATTGTTTTGTTTGTTATTGTTTTTTAGGAGGCATGGAGAACCGAACCCGGGACCTCCCATGTGGGAAGCAGGTGCTCAACCACTTGAGCCACATCAGCTCCCCTATTTACTTTTTTTTTTTTAAGATTTATTTATTTATTTAATTTCCCCCCCTCCCCAGGTTGTCTGTTCTTGGTGTCTATTTGCTGCATCTTGTTTCTTTGTCCGCTTCTGTTGTCGTCAGCGGCACGGGAAGTGTGGGCGGCGCCATTCCTGGGCAGGCTGCTCTTTCTTTCGCGCTGCGCGGCTCTCCTTAGGGGGCGCACTCCTTGCGCGTGGGGCTCCCCTGCGCGGGGACACCCCTGCGTGGCACGGCACTCCTTGCGCGCATCAGCACTGCGCATGGGCCAGCTCCACACGGGTCAAGGAGGCCCGGGGCTTGAACCGTGGACCTCCCATGTGGTAGACGGACGCCCTAACCACTGGGCCAAAGTCCGTTTCCCTATTTACTTTTTATTAGACGTCTCTTGAAGCTGAAACTCTTTCAGCCCCCAAAAGCATGCGTGCTTCTCTCAAGGTAGGATGTGGGGCCATTAAGAGACATTTTCGGGGTAGGAAACCCAGACTGAGAAGGGTGACTGCCTGTTGGGGCAGCTTATAGGGATAACTCTGTCCATACCAAGAAGTGACCCGAGCATTTCCAGACTTTAGGAGGTCCCTAGCTACTACTCTGCTGCCACCGCAACAATAACAGCCGCCACCTGGGAGACATCATTTTACAGATAAAAACCTGGATTTAGAGAGGCAAAGTCATTTGCCCTGGTTCTGTGCTGGGGTCTGTAAAGGGTCTTTGCCTTAGAGTCAGGGCCAAATGAAACTGGGCATTTCCTTCAATCATGAAGATGCTACAAAGCCGTCTAATAATTGATTCCTCCCCAGCCCTCCCCAGATGGCTCCCTCGTCTGTTCTGCTCATTGTCTTGCTGGTTGTTTTCGCTCGTTGTCTGCTCGTGGTTTTTGCTTGGTGTCTGTCGTCATCTGCTCGTTGTTCTTGTCTTCTTTAGGAGGCACTGGAACCGAACCTGGGACCGCCCTTGGGGGAGGCGGGTGCTCAACTGCTTGAGCACATCCACTCCCTACTAATTGCTTTTTAAACTCTTTATTTTGAAATAATTTTAGATTTACAGAATCATGGCAAAGAGGGCACAGAAGTTCCCCTGTACCTGTCACCACCTTTGCCTGATGTCAACATCTTATATAATCATGGTGCATTTATCAAAACCAGGAAACAAAATTGGCACACTCCTATTAATTCAACTACAGGCTTTCTATGGATTTCACCCGTATTTCCACAATGTCCAGGGTCCTACCTGGGATACCACTGTCTAACAATTTAAAAAGACTGTGGCTCTTTCCAGTCCACCCTCTGGGGCAGAGCCGTTGCCAAGACACAGACTTTTTTTTGGTAAAACTCCTGACAGGAAAGACCTCCCTGGTGAGGCTGACCCTCGGAGCCAACGGAAGCCGTGGAGGCCGGGAGCCGGGTACGGGGGAGCCCGTCCCGTGAGCGCAGGCCCCGCCGGCTGGAAGGCGGCCGCGCCTGGTGGCCTGCAGGTCAAGAGGAGCCCGTCTGCACGTTGTGCTGCGACGAAGCGGTGCTGGGGAAAGGGGGAGCCTTCACTGTTCCCGAGGAGCAGAAGCCCGGGAGGCGAGGCCGGCCGCCCTGCGTCCTGGCGGGTGGAGGCGGGCGGCACAGCGGTGCGGGCAGGGGCTGGAGGGCCAGCCGCGTGGATGCACACCGCCGCGGCCAGCGTTGGCGAGCGCCCTGCTCGGACAGCCCGGGAGCCGAGGGCTTGGGTGTGGATGAGTAAACAACATGAACCCAAAAAAAAAGGCTCCCGGTGGACCAGTGGGAAACGTGGACAGGAGGGAATCCCGAAGGCACAAGGGTGACGACGAGGCTGTCCGGCCCTCGAGGTGCGCGGGCCTGGAAGGCAGACACGAAGGCACGGGTTTCACCGCGGGAGGTTCTGCCAGGACAGAGCGACGCTCGGTGCCGAGAGAGCCGCAGACAGGCGGACTGACCCGCGTGGGGCTGGGGGGGCTTTGGGGGCGGGTCAGGCTGGGGCGCGGTGCGAGGGGACGCCGCGAAGGGCCGGCCACCTGCAGCGGGCAGTGCCGGGGAGTGACCGTGGGCAGGGGAGCGCGAGGGAGAGCCTGCTGGAGCCCGCCGGGAAGACGCTACCCTGTGGGCGCTGGGCAGCAGCAGGGACAGGTATCCGTGTGAACTGCGCTCTCCTGGCGGGAGTGCACAGAGCAAATGTTTATTCTTTCCTAATGAGTCTAATGGAGACCTCTGCCTCAAGTGTTAGCTTTTTGGTTTTTTTTTTTAGGAGGTAGCGGGGATTGAACCCAGGACCTCGTACATGGAAAGCAGGTGCTCAACCACTGAGCTACATCCACTCCCCAAGTGTCATCTTATTATACTTACATTTAAGGGGCAGTATAGGTAGTGGTTGGCAGCGTGGCGTGGGAAGGGCACCGCCCACCCCTGCCACTTTCCAGCTACGTGGTGTGGCAAATTTCTAACTCTCTGTCCTCCTTTTGCCCCTAGGACCCATCTCATGGTGGTGGGAAGATTAAATGAAACGATGACTGCAAAGCATTTAGCTCAGTGTACATGCACAGTGAACAGTCACTATTTTGTTATTATTAGTTGTTATTATACAAGTGTGTCTATTTCACACTAAGCTTTTCATGCTTAGAAGAAAACTGAGACGCCTGACCAATATTTTCAAAGAGCTTTCATTTTACCTTCCACATAATTATTGTGCCCATTTAACAGATCAGGAAAGTGGGACACCACAAAGTTGAGTGACAAAGCTAAGGTCACCTTATGATGAAGGAGAAGAACCAAGCTTTTAGGTTAAATGCCCAGATGCTTCATGCTGCTACTGGAACATTGACCAAAAGTCAGGAACAGTTAGAAAAAGAACCAGCTGGCTGCTCTTTGGGTCCTGAAGAAGATAAGCCATTAGTAGTTTTACCACATAAAACATTTTGGGAGCCTCCCTTCCTGTGGTGAAATGCCAGGCTTGTGAATGTTTAGGCAACTCACAAATACAGGCTGGTTTCTTTGACTGAGGGACAATGAGTCCCCAGAGTTTGACAACGTGTTAGCTGCCATAAACACGGCTCATAGATTTGGGCATCAGAGAGGGCCTATGGGGGTGAGCAAGCCAGAATTTACTCCCTCTGTGACCTGGGTGCGGTGCCTACCCTTTAGGGGCCTCAGTTTTTCGTCTGCAAAATGGGAGTTCTAAAACTGGTATCTTAGGCTCATAAGAAGGTATATAATTGTGCGTGTTTACAGGCCAACCCTACCAAAGGCATACACTAAATGTGAGTTGATTCCTACTCCATCCTTTTCTTTACTTCTCGTAGCTAGTATGTTATTTATTATATAAATGATTACCTTTGACAAAACAGCATGAAAGAGAATAGTTGTCTCATCAGAGATATTAAGCGGGAGTTAGGAATGGACCTTACAAATGGGTGTTCGGGTTGAAAATAATGCCAAGCTGAGTGTGTCTCCATTAAACCCTCTGAGAAGCTAGAATCCCCAGCTCGATACTGCAGTTCCAACTTTGCACACTCCAAGCTTCTTGGTGTTAACTGGGGCTGACATCTTTAGTGTGTTTTTGGCTTCAGGTGGCTCAGGTGGCCTGAGGAAGCCATGGGGGACAGTGACTGGACAGCTAGCCTGGATAAACCCTGTCCAAGAGTCCGTCCTGACAACAACAGCCTCAGCTGACGGGTCGGCTCGGCCCCGGCCGGAGAGCCACATCGCCTGCCCATCCAGGCTGTGCTCAGGCCGTCGGTCTCCGTGCAGTTCCACAGCCAGGAGAGGAGACCGCCGGCCACTCCTGCAGGGCGAGCCCTCTCCCAGCGCACCGCCAGCTGCCCTCCCGGCCGGGCTGCAGGACCTAGACCCTGCCCTCCGCTTCCCAGGGAAGCCGGCCTGCCTCAGGGAGCTCCCGTTTCCCCAGGCCGCCGGGCTGCCTGGCCGGCCGCTCATCAATATTTGAATAGCGGCTCCCGGCAGGTGCACGCACACCGAGGTACAGAGGTGTGTGGTGCATGCGTCCATTTCGCGTGACCCAGTTCCATTAGGATAAGCCAACGGATCTGAAGCCTCTGCTGGGGAACAGGCAATGAGAAGGAGCTGACGCAGTCAGCCTCGCGGGGCCCAGGCGTGCTATCTGTGCTCTCCAGCCGCGAGCTAGCTGCTGGGTCCAGGTAGCTGGGTGCTGGGGCCGCGGGAGGGGCCGGGGCAACGTCCCACTGACCTTCAGCGGCTGGCTGCTCTCACCCGCCTTTCCTTTAATAGCAAAAATTATGGAGAAGCACTGGGAAGAGGCAGCTAAAAGGCACCTGGCTGGTGATTAGGTGGAAACTGCGCACACGGCAAGGGGAGTGCTTTGCTTTTCGTTTAGGGCTTCCATCCCTTGTGTCTGACATGTTGGTGATTGAGAAAAGATTTACTCTATGGGGAAAAAAAATGCCAAGCGGAGCCGATGTGGCTCAGCAGTGGAGCGCCGGCTTCCCACACGTGAGGTTCCTGGTTCAATCTCCAGCCCGGGTACCTCAATAAAAAGAATGCCAGAGCTGTTAGGAAAGCCGGGGCGGGGCCTCTGGCCAATAGATGCCAGTACCTGGGGTTAGGCAGAGTCCACCTCTTGATCTGAGGCATTTGATGTTTTATTTTTTAAAAAAGTTTTAGATTGCATAAATGTTACATCAAAAATATAGGGGATTCCTATAAATCTCACCCCTCTCCTCCCACATTTTCCGCCATGGACAACATCTTTCATTAATGTGGTACATTTGTTACCATTGATGGGCACAAACTGAAGCATTGCCACTAACCGTAGTCTACAGTGTGCATTTTGCCCCACACAATTTTATACGTTTTGGCAAAATGTATAAAGGTCTGTACCCATCATTGCATGTCCTGCAGGACAATTCCAATGTCCCCATAATGTCCTGTCTTACACCTCTTCTTCCCTCTCCCTCCCCTAGATTCTCTGGTGGCCACTGCTTTATATCAATGATACAAGAGCTTCCATTGCTAGAATACTCATGAGTCTACTTTTAGTTCATGGTTGCATTCCTCCCTTATGCTAGTTCTTTCCTCAATCTTGAGGATTTTGGAACCCGACATTTGCTTTTGTATGTTGACCTTCTTACCAGACTGGACGTCTGAGGACCTGTATTCCAGCTGTTTCTCTCTCTAGCTATCTAAAACCATTAGAAACATGATTTAGCCTTTTCTTGTCTTAGTTGCCAAATGCAAAAAATGGGCATAAATTGCCCCACCCTATGTCCTCCCTAAGAACTTGGTAGAGACAAAATAAGATCAAGTATGTAAAGTAGCCTACACGTTAGGAAGGCTATAGAAATGAAAGGTGGTGGTGCCGTTTTACTGGTGAAGCTTAATTGCTTTACATTCCGCTGACACAGATTTCTTGACTACTTAGAAGAGACAGTGCAAAAGATTTCCTTTGCCTTATGGAGGAGAAAAGATTTTGTTAAATAATTGAACAAGGCAAAAGAGTATATGAGGGAGATATTTAGCCTCCTTATGTGAATGATAGGCTTCACAAGCTTGGCAGCAGTCATCTACGAATTAAAAATTCACGAGTTATTCTTCTGTGTCCTCCATAACAATTCAGGGGCTACATCCACTTAGCAACATTTAACTCTGAAAATAAGAGGCGTAGCACTGGAGGGAACTTTGAGTCCACGTAGCCCAAGGTTCTCATTTTACAGATGAACAAGACTGACTTCCAAGGATAAGTAGCATGGGCAAGTTCTATCAGTCTGCTGGAGAGCCAAAAACTGAACCGGAAAAATCTAGTTTCAGGGAGTGGATGTGGCTCAGGGGTTGAGCACCAGCTTCCCACACGGGAGGACCTGGGTTCAATCCCTGGCCGTGGTACCTAAAAAAAAATAAAATAACATCTAGTGTCAGGTGCCACCATTCTGTGCTGCCTCCTGTGTTGGTCTGGTTAAAGACTAATTTTCCAGTTTCAAAGGAATAAATCCTAGTTCTAAACATGGGACCTTACAAAGAAACATAGACTTACCAGCTATGACTAAAATAAGTCAGTTTTACTTTGCCTCACTTTCCCCATTGTCCAGCATTACGTCAGGCTTTGTCAGGGCCCGCCTTTTTAAATTTTGGAGATCCAATGTCTGAAAAAGAGTCAAAAATTATGAGTAAAAGGTTCCATACATTGGAAAAGAGTCACAACAAATTTTTAAAAATGTTAAGTTATGGATACTACAAATATCACAAATCCAGAAAATAATATTGTGCTTTAATTAACTGCCCAGAACAGTTCTAAAATCTGTTGGTTTCTTTTTCCTTTTAACATCTTTTGGCTACAAACTCTTTGCTGACGCCTTTATTTGATTGTAGTTTTGTGATATCATGACCTCAAGAGAGAAAAGTAATTTAGCACTTCTTCTAGAATGGCTAATCAAAAGAATTTTTTTTTCAATTATTCATAGCTTAAAATATTTTCTTTTAACTTCCCAACATTTTATTGGTAATTGCCATGTAAATTTGATTGTTATCAAATTTTTAGAAAAATCATATCTAGTTTCTGTCATATTTGAACAGTTATTAACATCCTTTAGCCATTACGCTGTGGATATACATCATATAGACGTAGGAATTGTCATGAATTCTGTTTCTCACAATTTCCATTAACAACAGCAAAAAAGGGGTTGGTTATTTTTTGTCATTATCAGGCAAAATTCCTGATAAGATGGAATTCTCAATCTAAACAGGTGTTTGTGGTTACTGAATCACCCACTTAAAACTTTGTCCGTCTGGTGTTCGGAAGGAATTCCCACACGCTGTCTCTGGTTCTGCACGTTCCAAACTGAATTTCTCCTCGGGGCCCTTACACGCCTGCTGCTGGGAGCTGAAGGACCCTTTCCCATTTCTGTGTGACTTCAGGCCTTGAATACCAAGAGAGCTGGCAAGCGGGCCCAGTGGTGAGAGGAATGTTCCAGAAAGCTACTCCTGCTCTGGGATGGCCAGCAGTGACACAGCTGTGCCCGGAAGGGACCGTGAACCACCTAAGTATATCCTCATAAACCCAAACTAAACTTATCCCTCACTCACTTTCCTCTTAACTAGATCCCCAAAATATCTGGGACCCCCCCAATGCCACCCCACCTGAAGACATCTGTGATGGGGAGGAAATCTGAGTGAAAGAGCCGGCATTCTCACTCAGTTGCAGTGAAAATATCTTTCTTTTGCAAAGTTTCCAAAAACACATGAGCCCGTGAACACGGTAAGGCCTTGGGAAGAGCAAGCAAGAGACCTCCGTCCTGGTCGAGAGAGGTCTCTAGTCCGTTGCAGCGAGAGGGTTCCAGCTCTTCCTTCTAGACATGTTGACGGGGTGGAGGTGAGGACGTGGTCCAGGAACACGGAGCAGCACGGGGCGGGCTGGGGAGGATGCCCTGGAGTGGGCAGCGGTCTTGCCCCTTGAGGAAGCATTTGAGGATAACCCTGACACCTTTAGGATGGCAGAGAGGAAAATCCAAAGAAGCTGAGCCATTGAATCAGTCAACCCTGGAGCTTCCCTACCCTGAGACGTCTTATTGTGTGGGAAAGGAGACTTTCCTTTGTTTAAGCCATTTTGATTAGAGTTTTCTGAAAATTGCAGCCCAAAGTATCTGACAATTACAGCACTATTATGCCAAGTCAGACGGGAAGAGGGAGGGAGATCTGCCATGTGTTATAGAGACTGGACATAATAACTCAAGAGAAATGTGCAAAAAGACGACAGCTATGGAATCCCCAGCTATCTAAAATAGGAGCTTTCATTGGGCCAAGGGCCCAATTCATGACAGAATTATTTGCTGAATGAAAAATGAGAATTCTGCAGAGGGTATCTGGGGTTTGGATCTACTGAGGATTTCTTCGGCCTTCCCCTTCATGACAGGTAGGACCCTGCGTTGTGTGGGGAACCATACCTGTGAGCCAGGTAGTGCCGACCCCATGCCCCAGGTCAGCAGAGTGGGTCTGAGACTGAGGCCTGGCCAGCAAGATGTACCGCCCCTCTAAGCCCCCCCCAGGGCCAGCTGAAGAATGGACGCGTGCATTTTCACAATTTGTTGTATCACTATGTAGACACTGGAAGAAACGAATGGTTCTCTTTTTTTCTGGAATCATGGCTCTAAGGTTTCTGCCCAGAAGAGAGAGCCTATTTGAGAGGAGCCCCAATCCCAGAACCCAGAGGGAAGCTGCGCTGAGAGACCAGCGGAGAGGAACGGCCCTGAGTCCTGAGGGCAGCCCTGCCTGCAGCCTGCCTTTGCACGTCTCATGTGCATGGGCCAGTTTAGTCCCTTCTGTGCTGAAGCTGGTTTGCCTTACCTTTCTGTCGCTTGCGGCTGGAAGAGTTTGACAGGTAGAGAAGCCAGCAAGGCAAGAAGGAGGCCCTGGATCTACCAGATGGACCAGGATGGGGTCAGATGAGGAAATACACGCAGGACATAAGAACCTGGGAAGGAGTCACGAGGTGGCCTGGCACAGTGGCAGTGGGCTGGGGAGTGGACACATATGTTTGGGAGCAAATCGACCTGAGCTTTAGTGTCAGCTAATCCACTTATCTGCTTTAAAAGTCTAAGAAAGCCACTTAAGCATTCTGGGTCTCAGTTTTCTAATCTATAAAAGGGAATGGGGATACTTGTCTGGCGAGTTTGTCGTGAGTCTTTAATAAGATGATGTATGTGAGATCCTAACAGCGAGCCTGGCAGGTAGATGCCAGCCCCTGACCTCAGAGAGACGAGTGTCAAAGGTGCTGCAATAAAAAGTTCCAAATTTACTACTACCATTCCTTGGATATTCTTTTCTCCTAACTGCTTGTTTTATCTCTTGCTCTTGCTATGTATTCCTAGTAGCTTCCACTGAAAATCATCATAGCTGGCTTTATTCTATATATTATTTCAGGGTTTTACATCCATCATGTTTGATCCTCACGATAAGGATCCAAGGTAGCTCTAACATTTTCCAGGTTAGGACAGACCAGCCCATGACGATGAGTGACATGAAAACCCTGTTAGTAAAAGGCAAAGGAAGGACGGCATTTAGATGTCACTGCGGGGGTAGGAGAATTCTGTTAGCATTGTCTGCTGCTGGAATTCTTTCTTCTCGGGAGAATTATGAAAGACATCCTGTTGTTTTGAATTTCAAACCACAGGTACCATGTAACTAAAGAACCCATAAGTCCCTCAGTGGAAAAGTAGAAACTGACCCAGTGAATGCTAGACAGAAGGATATATCCAATTCCACCTCTCACCAGGATATAGGTAAGGATATTCTTGAACATCACAAAAAAACATCCAAATTCTCTGACCAAAAATTTAGACTTTAGATTAAATCTTGCACGTGTAAAGTTAACAGTCCTAGGATAATGGAGCTAGAAGGTGAGAGTCCTGCTGCATAACAGAAACTGTCACACCAGACACAAACATCACAACCATCACCACCCACTGCCAGCATTCCCATGCTACTCTGTTTTTGCTTTTTCAAAAAAATAGGGGTGAGTCTGTTCTGATTAGATGCAACATCTTCATTAGGACATAAATAGAACTATTTCTGCTTATGGAAGCATAAATGTTGCATTTCTGAGGATGTCCATGGTAGCCTCGTTTGCAATAGAAAAAAAAGTTTGTCCTTGCTGCCGCATCTCCAGCAATGAGGAGACTATTTCAATAAATGGAATCCTACGTTGCTGCTAAAAAGAATGGGATACCCACACACATGCATTCTCACACACACTGTCAAGGAAAATGTTGACAATATTTTGATATGTTAAAAAAGCAAGCTGCAAAAGATATTGAGAATATAATCTCATTTTTGTAAAAAAAAAAAATCAAAGCAATAGCAAAGAAACTATTTGAATGAAGGAAAAGCCTAGAAGGAAGAGCACCAGCCTGTTAATACTGGTTTTGGGTTACTGTTTGGAATGGGAGGGAGTCACAGAAGACTTTTAGGTATTGCTTTTAACAGTTCTGTGTACCTGAGGCCTTACATATATCTATATTTTTATAATGAGCCAATTTCATTTCTATATTCAGAAAAAATTGTAAAGAAAAAATATTGGCATTAACATCAGATTGGGGAAGCAGACTTGGCCCAGTGGTTAGGGCGTCCGTCTACCACATGGGAGGTCCGCGGTTCAAGCCCCGGGCCTCCTTGACCCGTGTGGAGCTGGCCCATGCGCAGTGCTGATGTGCGCAAGGAGTGCCCTGCCACGCAGGGGTGTCCCCTGCGTAGGGGAGCCCCACGTGCAAGGGGTGCACCCCATAAGAAGAGCCGCCCAGCGCGAAAGAAAGTGTAGCCTGCCCAGGAATGGTGCCGCCCACAGAGAGAGCTGACACAACAAGATGATGCAACTAAAAGAAACACAGATTCCTGGTGCTGCTGACAAGGATAGAAGCAGTCACAGAAGAACACACAGCGAGTGGACACAGAGAGCAGACAACTGGGTGGAGGGGAGAGAAATAAATTAAAAAATGAATCTAAAAAAAAACAATACATCAAATTGATCGCTATTTA